>NC_139218.1:166581150-166926150 GCF_055691185.1 Crinia signifera | reverse complement strand
AAATACAAAGAATCAAACAAAACTTGTAAAGGGGTAATCAAAGCAGCTTAAATATTATATGAAGAGTGCATAGCCACTGAAAGCAAAACCAACCCAAAGAAGTTTTTTAAATACATAAATAGTAAACGTTTAATTAAGGAAAACATAGGCCCACTAACTGATACTAGTGGAAAAAGTGTTACTGAGGACAAGGGAAAAGCAAAACTGTTAAAGGAGTTCTTCTCATCAGTATTTACTAAGGGAGAGCAGACTGTGGAACGAACATTTACCACAAACGGGACAAATAAGCCAGATCTCATTGTGGATTTCACGCCGAAGGAAATAATACTGAGGCTAAGCAAACTCAAAACAAATAAATCACCAGGGCCAGATGGGATTCATCCGAGGGTATTAATGGAAGGGATGAACTAGCTACCCCCCTACATTATATCTTTAGCAAGTCACTATCGTCAGGTATAGTACCAAAAGATTGGAGAATAGCAGAGGTAGTGCCAATATTCAAAAAAGGAAAAAAAGGAAGATCCCGCTAATTACAGACCCGTTAGTTTAACATCAATTGTGGGTAAACTATTTGAAGGATTTTTAAGGGATGGTATCCAGGAATATTTAGATCATCACCGTCTACTCAGTACTAACCAACATGGGTTCGTGAAAAATCGTTCATGCCAAACTAATCTACTAGGGTTCTATGAAGAGGTTAGCAAAAACCTCGATAATGGAAATGCTGTAGATGTGATTTTCCTAGATTTCGCTAAAGCATTTGATACTGTCCCACACAAGAGATTGATTAATAAAATGGAGAACCTAGGATTGGGTGAAAATATCTGCAGATGGGTAGGGAATTGGCTATGTAATAGAGAACAAAGAGTGGTTGTGAATGGTGCCGTATCAGATATGATACTGGTACTAAGTGGAGTGCCCCAGGGTTCGGTTTTGGGGCCCATTTTGTTTAACATTTTTATTAACGATATTGGGATAGGGTTACTCAGCAATGTATCCATATTTGCGGACGATACAAAACTTAGCAAAGTCATCAAATCATCAGAAGAGGTCACCATGCTTCAAAATGATCTTGCAATTCTAGATGATTGGGCAAAAAAATGGAAGATGAGGTTCAATGTAGATAAATGTAAGGTTATGCACCTTGGGAGACACAACCAGTGTGCAAGTTACAACCTTAGCGGACAGGAACTGGGTAATTCCATACTTGAAAAGGATCTAGGAGTCCAAATAGACAGCAAACTGGGATGTAGTGCCCATTGTAATGTAGCTACAAAAAAGGCCAACAAAATTCTGGCATGTATTAAGAGGGGAATGGAAACTAGGGACTCAAGGGTAATTATGCCACTGTATAAAGCATTGGTGAGACCTCACCTAGAGTACGGAGTGCAGTTCTGGGCCCCACACTATAAAAAGGACATCATAGAATTAGAAAAAGTCCAAAGGCGAGCAACAAAGCTTATTAGGGGAATGGAGAATTTAAGCTACGGGGAGAGATTAAGCAATTTGGGACTATTTACATTGGAAAAGAGACGTTTAAGAGGGGACATGCTCAACATGTACAAGTATATCAAGGGCCAATATAAGGAACTGTCACACACCCTCTTTTCTACTAGAAAGGAATCTAGGACACGAGGGCATGAGTATAGATTAGAAGAAAAAAAGATTCCATTCAGCTAGTAGAAAGAATTTCTTTACGGTCAGAACAGTCAAACTCTGGAACTCTCTTCCCAGAAAAGGTGGTAACGGCTGGCTCATTAAATGCGTTCAAGGCAAAGTTGGACAAACATTTACTGGAGAAAAACATCCATGGGTACAAATAAGAAATGTAATTTGTCTGTAAAATACCAGAACCTACCAAATCAGCAATGGATATCTATACCAGGTTGAACTAGATGGACGCAAGTCTTTTTTCAGCCTTACCTACTATGTAACTATGCTACTACTTTACTCCGCGGGGTAGCCATACAGAGCTTCCTTACGTCCCCCCACAGCCCTGCAATCACAAGCTAGCGCCCACACACTCCCATACGCTGGTAGGTGGAGTAGCCACTTGGGACACTCTACTCTCCGGCCACACCACCATAAGCCAGATTGACTGTCCTGGGAGAGCAGCTATAAGAGGCGCAGGTAGGTTCGCACCTAGGGACACCATTGCTGTTTTGAAATGGGACCTACTGCAGTTAAAGACAAAGAACAACTATCCTTACCCCACACACACACACACCACCACCCCCGCACCTCCAGCACCCACAGCAGCATCGCAACTGTCCATCACTCACCCTTTGCACATATGCACCTTACCACCACACAGCACCCACATGGGTCGCCCTGCACCTGTACCACCCCCCAGTATCCCAGCACCTGCCACTGCCCCACATCACACCCAAGCACGCAACTCCACACACATCCCCCTTGGACCTACCCCTCACCCTCCATGCCGCACACACCACCGCACCCATAACTGCCCCTCCCCCAGCCTCATTACACCAACACATGGTCCTCATACACCACACTGGACTGAACCCCATCCACAACACGCACCCACCCCATCACTCTCCCACGCCAATCCTGGCCACCCCCTTGCACCACCACACGGACCCACGCCCACAACCATCCCCCACCGAACTGCAGCCCCCTAGCACCTGCCCCTCAACAACTACAGCTTCTCCCCCTTCACAATCATACGCCCTTTTAATCTGAAACATTTATGCATAACTGCAATGACTGAAAGGTTGCCAGAAGATGCAACACTATTTTAAAAGTAATGAACCGACACCTATTTGATGGTGGAAAATGCTGTCTTTGATAAAGTACCAGAACCTACCAAATCAGCAATGGATATCTATACCAGGTTGAACTAGATGGACGCAAGTCTTTTTTCAGCCTTACCTACTATGTAACTATGCTACTACTTTACTCCGCGGGGTAGCCATACAGAGCTTCCTTACGTCCCCCCACAGCCCTGCAATCACAAGCTAGCGCCCACACACTCCCATACGCTGGTAGGTGGAGTAGCCACTTGGGACACTCTACTCTCCGGCCACACCACCATAAGCCAGATTGACTGTCCTGGGAGAGCAGCTATAAGAGGCGCAGGTAGGTTCGCACCTAGGGACACCATTGCTGTTTTGAAATGGGACCTACTGCAGTTAAAGACAAAGAACAACTATCCTTACCCCCCACACACACACACCACCACCCCCGCACCTCCAGCACCCACAGCAGCATCGCAACTGTCCATCACTCACCCTTTGCACATATGCACCTTACCACCACACAGCACCCACATGGGTCGCCCTGCACCTGTACCACCCCCCAGTATCCCAGCACCTGCCACTGCCCCACATCACACCCAAGCACGCAACTCCACACACATCCCCCTTGGACCTACCCCTCACCCTCCATGCCGCACACACCACCGCACCCATAACTGCCCCTCCCCCAGCCTCATTACACCAACACATGGTCCTCATACACCACACTGGACTGAACCCCATCCACAACACGCACCCACCCCATCACTCTCCCACGCCAATCCTGGCCACCCCCTTGCACCACCACACGGACCCACGCCCACAACCATCCCCCACCGAACTGCAGCCCCCTAGCACCTGCCCCTCAACAACTACAGCTTCTCCCCCTTCACAATCATACGCCCTTTTAATCTGAAACATTTATGCATAACTGCAATGACTGAAAGGTTGCCAGAAGATGCAACACTATTTTAAAAGTAATGAACCGACACCTATTTGATGGTGGAAAATGCTGTCTTTGATAAAGATGGAGACAATGATGGACATGACAGATCGTAAACCTTTGTTATACTCCTCAAAACCTCTGGGTCACCACATAAGCTTTACTGATGGGATAATTTACATTTTAAAAAGACTCAATGACCAGCAAGGAAAAATAAATAGACAATACAAATAATACAGACACCGCAATCCCGACTAGTGCCAAAAGACCAGCTCCAGAATGTCGACATTGATGAGGAGGAGGCGGCACTAGAATCTCAGCTGCTGGCATCCCAAACAGAAGCATGCAGGGAGAGTTAGTGTAATGGGGTGTACACACGGGCTGATATGCCGTGCTATGCAAGTCCCGATGCGATCATATCGCATCGGGACTCGCATCCCACGGCATGCATGGATGTGCACAATTTAGACGATATAGTGCAGATCTGCACTATATAGTCTTGGCTGCCCTCTCTATCTGGCTGCCGATTTGCGCTCACACGGGAGCGTGCATTGGCAGCGCATCGGGCTCGCAAGCTCTAAAAAAGCATGCGATATGGCTTCCGATGTTGACTATATCGTCAACATCGGAAGCCATATCTCACCGTTTGTACACACCCTAAGGCTGGGAAGGAGTGTGAGAAAAAGTTACAGTTAGACACTAGTGGGGAGGAAAGTTTAGAAGTATACAGAGCAGACCCGTCGGGATGCTGTCCTTTGAGATGACGGTCTCTGTATTCTGACTGCCCGCATCCCCACCTCCGGTCATCGGTATTTATTCCAGATAGACCATGCACTGGAACATGCACCGGAACTTGAGTTTACGGCAATCTCAGTGGCAGGTTTCTGCTCACAGTTTATTGAGGTGCGAGCAGAAGTCAAGCTACAAGCAAGTGGTAGCTAATTGAATCATCCCCTAGAAGTAGATATAAAGGGCTGTACACATGGGCTGTAGCTGGAAGATTTTGACAAGGCAATTATGCTTTGTCAAAATCTCCCGGCCGATGCCGGAGATATAAGCCAGCGGCCATCCCCAGCAGCACGTGTATACAGCTGAATAGACATGCAGATCTAGTCAAAATATTCTTGCCTACAGCGTCTATATTGCCGGGCGCATCGCTATCATCCACTGTGTACACACGGGGCGATTAAGAAACACACTAAGCAATTTTGACGATGTAGTCCAAATCACTTAGATGAATGGCCTTGTTTGTACACAGCATTAGAACGGGCTCTTCATTTGAAAAATGTAAATTGATTTTTATGGACATAATGGAGCATGTGTAATAAAATATACAGTACCATTATACAGTAGCAATGAACAATATTTCCTTATATTGATTACTTAAGTGACTTGTGAGTTGGAAACTGAAGCAGGTGAGTTAGAATACTGAAAAAGGTGAGTTTGAACAGTCTAAATTTTCATATTTTATTTTATTGTAATATATTCATCTTCTTTCTATCCTGTTGCTCAATTTTGACATTTAATTCATTTTTTCCAACATTGTATTTCATTTTACTCATTCACAATTATTTTCTCTTATCTTTGCCACACATTTATTGCACTCTGTTTCCCTCTTCACGCCTGCTCACATTTGCCTCACTTCTGACCTTCTCTGTTCCCTTCATCCTCTCACTTGTTGTTGTTTCATACTTAATTGGATTACTCAATCAACCCGATTTTACCCACTTGTCTCCTCTCTGACAGTAGTTCCTTGCCTGTTACCTTCTCTCTCACTCTGTTTTCTACCACATCCTCGCAAATCTACTACAGACGCTGTCTGTCCTCCCAAATCCCTCTGTCTGCTTTCACTAACCTACCCTCTCACCTCTGGTCCTCATGGCTGTTAATCTCTCAACTTCACTTTCTCCAACCGCTCCTCCCCCCTCCCATCCCATACCTATCCTGACCACACGCCCCCCCCACCCTCCCAAAGACCCCCCCTCGCTTCTGCATTCCCAAAAACCTTATCCACATAAATACACAACCCACCCCACCCCCCCCTCTTTCCTGTGCACTATGGAACGCCAGATCCATCTGCAACAAACTCCCTGCCATCCATGACCTATTCATCTCTAGAGCATTCCACCTCCTTGCTATCACAGAGACCTGGCTCTCCACCTCTGATTCTGTCTCTCCAGCTGCTCTCTCCCACGGTGGCCTCTCTCTCACACTCCCAGGCCTGACGGTCGCCAAGGTGGCGGCGTCGGTTTTCTCCTCTCAGCCTCATGCACCCACAGTGTCATTCACCCTGAACCCTCTCTCCTTTTTTTTCCTCCTTTCAGTCTCACTCTATCCGTCTATACTACCCCTACCACCTCCGTGTCACTGCAATCTACCGCCCCCCTGGCCCTATCCCCAATTTCTTGGGAACTTTGCCGCCTGGCTTCCACACTGCCTCTCCTCTGACCTGCCATTCTTGGTGACTTTAACATCACCTTGGATAACCCCGCTGATCGTGGCACCTCCAAACTCCTCTCTCTCTGCTCCTCTCTTGGCCTATCTCAGTGGACTACCTCTCCCACCCACATCCAAGGACACTCCCCTCAATCTCGTCTTCTCTCGCTCTTGTTCCCTTACTGACTACACTATCTTGGCTTTTCCTCTTTCTGAACATCACCTTATCTCCTTCTCCCTCACTGCTTCCCCCTCTGACACCCCCCCCCCCTCCCAAGCGTATTGTCTCACGGCATAACGTCAACACACTTGATCTTGCCGCCTTCTCAAACACGCTGTGTCCTCTTCTCGCCCCAATCGCCCTCATGTCCTGCCCGAACCTCGCCGCCTCCCTCTATAATGACACCCTATCTTTGGCATTGTACTCTGCCTGCCCTCCCTCCTCTAACCCCCTTCGATGCTCCAACCCCCAACCGTGGCACTCGCCTATCACCCGATTCCTTAAAAAGTGCTCTCGCACTGCTGAGCGCTTCTGGAAGAAATCCCGCTCCCTTGCGGATTATCTCCATTTCAAATTCATCTTTCCTCCTTCAGCTTTGCCCTTGCTCTGGCCAAGGAATCCTACTTTAAGTCCCTCATCCTTTCCCAATCATCCAATCCCCGCAGGCTCTTCGCCACCTTCAACTCCTTGCTCTCCCCCCTCCTCCAGCTCTTCCGTCCTCCATCGTAGCCGCTTATTTTGCTACCTACTTTTCAACCAAAATCTCCTCTTTCAGGACTGCCATCACTGCTGCCATGACCTCACCCTCCTCCCCTCCCCTCCTTCCAACCCCTGTCCTCATTTTACCCCACCACTGCTGCTGAAGTCCACTCTATCCTTCAATCTGCTTCTCCCTCCACCTGCCTGCTCGATCCTGTCCCCTCCAATATTATCCGTCGTCTCAGTCTGTCAGTCTGCTCTCACCTGGCTCACCTCTTTAATCTTTCCCTATCCTCTGGGATCTTCTCTTCCTCCTTCAAACATGCTCTTGTCTCCCCAATTCTCAAAAAAACAAATCTGGACCCCAACTCTCCATCCAACTACAGGCCCATCTCCCTCCCCTTTTGCCTCCAAGCTCCTAGAACGTCTGACCTATAATCGTCTCCTAAGCCACCTTACTGCTAACTCCATTCTAGACCCCCTCCAATCCAGGTTCTGCCCTTTTCTTTCCACTGAAACTGCCCTGACCAAAGTCACTATCTACTATCGGCTAAATCCAAAGGCCTCTTCTCTATCCTCATCCAGCTTGATCTGTCGGCTGCCTTTGACACTGTTGACCACCCTCTCCTGCTCAACACCCTCCGCTACTTTGGCATCACTGGCACAGTCTTCTCCTGGTTCACCTCATACCTCTCCGATCGCTCCTTCTCCGTCTCCACTCCGAGCTCCTCCTCTCCTACTACCCCGCAGCCAGTCGGTGTTCCCCAAGGGTCAGTCCTTGGCCCTCTCCTCTTCTCCCTCTACACCACCTCTCTGGGCACCCTCATCAGCTCCTATGGTTTTCATTACCACCTTTATGCTGATGATACCCTAATCTATCTCTCCTCCCCCCATCACTCCTGTCCAAGGTCTACGAATGCCCTACGGCCATCTCAGCCTGGATGACCCAACGCTTCTTGAAACTAAACATGGCTAAAACTGAACTTCTAATCTTCCATCCCCCGAACATCCCCTCTTCTCCCACTATCTCCATCAGCATTGGTGAAACCGAGATCACCTCCACCAACCAAACTCGCTGCCTCTGTGTCATCATTGACTCCTCCATCTCTTTCACCCCCCACATTCGTGCTCTCTCACAGTCTTGCCGCTTTCACCTACGCAACATCTCACGCATCAGACCATTTCTCTCCACTGACGTGACCAAAATTCTCATTCACTCTCTTGTCATCTCCCACCTTGACTACTGCAACATCCTTCTCTCTGGGCTACCTCTCACCCGCCTCGCACCTCTCCAATCCATTCTTTTTTTTTTTTTAATTGAGTGATTTTTATTGGCAAAAAATTAACTGATGCACAACTGTACATTTTGGCACATGTTATGTTAAGCATGCTAACAGAAAGAATAAACAATAAATCTGTTAACAATGAACAAGCTTGAGTTGATCTGTTATGTCCGTGTCGGTGTCTTGGCTAATCCATTGACATTGCTTACTGGAATGGGTTTGCCAGTAGTACCAATTATGCATATGGAATAACTTTGTGTTAATTTTCTCCCTTATGAACATAGCCCGGTACCCATGAAAAGGAGTACCACCCCCCCCACCCCCCAAACATATACAACAAAAAAGAAGAGAAGAAAAAAAAAAAGAGAGAGCGAAATATAATAACATGCAATTGGAGAGCTAATAAGTACATAAGTAAAAAAAAACAGTAGTGGTTGCTGTAAAGCGCAATGCAATGAGGGCACAGCACTTTTAGGGGAGTATTATTTCCAGACTGTATGTATAGGAGACGATGGGTCTAGCTAGTCCATGCTTAGTAAAGAATAGGTGGTTAGTCGTGGGCGGGACTGCAGCAGGTAGGTGTTTAAAGTGCGGGCAATTCCTGCTGAAGATCTACAGATAGGGCCAGCCTGGAGGATGTCCATCTACTCCACTTGGCCACGTAGGGGGCAAGCGAGCCCCTGGTTCTATATGTGAATCTCTCGTGTCCCGTGACCTCGTTAACAAGGGCCCTCCAGTTATATATGTTCGGGTGGGAAACATCAAACCATTTCTTGGCTATAAGGACCTTAGCCATGGCTGTCAGGCAGAGAACATATTTATATATTGGGGGCAAGTGAGACTCCTCAAGGCCAAGAGCAAAGATACAATACTTGGGGTCAAAGGGGGAAGAGACGGTTCAGTAACAATTATGTCGGTCCAAACCGCTTCCCAGAAGGCCAACACCGGTGGGCAGGACCACAGCATATGCCAGAAGTCAGCGCCGGGCGAGGTGCATCTGGGACAGATGTCATCAGATCTAAGACCCGCTCTTAACATGGACACTGGAGATCGGTAGGCTCTGTGCAACACATAGTATGAGATTTGCTGGTATTTCATACAGGGGGTGGCATATCAGACCGATTCAAGGATCTCAGCCCACTGCTCCACGTCAAGTGGTCCGATGTTGAGTTCCCATTTGGCCTTAAGGGGGTCGAGGCTATTGGGGTCTATCCGGCTGACAACAGCTTTGTATATGGTGGAGACTTGTTTCGTAGTGGCCAGGTTTTGAAGTAAAATCTTAATTGGGGAGTCAGAGGTGGAGGGGGAGTCCCTGAACTGGGCCTGAGCCGCATGTCTAAGCTGCAAGTAGCGATAAAAGGATCTATTAGGGATTTGAAGTTCTCCTGAGAGCTGCTGAAATGTTTTAATCGTCCCCGCAAGGAACAACTGGGAAACAGACACAAGACCGGCTCTCAACCATAACCCATCCGAGGATAGCTGTTTAAATTCAGGGTACTCCCTGTTGTGCCATAGAGGAGTCCCCCATCCACCCCAGCCCAGGAGCAAATCTTATGTGCCTGACACCATACAAGTAGTGCTTGTCTAAAGAGAGGGGAGAGGGTAGGCTTTAAAGGCGAGGACAAAAGAAACTGAAGGGGAGGAAGGCGGGACCCCACACACTCGGCATAGGAGCACTCAAAAGTAGAGCCAGATCTACCCAGCATCCAGTCCGAAAGATGCATTAACTGGGCTACCAGGTAGTAAACTCGAAAGTCCGGGAGTCCCAATCCGCCGTCTACCCTGGGCTTGGTTAGAGTCTTAAGTGTGATTCTAGGTGGTCTATTCGCCCAGATGAAGGACGAGAGGAGGGTATTAATGGACATAAATATGTGTTTAGGTATGTAGATCGGGGAGTGTTGGAGCAGGTATAGATATTTGGGAAGTATGGTCATCTTGATAAGGTTAATTCGGCCCGTAACAATTAGGGGGAGTTTTTTTCCATTGGTGGATTTTATTTTTAATTTCCCTAGTGACCGCGTCGATGTTAAGGGGTACAAATTCAGAGATTTTAGGGGTAATCCAGACTCCCAGGTATTTGAATTTGAGGACCCATTGGAGCGGGGAAGCGTATGGGAGGCTGTCTGGAACCTTACCGGATAAAGGAAGAATACTGGATTTCCCCCAGTTAACGAGTAGGCCAGAGAAGGTCCCAAAGGATTCCTCTATCCGCAGCATCTCTTCCAGGGACGCCTCAGCGTCGTTAAGGAAAAGAAGAGTGTCATCTGCATATTGGGCAACAACATCCTCCCGTCCCCCCAAGGGGATACCTTGGATAGTTGGGGAGTCTCGAAGCATGATAGCCAGGGGCTCAATAGCTTGGGCGAACAGGGCGGGCGACAGTGGGCAACCCTGTCTAGTACCTCTGCTAAGCGGAAAGGTCAATGTCACAAACCCATTAACCGATATGCAGGCCACAGGGGAGGAGAATAGCAGGCTGACCCAGTTTATAAAGTTAGGACCGAAGGCAAAGCGGCGCAGAACCTCCCACAGATAGTCACACTCTACTGAGACAAAGGCCTTGGCAGCATCCAGCGACACTACCACTGCCCCCGACCCATCGTCTACCCCCCCCCCCCTCCTGCAGGTGACAAAAGAGTCTCCTAAGATTTTGTGTGGTGGACCGACCAGGCATGAAGCCAGACTGGTCTTCATGAATGACCGAGGTGACCACCGCATTTAGTCTGGTAGCTAAAATTTTAGCAAGTATTTTCACGTCAGTTGAGAGGAGTGATATGGGGCGGTAGGAGTCTGGGAAAGAGGGATCCTTCCCAGGCTTGGGGATAACAACTATAATTGCCTCTGCCATGGACGGGGGGGGGGGGAGGGCCCCCCCTTTTTTAAGGTCGGTGTATAGTTGGAGGAGATAGGGCACAAAATAATCTTTATACTGTTTATATACCTCTATCGGTATGCCATCGCTACCAGGGGCTTCTTTGTTTGGGAAGGAGGCAATGGCTGACAATCTCAGAGGTTGGTATGTCTGCCTCTAGAAGGCCTACAGATTGTGGAGACTAGGGGGGTATATTGACTCGTGAAAGGTACTGCTCTAGTTGGTGCGAAGTATATGTCGCCCGGGACGAATACAGCGAGGAGTAAAAGGAGAGAAAGATCTGTGCAATCTCCGGTGTGGATCCCATATCTTTTGAATGGAGGTGGACAATATCTCATCCCGGGCGAGATACGCCATGTAACTGCCCCCCACGTCCACGAGTATTTAGTGTGTGCTGAGAAAAGGAGTTTACGTTTGGACTTGTCAAATAGGTGATCTGTCCAGAGCTTGCACGCCACATCCCACCTTAATTTGTCCCCAGGGAGGCCGGATCTCAAATATGTGCACTCCCATCGTGAACACTCGTTCTCCAGCTCAAGCTCCTCCTCCCTACCAGCCCTCTTAATATTAGCGATTCTTTTTAGGACCGCTTTAAATGTCTCATGTCTGACGACCGGGTCAAGGCACGAGGCGTTGTCCGTTTGGAAGTCAGTCATCTCCCCAAGAAGTGCATCTCCATCTGTCAGTAAGGTGAGCCAGAAGGGGTTAAGTCTCCAGGTACTGGCGCCCCTAGAGGGCATCAGATCAAGCGTTATAGTAAGAGGGGAATGGTCCGATATCCCTCTCTGGAGATACTACATTGACAGAGTTTTGGGTATCAAGTCTGGGGATACAAGTGCAAGGTCAATCCTAGAAAAAGACTGATGGCCGGGGAGAAGCAGGAGAATTGCCTCTCACTCGGGTGTCTGTGTCTCCAGGCATCAGTCAGATTCAGTTCATTTAGTAATCTAGCAAATGGAGTGGGCGAGGGGGAGGGAGGGGATCCCCCCTGACCCGTCCACCTGTCAAGGGATCTATCTAGGATGTTATTGAAATCCCCAATGCAAACTACAGGGGCCGACGGGAAGGAGGCAAGAAATGTCACAGCCTTCCTGAGGACATCGTTATTATAGGGGGGAGGTATGTAGATTGCCAGTATGTTCATAGTTATGTGGTTGACAGTAGCTCTTAGGAAGACATACCTTCCATATTGGTCGATCTGGTGGTGAGTGAGGTGGAAGTTAATAGTTTTTTTTTATCATGATCGTTACCCCACGAGCATTATTGGAGAAGGTGGAGTGAAAGATGTGACCCACCCAGGTTTTTTTTAGCGATAATGTCTTAGTGCCCGTCAGGTGGGTCTCTAAGAGACAGGCCACATCTGCTCTGTGTTTTTTAATTTCGGACAGGACAAGGGAGCGTTTAACCCGATCATTGAGACCCCTAACATTCCAGCCGAGTATGCGGAGCCCCGCTACTACATGTGGGGGAGACATAGTATAGGAGGGACAGAGGGAAGAAAGGAGGTGAGGGGGCCGTCACCCCGACCATAGCCGAGAAAACGGGTCTCAATAAGGTAGAGAAGCAAAAGGAATGAGGGGGATAAGAACCCAGAGGACGCCCCGTCCATCCCAGTACCGCCCAG
This sequence comes from Crinia signifera, assembly GCF_055691185.1. Classification (NCBI taxonomy): domain Eukaryota; kingdom Metazoa; phylum Chordata; class Amphibia; order Anura; family Myobatrachidae; genus Crinia; species Crinia signifera. The sequence continues at coordinate 166,913,536 of NC_139218.1, read as the reverse complement.
GAAACAGTCGGTGAAAGGTAAGTTACAGCCCCACCCAGCGACTCTGTGGTCATATCGGTCCATGTAAATAAATCCTGTAGGAATAGAGTACAGTACCCACTTGCACAGCATTGCATTTAGAAAAATAATAAAATAAAAATATATCCAAAACAATTTAGGAGTAACAAAACCCCAACACCCAAGCCCACCCGGTATACCTAACATTAGATACACTTGGATCCCAGTTAACAGCTAACAACTAAAACTAGAATGACCCAACTAGCAAATTAACTGTGTAAACTAAGGGGTATAGAGACCAGTGGTCACCTATACGAGAAAGCTATTTCCTTGCATCTAGCTCCGTTATGGAATAGATATCCCGCACCATTTAAGAGAAAAGAGTACACTGAAGTAAGGGGGTGAAGACATCTGGAGTGTAGACTAAAGGAGTCATTATAGCGGATTAGGACAGAGAAGTCAAATGTCTCACTTTTAGTAGGTTAGAACCATCATGCTCAGTTCGGACGTTGCGGTCTGCGATCCAGCCACTGTTCAGCTTCTTGAGGGGAATTGAAGAAGTGGGTGTTGCCATCCGCCACCACCCTAAGGCGTGCTGGGAATAACATGGAATATTGGATTTGACGATGCCGTAGTTTCCTCTTGACCTGCAAAAACTGGGCCCTTGTCTTCTGGATGTCTGCTGCAAAGTCGGGGTATGCTGCCACAACCTGGTTGTCGATTTTGAGTGGGCCTCGTTCACGAGCCAGCCGGAGGACTGCATCCCTGTTCTTATAGTGCAGAAAGCGGGCAATGAAAGTGCGCGGGGGAGCGCCTGGTGGCGGAGCTCCAGTGGGCAGCCAGTGGGCCCTCTCCACAGTGAAGTGTCAGCTGAATTCGTCAGGTGAGAACATCTCAAGAAGCCATCTCTCAAGGAACCTCAGGAGGGAAGAACCCTCCGCCCGCTCCGTTAGGCCAACAAAACGCAGGCGCCCCTCCATGTCCGATATTTTAGATTTGACAGCTGTCATTTGTGTGGTGAGATCAGCCACTGCTGCTTTGAGAGGGTTAGTTGTATCTTCCAGGTCGGATAGTTGGTGTTCCGCTTCTCCAACCCTCTCCCTCACCTTTTGCATATTGTGGCGGATAAGGGAGATATCGGATTAAACCTGGCCGATTTTATCCATGACCCTCTGCTCGGTTGCTGCAATGGCCAGGAGGATCTGCTGGGTGGATTGGGCAGGGTTTTCAGAAGGGGGGGGGGGGGGGGAGTCTTCTCCCTCTCTAGAGCGCCGCGGGGAGCTGGGCTGTTGTGAGGTCTGTGATGAGGAAGGAGGCTGGGAACCCCGGACGTATTTCTCCAGCCTGGTCGCAGCGGATGCAGCACCGGTTTTCACCATGGCTAAGGGTGGTGATTGCGATGGGGGTGCAGTGCCTGGTACCGTGGGTTGAGATTGACAGAAACAAGAGTATAGGGTTGTAGGATCACTCCAGTACAGCATCAACGAGCAAAGGTTGGGTACGGTAGGGGGTATAGCCCCCAGGAAGGTATCCTAAGCAGCAAAGGCGCTCTGTCTCGAGTTGACCCAACCAGTGTCTGGTGTGGAGGGAGGCAGTGGTTCAGAGGCAATATCAATTAGTGTCAGAGTCACTGCAACAGAGGTTTACCCTCCAGACGTTAGTTGTAATAGGTATAGGGATCACAAAACAATATTAGAGAGTCTCAGAGTAGCTGCGGGAGAGGTTAACCCCTTAGGTGTCAGCTGTATGTTAAGGGAAGGTTCCCGAAGCAATATCAGAGGGCACAGCTTCAAGGTACCAGTGATTGATTGGGCAGGTGTCACAGTAGCAATATCAGAGAGCGCAGCTTCACTGTACCAGAGGTTGGTTAGGCAAGTGTCTCACTAGCAATATCTGAGAGCACAGAGCCACTCGGGAGTTGAACATACAGGTGTCTGCTGACCTGGAGGGGCCGAGTCAAAGAGGCAATATCAGGGAGTACAGGGTCACTTGTTTGGGGGTTAACCCTTTAGACGCCAACCGTCCTAGGTATCAGAATCACAAGGGTGTGATTAGCAGCCTGAGAGTCACTGGGATGTATAGGCCTCAATCAAGTGCTAGGTGCATTGGGAAGGAGGGACGCCAGGGGAAGACTGGATAGTGTGCAGGTATTGTTCAGGTCACTACTATCAGGCGAGGTTCTAGAGCTGGGCAGGGAGGCTGACCTCTGAGGGGGTACCGCAGCCGCCCGATGGATGTTAATGTGGGAGGCGCGGAGACCCCACGTCCAGTCGGCCGCTACCAGGCACTAATCGCCGAGCGGGGGGACAAGGCCACGTGTTCGCGTCAGGGCCGTGTGCTGGACCACTTCTGTAGAGTTGGGAGCAGAGCGGGCAGGAGGAGGGGGGTGTAGACTGCCAGGCCACAATGTTTAGCGAGGGGAGAGGCAACACAGGCTCGATCCCCGCCAGTCCAAGCCTCCAAGATGGCGGGGGCTGCTTCGCCCTGTCCGGGCAGGTGGGGAGAGCAGGTCACTCCGCTGCATGACACCGGGTTGTCCCTTGGGCAGTGGGAGGTATGACAGGCGGCGGCAGGGTGCTGTAGGCTGCTGATTCAGGTTGCTGGGAGAGGGGAGACACACAGGAGGCTCAATCCCCGGCGGCTCCGTCCCACAAAATGGCAGGGGCCGCGGCGTTCAGACCGTGGGGAGCAGCCCGCCTGATGATGGAATGCCGGGTCGCCGCAAGGGAGCAGGAGGCAGGGTGGGTAGCGGTAAGGTGTTGTAGACCGTGATCTGCAACAGGGGGGGGAGGCACTGCTGTCTCGCTCCCAAGCGTCTCAGTTCTCCAAGATGGCGGAGGCCGCGTCTCCCAGCCTGCGGCGCCGGATCACTTTCCCGGCAGCAGGAGGTAGGGCGGGCGGCGGCAAGGCAGTGCTGGCTGCCCGACGAGAGTATCTGCAGAGGGGAGAGGCACAGACGACTCGATCCCCGGCAGCCCCGGGTTCACCAAGATGGCGGAGGGTCGCGACGTTCAGCTGGTGCAGAGCAATCAAGGAGGTCTCCCCTTGGCAGCGTTAGTCAAGGCTGAAACTCCTCGAATCGTGGCGGCAGGTTCCAGGGAATAGGAAAGGTGCGGGATATAGGATATTTAAGAGGATTTATACGGAGCTCTGTGAGAATGCTGCCTCTCACATGCTTGGCCAAGCCACGACCCCTCCAATCCATTCTTAACGCTGCTGCTAGGCTCATCTTCCTCTCCTGCTGCTCTACCTCCGCCTCCCCCCTCTGTCTCTATCTTCACTGGCTCCCCATTCCTTTCCGAGTTCTCTTTAAACTCCTCACCACCACCTACAAGGCTCTCTCCTCCTCCACCGCTCCTTACCTCTCTTCACTGATCTCTATCCACACTCCCTCCCGTCCTCTTCGCTCCATCGCTGACCGCCGACTGACCTCTCACCTAATCACCTCCTCCCACTCCCGTGTCCAAGACTTCTCTCGCACTGCCCCCTGCACTGGAACAACCTCCCGCCACCCATCAGGCTTTCCGATTCCCTTACCTCCTTCAAGCGCTCCCTCAAAACCCACTTTTTTCGACATGCCTATCGCTCCTCCTAACCTCTTTTGATCCTCCTATCCTGCCTCCGTTCCTACTTATCCTATTGTTTTTCGTTCGTCCACCCACCTATTTTTAGTATGTTAACTCTTATGAGTAGGGTACTCCTTCCTCACGTGCTCACCCTACCTCACCTGTGCTCCTGTCCTGTTCTTCCCTTCCTCTACTTCATCTTCAGTCTCCTCGACAATTTTGACACCTACTTCTGAACTGATGCTGATTTTAGTTCTACCAGCTATACCCCTATTTATACTGTATTTTTCAACACACCCTGTACGTTACCTTGTAATTAGTTTTTTGTTTGCTATGTACGGCGCTGCGGACACTTTGCGGCGCCTTATAAATAAACCTACTACTACAGAGAGACAGAGGCACAGAGAGAATATATATATATATATATATATATATATATATATATATATATATATATATATATATATATATATATATATATATATATATATATATATATATACACATATATATATATATATACACACACACTAAAAATGATCATCCCTTAGGGCAGGCATGTCCAAACTATGGCCCTCCAGCTGTTGTGAAACTACAAGTCCCAGCATGCCTTGCCACAGTTTTGCTATTAAGGAAAGGTGATACTAGACATCCCAGCATGCCATGCCACAGTTTTACCTTTCCTTAATAGCAAAACTGTGGCAAGGCATGCTGGGACTTGTAGTTTCACAACAGCTGGAGGGCCATAGTTTGGACATGCCTGCCTAAGGGCAAACAGCAGATACGCTTGGGACCAAACCGGAATGTGAAGGTAGGCATCCTTCACATCTAGGGAGGCCAGGAACTCTCCTTCCTCCAAGCTTGCGATTACCGCCCACAATGATTCCATTCTGAATTAGAACGCCCTTAGGTCTTAGGATCAGTGGGGATGTAGAGGGGAGGAGCCAGTAACCCATCATGAAGAAAGTTATATGTGCCTGTCTCCTGCAGAGGACCCTCCACACCCCATCGTATTGAGACCCCAGTATCCCACATGGATGATCGAGAAAAACATGTTATTGTGAGTAAGATTCTCACATTGAAGCTCAGGGATGACCATGCAGGTTTCTCTTTATCAGAGGGTTAATACTTAACCAGATTAGAACAAAGTATTCAAAATGGGATAAAATATTTGATGGAGTAGAGTATTACCAGTATACTAGGGTTTCTAATGGTGATGATTACTAAAGATACTGTGTGCACTAATGTAACTTTTCACTTAATATTGTGTTAAAAATCCAGTTAGTTTTCAACAATGCCTTTTGTAAAATTGTGAGAACATTTCCAAAGGGCCCCCATACAAATTCCCCCTGAGCTTCCCATGAGGCTCATTTACGATTTGGCACTTGATGTGCCATTTTTATATGCGATTTATCGCATGTTAACTCCCGGGGAGCTGCAGAAACGGTCTGGGAGCAGGAAAGCCGGGTGTTACGCTGCCCTGGCCTGGGCACCAGGGACAGTACGAGTTCCAGACGGAGAGATGATAAGGCGTGAGCCCACAGCCGGGACCGCCGGTTAGGACGGCCACAGCGGGTCCTACACTCTCTCTGTTGAGTCCTCGAGGCAGATGGCAAACCCCTGCGGAGCTAGGCTTCACCTGTGGCCGCCGCGTTCGAAGGAGCGAGTTAAGCCCGCTCCGACCCCGATGCAGCCAGGTCTTATGTGGTGACAAGGGGTAAGCGATCGCCACGGGGAACACTCAAGAGGATAAGCTGACTACTGGACCTAACTGGAAACTGGCCCCTAACTGCCGGCACCAGGCCAAGACGGGGAGTGCGACCTAGTCGCAGACACCAGCGGATAGAAGGGAGTCCCCAAGAATACTCCAAAGGGACCGTGACTCCCAAAGCAGGGATCTGGAAGTACGGTGACACTCCTGCCTAAACAGAACACTGATGACAGACGGGGGCCAGGGAACACATACAAAAGACGGGGACAAGAATACAAAAGAAGATAACCAGGGACAGTCCCACGGAGGGGCTTAGCCACGGAGGGCCAGAGAACCAAAGAAGAAAAAGACCAGAGCTCCACTGGAGCACTTACGTGACCCACGGAAGATGGAGACAGTGGGTCCGCTGCAGGCTCACAGGCTGAGGGAGGAATACAGCAGAGGAGTCCGGTGAAGTACTGGAAACAAGGGATCCACAGGAAAACACAGCTGACAGGCTGGGAGACAGGGCAGGCTGCAATTGAGTTCTGCAGCCAGGAAAAAACTGGGACCAAGGACCCAGGGGACCGGAGATAAGAAGCTGATAGCAATGGGTGCGAAAAGCTATAACCGGCGTCTGTGCCCAGCAGACGCCGGCTATTTATTTAAACTTCGCACCGCCTGACTGACGTCAGGCGAGCGCGTCTCTGGCCGCCGGGCGGAAGCTCGGGGACGTTGCCTAGCAACGCCCCGACGCTTAGCCTCAGTGAGGCTTGGGACGCTGCCCGGCAACGTCCCCCGCCGCGTCAGATGACGCTGCGTCCGCAGCGTCAGATGACGCTGCACTCGCCGTCCGTCCGGGTGCAGGGATACCCGGACGGCGGCGTGCAACAGTACCCCCCCCTTGAGGAAGGGTTAACAACCCTTTCCCACCAGGTTTATCTGGGAATTGACGAAAAAAGGCCCTCCTAAGGTTGGGCGAGTGCAAGTCTCCATCGGAGACCCAGGACCTCTCTTCGGGACCAAATTCTCTCCAGTGTACCAGAAACTGCAAGGAACCTCTCACAAGCCGGGAATCGAGGATTTTTTCTACACGGAACTCCTGTTGCCCCTGCACCATCACAGGGGCGGAGCCATTCCTCAGTCTGCGAGGAAATCTCTGTGAGAACACCACTGGCTTAAGAAGCGAAGCATGAAAGGTACTCGAAATCCTGAGGGATTTAGGTAAAGCAAGACGGAATGCTACCGGATTAACCCTCCTGACAATCCGAAAAGGCCCAATGAACCGGGGCCCTAACCTTGCTGATGGTTGGTGAAGCTTTATATTACGGGTGGATAGCCACACCCAGTCACCAACTTTGAAAGAGCAAGGCCGTCTGGATTTGTCAGAGAATGCCTTCTCTCTGAAAGCAGCTTCTTTAAGGGCCAAGTGGACTTTCCTCCATATGACTTTGAGGCGAGAGGCAGCTGTCGAAGAAGAGCCAGAGGCATTCGGTCCCAGAGAATTAGCCCGTGGATGGAATCCGTAGACTGCAAAAAAGGGCGACGTTTTAGAGGCCGAATGATGTGCGTTATTATACGCAAATTCGGCCAAGGGCAGGAAACTAACACAGTCATTTTGGAGTTTGGAAACAAAGACCCTCAGATACTGTTTAAGAGACTGATTAAGACGCTCTGTTTGTCCATTGGCCTGTGGATGGAATGCGGAAGTAAGACTGATCTTCACCTTCAAGGCAGCACAGAACATTCTCCAAAACTGAGCCACAAACTGTGGACCCCGGTCGGACACAATATCACTGGGAAATCCGTGCAGACGAAAAATGTGTTGAAGGAATAGCGTGGCCAGTTCTTTAGCCGAGGGTAACTGCCTTAAAGCCACGAAATGCGCCATCTTAGAAAATCTATCGATGACGACCCAAATGACTTGACAGTGTGATGAGACTGGAAGACCCACAATAAAATCCATGGCCAGATGGGACCAAGGCCTGCCTGGAACGGACAAAGGCAACAACTCTCCCAATGGTCGAGAACGAGGAACTTTATGTCGGGCACACTCCGGACAAGACAAGACAAAGTCCTTGCTGTCCCTGGCCATCCCTGGCCACCAGACCACTCGGGATAATAAAGCAAGGGTTTTATATACTCCTGGGTGATCCGAAATCTTAGTATCATGGCATTCTGCCAACACTCTGCGTCTCAATGAAGGAGGAACAAACAGTTTATTCTCCGGAGTTTGGGCTGGAGCTTGCCCTTGAGCTTGCCGGAGAAGACCCTCCAAGGTCTGGCTAACTCCGGCATGGATACAGGATGAAGGAATGATGGACCCAGACTTGATCCCACCCTCTTGTTGGGGAACAAAACATCTGGAAAGGGCGTCTGCCCTAATGTTTTTCGATCCAGGGACATAAGAAATAATTAAATTAAATCTCATAAAGAAGAGTGCCCACCGGGCTTGGCGAGCGTTCAGTCTTTTGGCTGATTCAATGTATTGTAGATTCTTATGATCGGTTAAGACCAGAATCTGATGAACAGCTCCTTCCAGCCACTGACGCCATTCATCAAAGGCCCACTTAATGGCAAGTAACTCCCTGTTGCCCACATCATAATTGGACTCAGCTTGAGAAAATTTTCTGGACATGTAGGCACAGGGGTGGAATTGTGAAGACTCCGGATCTCTCTGAGAGAGAACCGCCCCGGCCCCAACTTCGGAGGCGTCGACTTCCACCACAAATGGCAGCTCAGGGTTAGGATGTCTAAGAACTGGAGCCGAGATGAAGGCTTGCTTCGAGGTCTTGAAAGCCTGTTCTACCTGAGGAGACCATGCTGATGGATCCGCAATTTTCTTGGTCAACGCCACCAAGGGTGCCACAATTGAAGAAAAGGCATGAATGAATCGCCTATAATAATTGGCGAACCCAAGAAATCGCTGGACTGCTTTTAAATTGGTGGGTCGCACCCAATCTAAAATGGCTTGTAATTTCTTGGGGTCCATTTGGAACCCTTGTGAAGAAATTATATATCCCAAGAAAGACACCTGGGTCACCTCAAATTCGCATTTCTCTAATTTAGCGAATAACTGATTCTCGCGTAATTTTTGAAGAACCTGACGAACTTGTGTCCTATGCGAGTCCAAGTCTTGGGAAAAAATTAAAATATCATCTAAATAGACAACCACGAATTTGCCCAAGAATTCCCGAAGGACATCGTTAATAAAATCCTGAAAAACGGCTGGGGCATTGGATAACCCGAACGGCATTACCAGGTACTCATAGTGCCCAGTCTGAGTACTGAATGCCGTTTTCCACTCGTCCCCTTCCAGGATTCTTATGAGGTTATAAGCCCCCCTAAGGTCAATTTTAGAAAAAATGGTAGCGGAACGTAGTTGGTCAAACAGCACCGTAATTAAAGGAAGAGGATAGGTGTTTTTCACCGTAATTTTATTAAGGGCACGGAAATCTATGCACGGCCTCAACGAACCATCCTTCTTTTCCACAAAGAAGAAGCCGGCGCTGAGCGGAGATTTAGAGGGCCGAATAAACCCCTTGGACAAACTTTCTTGGATGTAGTCATCCATGGCCTTTGTCTCCGGGAGAGACAATGCATAAAGTCTACTCTTGGGCAATGGCGCGTTGGGGACCAATTGGATGGCACAGTCGTATGGCCGATGTGGAGGTAAACTGTCGGCCTTACCCTTTGAAAACACGTCTGCGTAATCCCGGTAGGGAATGGGAATCCCCGCTAAAGAGGTGGATTTCACAGGGAGCAAAATATGAAGGCACTTCTGGTGACAATTGGGGTTCCACTGGGTAATCTCCCCAAGGCGCCAATCAATGATGGGATTGTGTTTTCTCAACCAGGGGAAACCCAACACGATGGGTACCGAAGGACATGAGGTTAACAAGAAAGTGATCTCCTCCTGGTGAAATAGACCAATGGTCAACTGTATGGGTGGAGTCTAAAAAGTAACGGCCCCATTGGACAGAACCCCACCATCTAAGCCCCGTAAGGTAATGGGGATAGGAAGCTGGAGTTGCGGAATCCCCAAACTCTGGGCGAGGGAAGAGTCCAAGAAATTACCAGCCACGCCGCTGTCAATAAATACTGGCCCCGAAAAATTACCCCCTTGAAAGGAAATATGCCCCAGGATTAGTAATGAATCTAGAGAGGAAAAGAGCTGGAGGCCAAAGTGAACCCTCTCTTCGTTCACTTGGCCCGGCCTTTTACTGGCCTATTGGGGCAATTTCTTAAGATGTGACCCTTACAGCCACAGTATAAACACAGACCTGAACTTAATCGACGAGCCCTTTCTTCCGGGGAAATGCGAGCTGCCCCAAGTTGCATGGGCTCCTCACTTTCCTCAGGGGTCATCGGAACATAGGGAACCACCCGAGTGAGCGAGCCCCATTCCGACCTCCGCTCACAGAGGCGACGGTCAATTTTAATGGCTAATTCCATTAACTTGTCCAATGTTTTAGGTGCCGGGTATTGAATGAGGCAATCCTTAATCTCATCGGAAAGACCGCAACGAAACTGACTGCGTAATGCAGGGTCGTTCCACCCGCAATCATTCGCCCATCGGCGGAACTCGGTACAATAAACCTCGACTGGGTCTTTCCCTTGCCTAAGGGCTCTAAGATGGGTCTCTGCTGAGGCTTCACGGTCAGGATCATCATACAACAACCCGAGAGAACTAAAGAAACTGTCTACGGAAGCCAGGGCTGGGCTGTCCGAAGGCAATCCAAAGGCCCAGGTCTGGGGGTCACCCTGGAGCAAAGAGATGACTAGTCCAATACGCTGGGCCTCGGATGAGAAGGAGCGTGTTTTGAGCCGAAAATACAACTTGCAACTCTCACGAAAATTAAAAAAGGTTTTGCGGTCTCCAGAGAACCGATCAGGCAAGTTCATTTTGGGATCTGAACCCCCTGAGTCTGGAGGTCGCGACCTCTGCTCTTGGGACGCTACCTTCAGGGACAATTCCCGGACCATCTGAGTTAGCCCTTGAAGCTGATCAGAAAACGTCTGAGACGGGGTACTCATAATAACAAACGACACAAATAACTACCCCTCCAGGTATTTGACAGGGGAGACCTGTCTTTATTCTGGCCGGTTATAATGTTACGCTGCCCTGGCCTGGGCACCAGGGACAGTACGGGTTCCAGACGGAGAGATGATAAGGCGTGAGCCCACAGCCGGGACCGCCGGTTAGGACGGCCACAGCGGGTCCTACACTCTCTCTGTTGAGTCCCCGAGGCAGATGGCAAACCCCTGCGGAGCTAGGCTTCACCTGTGGCCGCCGCGTTCGAAGGAGCGAGTTAAGCCCGCTCCGACCCCGATGCAGCCAGGTCTTATGTGGTGACAAGGGGTAAGCGATCGCCACGGGGAACACTCAAGAGGATAAGCTGACTACTGGACCTAACTGGAAACTGGCCCCTAACTGCCGGCACCAGGCCAAGACGGGGAGTGCGACCTAGTCGCAGACACCAGCGGATAGAAGGGAGTCCCCAAGAATACTCCAAAGGGACCGTGACTCCCAAAGCAGGGATCTGGAAGTACGGTGACACTCCTGCCTAAACAGAACACTGATGACAGACGGGGGCCAGGGAACACATACAAAAGACGGGGACAAGAATACAAAAGAAGATAACCAGGGACAGTCCCACGGAGGGGCTTAGCCACGGAGGGCCAGAGAACCAAAGAAGAAAAAGACCAGAGCTCCACTGGAGCACTTACGTGACCCACGGAAGATGGAGACAGTGGGTCCGCTGCAGGCTCACAGGCTCACAGGCTGAGGGAGGAATACAGCAGAGGAGTCCGGTGAAGTACTGGAAACAAGGGATCCACAGGAAAACACAGCTGACCGGCTGGGAGACAGGGCAGGCTGCAATGGAGTTCTGCAGCCAGGAAAAAACTGGGACCAAGGACCCAGGGGACCGGAGATAAGAAGCTGATAGCAATGGGTGCAAAAAGCTATAACCGGCGTCTGTGCCCAGCAGACGCCGGCTATTTATTTAAACTTCGCGCCGCCTGACTGACGTCAGGCGAGCGCGTCTCTGGCCGCCGGGCGGAAGCTCGGGGACGTTGCCTAGCAACGCCCCGACGCTTAGCCTCAGAGTGAGGCTTGGGACGCTGCACTCGCCGTCCGTCCGGGTGCAGGGATACCCGGACGGCGGCGTGCAACACCGGGCTTGACAGCAGTCATTTTTTCAAAAGACTGTCCGGGTGCTCATTGGCTGAGAGAATTCTCAGCCAATGAGGCTGACCAGTTTAAAAAAAAAAAAAAAAAAAATAAATTTAATTCTGCTGCTGCCCCTGCCCGCCACTACCAGCCCCAGCACATCGGTGTGTGCCAGTGGTCCTTTGCCGCTGGCACACACCAACGAATCGGACCCAATACATCATGGATACTTTTAAGCAATGTGCCGTTCATGGGTCCGATCTGATTGAATCTCTAGCAGGTTCAATCTGTAGGGTCCGACCCGATGCACAAATATTACTAGTGTATGGGTGCCTAAAGTTTCAGATCTCTGGTAGCAAAAATCAGTACAAAACAGATCAGGGACACAGAAAAGAGGACTTCAATATTAGGTATCATTCTTCATACCTTTCCTGTCAAATTGCTGATAACTTCTGATAGCTAGTTGAGCTGCAGATTCGTCTGGGGCTTCTTTTGGTGTACACTCCTCTATAAAATAAAAATTCACATTATTGTTAGAAAGTATGCAAAACAAAAAATCTATTTCAGGTAAAAAAATAAAAACAAGGAATCAAAGAACTGCTACCAACATCTATATACCCCCAAAAGCCCAAAGTAATGGCGACCTGAACAGTTTTATAACAAATGAAGGCAAAGCCAAATAAAACAAATCAAGATGCTTCAAGCCACACAACATCCAGCTGAGACTGAAAACTGATTTACAATCTTACAAACAACCACAATTTATATAATGAGATGCATGATTTGTTTAATCGTGACCCAATAAACTCATTTTGTGTCGGAGCAGTTGTTGGCGCTTCTATGGGTTACTGACAGATGATTTTTCCAGCCACAACACTACAGAAATATTAAACCACACTCAGCAGGCTCATGGCTGTGTAGGCCCAACAGCAATCTTAGAACACAAAGGAAGGAACCATAATGCTACAAATACATTCATAAAAAAAGATACTACAGATGGAGCCCCTCTCATTGTTTCCGCCAGCTCGCCATGGCGAAGGTTTTGGTGATCAACTTTTCTTCTTGTGCGCCAAGGTGTGTGGATGCATGCCATACAATACATAATCGCCACAACTGGGTGGCTAATGCTCCATCAATCTTGCAGTGGATTGATAGCCTATGGAACCCTGCCATTCACCAAGAATGGCAGTTCACGTAGCCGATGCGGAATATTGTGAACACAAGATTCTCATTCTCGGGGAATGGAATTATGGCTCTCATGAGCAGTGGCTGCTATCACCAGTTGGCGTAGATCAGTGGATAACTGTGCCGCTGTACACACTGGAAAACGGTGTTTGATTAGTCTCAATTTTTTTTTTTTTAAATTGAAACATTTATGAAAGTTATATTTAATAAAACTTGGCACCCACACAAACAAAAAACAGTTTTTCAGAAAAGCCCTTTATTGCGACTACATGCGCAAGTACCATAGAGCATGCCGCCTAATGTTTAGTACTATTCATTACGCATACGGTGTCTGTATAATGCCTTCCCTCAGCCAGATCAACTGTACATTGCATTATCAGTGAAAAGTCTTCCAGGGAAGAGGGAAGGGAGGCCGGGGATTGGGTTGGGCTGAATACAGTACTTTCAACACTAATCCACATAGGGAGTGTCTGAGATGCAGTACCGTCTCATGTTTCTGGAATGGCGTTATGGCTGCCTCTGAATGGGAGCATTCTCTACATACACATCACCAAGTGGCATAGTCTAGTTGGTAACTGCACCGCTCTACACACTTGAAACCAGTGTTCGCTTACTGTCCTTTTTTTTATTTTTATTGAAACCGTAATGAAAGTTATATTTAACCCCTTGGGTGGTATGACCGGAAAGTTTCCCGGTTCAGCTGCGCTGCAGCAGCGGGCTGTCCCGGAAAGTTTCTGGGCATACCACTAATATGCAATAGGTGGGTGCCAGTGGTGTGAACCACTGGCGCACCACCTCTAGAGCCCCTCATCACCTCTGCTCCGGCGATCATATGCCAGAGCTCCCCTGCCATTCACTTTACAGCAGTGACGTAGGCGGCAGGCTCAGGAGTTCAGTCGCCCGAATCCTCCAGAGCCGCCGAGAACATCCCATAGCCTGCCGCTTGTGGTCACTGCTGTGACTGACGGCTGCGGCAGGGGAGCTCCGGCGTGCAATCTGTGGTGGGTTTTGCTGGGGCAGGTATGTCCTGCCCCAACAAAACCCACCACTCAAGGGGTTAATAAAACTAGGCACACAAATTTTTGTTTTCATAAAAGCCTTTTTGTGCGACTCCATGCAGCAAGAACCACAGCATTTGTTACAGAGTCAGTAGGTGTAAAAGCATGCTAACATACTGTAGCATTGCTATAGCTTAACCCTATGGATAAATTAAAATGAGCTTAAAGCTTAATTTCTCTGGTTTTGCTGGAGGAGACTTTTATCTACCAGAGGATATGAAACCTAAGTTTCTGAGACCCCCAAAAGGCTAACTGCAAGCGTCAGAACCCATGGTGGGTCTTAATTAATGGGTCCATTGTAGTCTATGGGGAAAAAGGTGTCCACTTTGCACCAAGATATTTCTGGTTCTATGTGTCCTAGAGACTTACCATATGAAAGAGCAGACTCTTGGCTTTCAGAGCTGACTGACTAGTAGTGACTCTGCATCCAGGGAGCTATCACTGGAATGCGGGGGGTGACTGAGGAATCCTGCTCTCTAGTGGGTCAGCTCCTGCTAGGTGCTCAGCTTCTTGTTTCACAGCAGGTGCACCCAAACCTGGGCAGTGGTGTGAGTAGGGGACAGGAGCTGCAGGTTGATCATTAGACTTGGAGGCAATTTACAGTGTTCACACTGCTCTATTCTTAGTGAACAAAGCCAGTCTCCCAGGGGAGGGGGAAAGTGAATAAGAAGTGGGAGTGGGCAGCATCTCATTAGGCTAAAAGATGACAATGGGGAAGTTGTGCGAGTCCATGGGGAAGTCCCATAGTTAATACGGCCAATGAGCTGCTGGATGGAAAGATAATGGGTCCGGGGATGGTCACATGCAGGAGAGCTCTGTGTGTTCCATCCACGGAGCTCCCATCCCCGGCCCATGGAGAAGGTGCGGGTGGTGGCGGGGAGACGGAGGAGTCTCCCCGCCCGGCGCTGTGAACATGGAGGGGGAGACTGACAGACTGGAGAGCAGGGAGGGGGAGACGGACAGCACCCAGATGACGACTGATGCTGCTGTTCCTCGTGCCAACTGGACCCCGGCCGCCGCAGCAGAGATGGAGCCCCGGCCCCAGTGGAGGATCCGGGCCTACAGAGAGGACCCTGGCCTGCAGCGGATGATCCCGGCCCGGCACTTGCGGAGGAGAATCCAAGCAGGCAGACCCTGGCTGGGAGCCCTGGGGAGCCCGTCCGGCCCCTCGGATCTCTGGATGAACGTGGTGCCCGGGAGAAGGTATGGCTCCACTAGCTTTGGCCACAGGCCTGACTGTCTATCCCAGGCCCGTGGCCTAACTATAAGAACAATAATCGGGCGCAATGACACTACTTATGCTCCGCTAATTAGTCTCTATACCAATTTGTGTTGGTTTCTATGTAAAGAATATTATGGCTGCTCCCAAAGGCAATTCTGGAGATTGCCACTTGAAAATTGAGAATTTAGTTGGGAGTTAACAATCAGTTAGCTTTATGTATAGGAATATACTATAATATTACTGTTATGATCCGGTTGCCACCCCTATCTCCGTTGCCTCAAATCGGGATTGGCGGACGTGTGCAAAGAGCTAGACTTCACCAATAATAGCCGCGTTCGAGGGAGCCAGTTAGTCCGGCTCCCAACCCCGATGCCACCTGGTCTTATGAGAGGACAACACGACCGCCAAGGCCAACAGAGAGCAAGGGCACAGCTAACTACACCTACAGAAGGCAAGGGGACCCCGGACGCCTGGCGTGTACTACCCCTGGGGAACACTACCCAATAATACGGAATAGATCCAGGGAAGTATGACTAAACGTAACAATACGTGAAGATGGTAATAAATGTAAATGGAGAACAAGGAAGCAACAATGCTACGAAGATGGGATGCTATCACAACAACTGAGGGCAACAATGCCGAGATGGAATATAAAGACAAAAGATATAACTGGCAGCAATGCTTCCAACCAGGTGGAATATGGGACTAGAAAGCACTGGCAACCAGGTCCTCTGATGACACTTATCTGTAGCCGGACACGGGTAAACGGGACACGGCACGAGGAACAGCACGAGGCACGGCACAGAACGGAACGGCACAGCACTGCAGAGTACTTCTGGAACCAGGAACACCAAGGCACACTCAGGTATGACCAAAGCTATAACCGGCGTCTGTTCCCAGCAGACGCCGGCTATTTATTTGAATCTGCCGCCTGTGATTGTGCTGACGTCAGCTGCGCTGACGCCGCACGCTGCCTGGAGACTCGAGAGCGTTGCCCAGCAACGCCCCGACGTCCAGCAGCCGGAACTATAGAGCCGGAAGCTCGGGGCGTTGCTAGGCAATGCCCCCGACGCTCCATCTCCGCCGCCCGTCCCGGACGTGACATCACGCAGAGGCGCTCTGGGACGGCGGCGGCTGACAGTACCCCCCCCTTGAGGAGAGGTCAACCGACCTCCAAATCCTGGCTTCAACGGATTTTGCCTATGAAATAATTCTTTTAAGGATGGGGCGTGAAGGTCCTTGTCCGGGACCCAGGACCTTTCCTCAGGTCCATAGCCCTTCCAATGGACTAGAAAGAACAACCTCCCGCGAGTGATTCTCGAATCAAGAATACTATCGATCACAAACTCCTTGATGCTTTGCCGAATTACTGGGGCCGGCCTGTAAGCACGTGGCCGATGGGCAGGTTTAAGTAATGAGGCATGGAACGTGGGATTGACCTTCAGAGAGCGTGGAATCTGGAGTCGAAAGGCCACAGGATTGATCCTCCTAATGATCCTGTAGGGACCGATAAAGCGAGGACCCAACTTCTTGGATGCCTGATGGATATTAATATTCCTGGTGGATAGCCACACCCAGTCTCCGACTTTAAATGAACAAGGTCTCCTGTGACGGTCGGAGAAGCGCCTTGCGGCCGTGGTCGCAGAGAGGAGAGCCCTACGGACCATAGCCCAGATACTCCTCCTACTGGTCACCCACCTGGGATTACCTGTTCTGGCGGGAACAGGATCAAACGAATTAGCCCGAGGGTGGAAACCATAGTTACAAAAAAATGGAGACATCTTGGTGGCAGAATGCCAGCCATTGTTATAGGCAAATTCTGCGAATGGCAGATTTTCCACCCAATCCTGTTGGGACTTTGATACGTAACACCGCAGGAACTGCTCGAGTGTCTGATTCACACGTTCCGTCTGCCCATTAGATTGTGGGTGATAGGCCGAAGATGGACTGAGCTTAATCTGTAACGCAGAACAAATAGACCTCCAAAACTTGGCCACAAATTGAACGCCCCTATCTGAGACAATATCAGTAGGAAGACCATGCAAGCGAAAAATATGGCATAAAAACAAAGAGGCCAACCTTTCCGATGGACTGAGCTTAATCTGTAACGCAGAACAAATAGACCTCCAAAACTTGGCCACAAATTGAACGCCCCTATCTGAGACAATATCAGTAGGAAGACCATGCAAGCGAAAAATATGGCATAAAAACAAAGAGGCCAACCTTTCCGCGGAAGGTAAACCAGTCAAGGGGACAAAATGTGCCATCTTACTGAATCGGTCTACCACCACCCAGATGGAATCACAACCCCTGGATAGTGGTAAATCAGTTATAAAATCCATGGAAATGTGTGACCATGGCCTCCGGGATATCGACAAGGGAACCAACTGACCAATGGGCGAAGAACGGGGAGTCTTATTCCTGGCACAAACGTCGCAGGCAGACACCCATTCCTTGACATCTCTCCTCATGGTGGACCACCAGACAGCTCTTGATAACAAAGATAACGTTTTATCACTGCCGGGATGACCCGCTGATTTACATTGATGAAACTCCAAAAAAAATTTTTTGCGGAGCTCAAAAGGTACAAAGAGTATACCCTCTGGCACGGCCTTAGGAGCCGAAGCTTGTGCCAACATGACTTGATCCAGAAGGCTATGCGTAACCCCAGCAATAATACAAGAGGCAGGAATAATAGACTCTGGTTGTAAATGCGGTTCTTGGACAGCGGAAAAACTTCTCGAAAGAGCATCAGCAACGACATTTTTTGACCCTGGCCTATAAGTGATAATGAAATTAAATCGGGCAAAAAATAATGTCCACCTAGCCTGCCTAGCATTGACTCTCTTGGCTGATTGGAGATATGCCAGATTTTTATGATCCGTTATGATGGTAACCTGGAACCTAGCCCCCTCCAGCCAATGTCGCCATTCCTCTAAGGCTGCTTTAATGGCGAGAAGCTCCCGATTGCCGACATCATAATTACATTCCGCTGAGGAAAATTTCCGAGAAAAAAAAAGCACAAGGATGTAAGAACCCGACCTGCCTATCCACCTGTGAGAGGACTGCCCCAATCCCTACTTCTGAGGCATCTACTTCCATGACAAAGGGTAATTCAGGATTGGGATGCCTCAACACCCCGGCGGAAAGAAAGGCTGCCTTCAACTTAATAAAGGCGTTAACAGCGGCCTCGGACCAGACCGAAGGATTGGCGTCCTTCTTGGTTAACGCAACAATGGGGGCTACAATATCAGAGAAGAATGGAATAAATCTCCTATAATAGTTAGCAAACCCCAAAAACCTTTGAGTGGACTTGAGGTTAGATGGTTGAACCCAATCCTTAATGGCCTGAAGCTTTACTGGGTCCATTTGAAAACCCCGAGGGGAAATAATGTAACCCAGGAAAGAAATGCTCTCCACCTCGAACTCGCATTTCTCCAACTTAGCATACAAATTGTTCTCCCTCAATTTTTTTAGAACTGCGCATACATGCAAGCGGTGTTGCTCCAGTGATGGGGAGAAGATCAAAATATCATCCAGATACACTACGACAAAAACTCCCAGAAACTCCCTTAAGACGTCATTAATAAAATCCTGGAACACTGCAGGTGCATTAGCGAGACCAAAGGGCATAACCAAATACTCATAATGTCCCGAATGCGTATTAAACGCAGTTTTCCACTCATCACCGGCTTTAATGCGGATTAAATTGTACGCCCCTCTCAAATCAATTTTAGAAAAAATGGATGCTTTACGAAGCTGATCGAAGAGGACAGATATGAGTGGAAGAGGATACGAATTCTTTACTGTAATGGCATTGAGCTGCCTAAAATCAATGCACGGGCGAAGGGAGCCGTCCTTTTTCCCCACGAAAAAAAACCCGGCTCCGACGGGTGACTTTGAGGGCCTAATGAACCCTTTCTTAAGGTTTTCCTCAATATATTCCTCCATCGCCTTCTCCTCAGGAAGGGACAAGGAGTATAGTCGCCCCTTGGGAAGTTTGGCCTCAGGAATGAGATTAATGGCGCAATCATATGGTCTATGAGGGGGCAAGACGTCTGCTTCTTTTTTGGAAAACACATCAGAAAATGACAAATAAGGTTCAGGTAACCCAGAAACTGAGGGAATCACCATGCGGACTGGCAGAGCTAGACAATTATGAGAACATTGCTCACCCCAACTTACAAGTTCCCCTGACTGCCAATCAAAATGTGGGTTGTGTAGTTTAAGCCATGGTAATCCCAGCACTACGGGTGTAACAGGACTATGAAAAATAAAAAAGGATAGGAGCTCGGAATGGGTAACCCCAACCTGGACCTGTAGGGGAACGGTGCGCTGTGTAATAACTCCACTGGGCAACCGATTGCCATCTAAGCCATACACCGAAATCTCTGGAGATACTGGTATGAGGGCAATCCCCAGTTCTTTAGCTAACTGGGAGTCCAGAAAATTACCCGCAGCCCCGCTATCAATAAATGCCTGGCCATCCCACCTATGAATCTCAGAACAAATACATATGGGGATTAATAAAGAATTACTGGGAGATATAAGAGATAGGCCTGATAGGATGTCTCCCCGCATCCTCAGGCCTTGGCGTTTCCCGGGCGCTCAGGACAAGCATTTACCAAGTGTCCCCGGACCCCGCAGTATAAACAGAGACCCTGAGCACGCCGTCTTGCCTTCTCCTGCGGAGATAAGCGAGCTGCGCCCAACTGCATAGGTTCCCCAAGGTCAACGGCAGAATCCTCGGGGACACTGGGCAATGGCGCCAACCCTGCCCCTCGTTCTGAGCGTCTCTCACGGAGCCGGCGATCCACCCTGATGACCAGCTGCATGAGGTCGTCCAAGGACGTAGGTGTGGGATACTGCACCAGGGAATCTTTTATTTGGTCAGACAGCCCAACCCTAAATTGGGAGCGTAAAGCTGGATCATTCCACCCTGAATCATTGGCGTATCGCCGGAATTCAGAGCAATAGGCCTCTGCCACCTGGCGACCCTGTTTGAGAGATCTAAGGTGAGCCTCTGCTGCGGCTGCCTTATCTGGGTCATCATATAAAATCCCTATTGCCTGGAAAAAAGACTCCACGGACCGGAGAGCCGGACTGTCTGACTTCAGCCCAAATGCCCATGTCTGTGGATCCCCCTGGAGGAGGGAAATCACCAACCCCACTCTCTGTATTTCAGACCCGGAGGACAGGGGCCGTAACCGAAAATATAATTTACAGCTCTCCCTAAAATTAAAGAACTGATGTCTATCCCCAGTGAACCGATCAGGAAGACTCATTTTGGGTTCCTTAACCGACATAGCCGTTGCAGGAGCTGCTCTACGAACCTCCTCCTGAGACTCAACTCTGAGAGTAAGATCCTGCAACTGCTGAGTGAGGTGGTGTAACTGTTCAGCAAAAACCTGGGCCGGAACCCCCGCATTGGGATCCATGCTAAACCAAGAAATACACAACCACTGTAGAGGTAATATGGTTGTGTTTCAACTTTTATCTGGCCGGTTATAATGTTATGATCCGGGGGCCACCTTGCCACCCCTATCTCCGTTGCCTCAAACCGGGATTGGCGGACGTGTGCAAAGAGCTAGACTTCACCAATAATAGCCGCGTTCGAGGGAGCCAGTTAGTCCGGCTCCAACCCCGATGCCACCTGGTCTTATGAGAGGACAACACGACCGCCAAGGCCAACAGAGAGCAAGGGCACAGCTAACTACACCTACAGAAGGCAAGGGGACCCCGGACGCCTGGCGTGTACTACCCCTGGGGAACACTACCCAATAATACGGAATAGATCCAGGGAAGTATGACTAAACATAACAATACGTGAAGATGGTAATAAATGTAAATGGAGAACAAGGAAGCAACAATGCTACGAAGATGGGATGCTATCACAACAACTGAGGGCAACAATGCCGAGATGGAATATAAAGACAAAAGATATAACTGTATAGAAAAAGGTTTTTTAACACTGCGCTCTGCCTATGTGGTGTTTTAAGCTAAATTCAGGTGCTGCTTATCCCTAAGGGTATCCCTGTCCCTTATAGTTTGTAGTAGAAAAGATTGGAAAATGGGAAAGCGCTATCCTGTTGGTGTTTGAAAAAGAGCTGGGTGTTATGCAGAGAAGAATAAGTCAGGTAAATGAAGAGTGAATAAAATAAAATATTTATTGGTTAATTAATTAATGCTGTAATGAATTAGGATATTATGTGTGAGCCAGACTCAGTATATCCGACAGGGGGGGGGCGGGGGGGGTTTTTGCTGCAGAGGATACTGGTCGACAGTACTGGGCAGTGTTGCAGTCTTGTTACCCTAGGGGTAATGGGTACCCTTGGTGGGTGTACGTGGTGTTTCTATACACCTATTAGGGGTCCCTAATTGTTGGGAATCTTCCTGCACAGGTGTCGCCCGGGGAGAGTTCCCAAATGGGTTTTAAGTAAGTCTGTGCTAGACCACTTTAGCTACCGTGGGTCCTGAGCCCAGGACCTACGGCCTCCCCTGACGATCTGTGTGGGAAGTGGGTGATATGAGTGTGGCAGTCTGGCTGGATGTAGTGTGCAGAGAGGTGCCTCAAAGGCTTCAGGCGATTCCAGATGGAACCCCCTTACAATCACATAGGCAGATGACCTATGACCTCACTGCTTCTACGCTTGAAGCAAAATGTCCGTGGTGTGTCCTTACTGTGTACCGCTGGCGGCGTCCCGCATGTCAGCGTGTGTGCGCAGTAACTCACGGTTTTGCTGAACGTCTGTGGAGGATGGCTGCCTGGGTGCTTCTCCGTCCGGAGCGGGTCCCAGGGCTTTCCTCACTGTCTCTGTGTCTTCCGGGTCTCGAATCTCGCGAGACTGCGGGTTTTCACTGCTGGTGCAGCGTCTGGTGTAGCGGATGCTGCTGGATCTGTGGGGTAATGGTTAGAAAAGTTTGTGGTTGCTGTGCGGAAGTCCTGGTCCTATGCAAGCGACGCGTTTCAGCCTCTGAGGCTTTTTTCAAGCTTAAAGGATCATCTGTGTGTGAAGCTCATTTATGCCTGGTCTGGTCGTTTCATTGGATGGTAGTGCTGCTCCGCTATTGGCTGACGGGGCGGGTGGGAGGTGCTGGCATACTGTCAATCGAATGAGGGTTCCTAGTGAATGAATATTCATTCACTAGGAACCCTCATTCGATTGACAGTATGCCAGCACCTCCCACCCGCCCCGTCAGCCAATAGCGGAGCAGCACTACCATCCAATGAAACGACCAGACCAGGCATAAATGAGCTTCACACACAGATGATCCTTTAAGCTTGAAAAAAGCCTCAGAGGCTGAAACGCGTCGCTTGCATAGGACCAGGACTTCCGCACAGCAACCACAAACTTTTCTAACCATTACCCCACAGATCCAGCAGCATCCGCTACACCAGACGCTGCACCAGCAGTGAAAAGCCGCAGTCTCGCGAGATTCGAGACCCGGAAGACACAGAGACAGTGAGGAAAGCCCTGGGACCCGCTCCGGACGGAGAAGCACCCAGGCAGCCATCCTCCACAGACGTTCAGCAAAACCGTGAGTTACTGCGCACACACGCTGACATGCGGGACGCCGCCAGCGGTACACAGTAAGGACACACCACGGACATTTTGCTTCAAGCGTAGAAGCAGTGAGGTCATAGGTCATCTGCCTATGTGATTGTAAGGGGGTTCCATCTGGAATCGCCTGAAGCCTTTGAGGCACCTCTCTGCACACTACATCCAGCCAGACTGCCACACTCATATCACCCACTTCCCACACAGATCGTCAGGGGAGGCCGTAGGTCCTGGGCTCAGGACCCACGGTAGCTAAAGTGGTCTAGCACAGACTTACTTAAAACCCATTTGGGAACTCTCCCCGGGCGACACCTGTGCAGGAAGATTCCCAACAATTGGGGACCCCTAATAGGTGTATAGAAACACCACGTACACCCACCAAGGGTACCCATTACCCCTAGGGTAACAAGACTGCAACACTGCCCAGTACTGTCGACCAGTATCCTCTGCAGCAAAAAAAAACCCCGCCCCCCCCCCTGTCGGATATACTGAGTCTGGCTCACACATAATATCCTAATTCATTACAGCATTAATTAATTAACCAATAAATATTTTATTTTATTCACTCTTCATTTACCTGACTTATTCTTCTCTGCATAACACCCAGCTCTTTTTCAAACACCAACAGGATAGCGCTTTCCCATTTTCCAATCTTTTCTAAAAGATATAACTGGCAGCAATGCTTCCAACCAGGTGGAATATGGGACTAGAAAGCACTGGCAACCAGGTCCTCTGATGACACTTATCTGTAGCCGGACACGGGTAAACGGGACACGGCACGAGGAACAGCACGAGGCACGGCACAGAACGGAACGGCACAGCACTGCAGAGTACTTCTGGAACCAGGAACACCAAGGCACACTCAGGTATGACCAAAGCTATAACCGGCGTCTGTTCCCAGCAGACGCCGGCTATTTATTTGAATCTGCCGCCTGTGATTGTGCTGACGTCAGCTGCGCTGACGCCGCACGCTGCCTGGAGACTCGAGAGCGTTGCCCAGCAACGCCCCGACGTCCAGCAGCCGGAACTATAGAGCCTGAAGCTCGGGGCGTTGCTAGGCAACGCCCCCGACGCTCCATCTCCGCCGCCCGTCCCGGACGTGACATCACGCAGAGGCGCTCTGGGACGGCGGCGGCTGACAATTACTAACTCAAAAGAGAGCGCCACACATCTGAATTGTAATATCAAATACATATAAAAAATGAAAAAAACGCCGTGTGTAATTTGCGGAGAAACGCGTCAAGGATCCGATATCTGGACATTCATTAGCCCAACTACTATCTGCAGAGATTCCCTCATACCCCGGGAGATTGCAAGCTAAAGGAACGAAAGCACCTCCTTTTTACAAGCAGCACACAGCCGGCCGTAGAAATCTGCTTAATTGAGAAGCTGGACACGGAGAATCTGCATAAACAACACAGGTCAGTGAGGTTGCTCCCCGCCGTACTACAAACATCAAAGGCTCGCTGTCTTCAGCTGGAGCCGGGCGGGTAGAAGCGAACCCACACAGAGGTCCGCGGCGGAGATTACACAAATTGCTGTGTACATTACAAGAGGTACTGTTCCTATTATTTTTCCATCGGTGCAGAACATCTCCTACAAGCCCTTTTCACAAAATAAGGAATACTCCATTGTATTGGATACTTATCCTTCAACTAAAAACCATCCTAAATCAATTTAACCCTTTGGAGTTAAAAGGGCCGATACCAATTGACTGTTTACATATCAAATAGTATATATTGGTGCAGAAATATCATCCAGAGTTGGGTTATACCAGAATACTAACAAAAGTTATTCTTGGCTTTTGCCTTTATTGCATCCTATTGAGGCTTAATTTTATTGCGATATTGTGTTTTATGATTTTTTATGTCATTTTATTGTTTTTCTTCTCTTCTATATAATAATTTTTTTTTTATATGTATTTGATATTACAATTCAGATGTGTGGCGCTCTCTTTTGAGTTAGTAATATTATAGTATATTCCTATACATAAAGCTAACTGATTGTTAAACTCCCAACTAAATTCTCCGTGGCCTAACTGACTCCCCCAGCCCGCCAGCCTCATGGACTCCCAGCCTCATTGACTCTCTCCCCTCCCCCTCGGCCGCATGGACTCCTAGCCTCGTTGACTCGCTCTCCCCCCGCTGTGCAGATCGGCGGGCATGTGATCCCTGCAAGTGATGTCTAAATGCTCTTAATGTTAAGCCCTGTACACACGCTTAGATTTTTCCCTGTTTTCGATTCGATTTTGCTTATAGAAGCAAAATCGAATCCACAACGAATGGTTTTTAGGACACTTTCGATCTGCATTCAATTCGATGCGCACTCCCGTTTTCTCAAAATCGAATAGAAAAATCGACTGTGCAGCCAAGGAAATCTCGAATTCGATCCAGTAAATCAAATGAGTACATTGTGCCTACATTGTGCCTAAAATCGAATGCAAAAGTACAGATCTAATGCCAAATCGAATGGGATGATCTAATGCCAGATCTAATAGAAAATCCAATATATCAAATCTAAAGCAAATCTAAGCGTGTGTTCAGGGCTTAATGTGTATAATGTCTCAATGGAATGTATGTAATGTCTCCACCGCCCCCTTTCATCCCTGCTTGATGCTGCACTAATTCCACAAAAAATTCCTAGTGTGCGCAAGGACACATGGTCAATAAAGTTGATTCTAGTCTATTCTGTCCTTCTGTAATTATATAGCACAGCATCTGTTAGTGTCAGCAGCACTGCTGTCAAGGCAAGTTGCTATAGATTTGCTATAGCTTACTCCTATGGATAAATTACTACTGAGTACTGCAATTAGGAAATACTAGAGAGAGGCTAAACACAGTGTTTTGGCATCCAGGAACTTAGCGGGTTATTCTGCTTCACTTGGAAAAGGCACAATCACTCTCTGCACATCAGCCCCACCTGCAGTGAATATGGTTTTGTCCATTAGAACGTGATTGTGCCTTTCTGAGTGAATCAGAATAACCCCCTTAGGGAGGAGCTTTTACCTCACCCCATTATACTTATAAAGATATTACTTATAGCTGTAACTGTTACAGCACAGTACAATAAAAGCTGTTTGTGCTATTTAGTACACAAAGTGCTGCTTAGTACGCAAGTGCTATTTAGTACTCAAATACGAAAAACTCTAAATGTTTTGGCATCCAGGAACTTAGGGTGGAGCTGGCAATTGCAGGGATTTTTTTGTGTGAATGTAATATGGATGCAGACTCATAATAAAACACAAAATTTCTTAATAAAATAGTTTATAACTTTGTATTCCAGAAAAAAAAATGCCTCATTAGATAGGACACTGCGTACAGGATTTAGGTATACAGCAGGTGTATTCTGTGAAATAAGAAGCATCCATTCATATCCTCTGAATAACAACCACCCTGTTTGTAATAATTGCTGCTGGTTGTTTCATATGTATCATAAGGGAAGTATTTAACAATGAAGTCGGAATGTACATTTATTGCTTTTCATAACAAAGATAACATGTACCGTGGAGCCAATGCAAAGTTACATCGAGGTTTAAATGAATGAGCTTTCATGATCCCAATATAAAAAGGTATAAATAATAAATAAAAAAAATGTAAATACTTGATGATTAGAAAAAAAAAAAATTACCTTTATGCTTCTTGCAACATGAAAGGGAGCAACTACAGAAAAAAAAAAAATTAACAACTTAAAAAACAAAATAATTTAAAATATTTAATGCAGATTTATAGTATATTCAATTAAATAGACCCCTCCATTGAGAGTTTGCCAATTATACATTCAAACTAAGGGCCTTATTCAGATCTGAGCTCAGTACAAATTTGTTTGGAAAATGGGCAAAACCATGTGCACTGCAGGTGGAGCAGATATAACCTGTGCAAAGAGAGTTAAATTTGCTCCACTGGTGGCACTGCCAGCACAGCACATGGGTCCAACATTCAGATTTCCACAGTAACAAAGGAACTTAACAGAAGATGGCATTGCACGAGTCCATTTATTTGGACCACTTCCACAAAAAGGTGAGTAAACATGAATTGCAAAAGATATATATGGCATTGGACTAATGCAATTTATAGTTAAAAGTTACAATTTATAACTTGAAAAATGCAGGTGTGGTATGACTGCCCGACAATCAGGATCCAGATACCGACGTCGGAATCCCAACTGTTGGTGCCCCGACAGGGGGACGAGTGCAAAGCCCCCCCTTGCGGGCTTAGTGGCTCGTTTTGCTCGCCACAGGTTCTATTCTTCAATGGGGGTCGTGGATCCTCAGAAAGGAGAATAGCCCCTGTCAGTCGGGATCCCAACTGTCGGAGCAACAGCAGTTGGGATTCCGATTCCATTGTTTATTCTCAGAAATGTTACTTGTGTAAATAAATCCAGGAGCTAGGGACGGTCATATTTGTTATTTTTTTTTTTTAAATACACTGGGCGATTTCAGCCCCATTTCTAAGTGATCTGAATAGATCGCTTAGAAATGTGTATAGCCCCAAACAATGCGCGGTCCTGAGCGTCATTATCACCTGAAGGGAAAGCCATGTATTGATGGCCATCCCTACCAGAGCCTATGGGTACCCGTGTCATTCACCGATGCCCTATTTGAATAATCAAAGTTGGGAGGTATGTTACTGGTTCCGTATTTTAAAAGGCAACAATTTTAAAGGGATGCAGTTAGTATCCCGTCGGTCAGCATACTAATGCCGACATCCAGATTGCGTTCAGAACACTAGAGCCGGAATGCCAAAAATATGAAAATAGAAGATTGTAAGCTTGGGAGCAGGGCCCTCCTACCTCCATGTCGGTTTGTATCTACCCAGTTTGTTTAATCACTGTTGTTTCCAATTGTAAAGCACAACGGAATATGCTGCGCTATATAAGAAACTGTAAATAAATAAATTCCAGAATACCAACAGCCATCTACGTAAATGGTTACTATGCGTGGCAGGTTAGGGTTAGGCTTGGGGGGGGGTTTGTTAAGTGTAGTGCTCAGAATTTACTGTACATACACTGCGAAGTCTCAACTACACATGGGAAGACCTGCTGAAAAATGGCTGTCCATGCCATTTTTCCAGCGATTTCTGCAGCACCTCTGCCGCAGGACTTCAGAGAGCAAGTATTTCCAAAATTGGTGCAGTGTGTCCAGGGACACTGTAGATTCGCCACTGGGTGAAGTGGTTAGGTTTAGGCGCTAGTGGGGAGGGTTAGGCTACTACAAGGAGGGGGGGTGGAGGGGAGCCGGGAAATGGTACATATACTTACCTGACCTCTGTTGGGATTCCCTCCTTCGGATGCCGCCATCTGTATTCTGACAGCTCATTTTATCGGCCAGTGTGTACGGGATTTTAAAGGGGTAATTTAATCACAACTTTCAATACAGCATCTTATATTTTCACTATATAAAACGTCTGTGTTTATTCAGAGAGTGGCCATTTCCACAAAACAGTTGGATACACTGTAAAAATGCTGTATATATGGAAACACATTATCACTACCCTGCCTGTCTGCAGCAATACTTGCAATAGATGGAGGATGAGCAGAGAGCTGCACGTTTCACAATACTTACTATCGAGCGCGGCAGCCGGGGCAGCGGTACTTAGCGGTGTCCACAGAACACACGCAGCATGGCGCCTGCATACTCGCTATAGGCCAGGCACGGTGTGTTTACAAGCTGCGCGCGTTGATGCCGTCTCTAGCCACCATGTGCAGAATTACTCAGCTTCCGGGTTAATCAGCTCATACTCATCTGTAATTGGTTCTTCTTTGTCGATTCCAGAAAGCAGTAGAGTAGAACGTCAATGTTCATTTTCCGTCCCCATTGATAGAACAATTTGGTCTCCGCCTTTTGTCTTACACATGGCAGTGATTTTCCGTACAGACTCTGCTGTGCCAAACATTACAAATTATTTTTCTATATATGAAAGTTGTACATTTATTATTATTATATTATTTTTTAAAACAATGTCCTGCTGTTGAGCATAACCCAACTCCACACTATGTAAGACTTTTTTTTTTTTAAACCAAATGTACCTTAATTTGTACCGGTTCTCATGAGGTACCAGTGGAGCTGCAAATTGTCTGATTACTTTCATGCTTGTGCGGTTATTGGACAGTCCCTGATGTTGTGACTCCACCTGTGTGACTGGCCAGCCCAGTGCTGCTGTGCCAGTCACTCACCGCACTGTCTGCTGTCTCTGATTGGACAGTCCCACTGTGACAGATAATGGTCAGTCCGTGACTAGTCTAGTTCGTGTGTCCCCTGCTCCGGCTAGTCGATGGCTGCCCACATGCTGGCTGGGGCTGGGCTTTGTGCCTGAACTGTGCGCTGGGCAGAGCACTGCAGCAAGAGAGGACCTGAGAACCACAAACTGGTTGTTTGGTTATCGTGCCTATCGTTCAGTATGTATGAACGATAACAATGCTCTCAACCTGCCTGTCGTTTATAACTAGGTGCATTATATTTGGTAAAGATACCGTTTTTCATAAAACAAGAGGGCTTGTGGTAAAGCAAACGCTGTACTGTATAGATGCATACACACTGTACAATTTTTTTGACCAATTTTGTTAAAAGACATTTCCCTTGAACCCATTGTCCTGGACGAAAGATGTTGACGAAAGATATTGACGACAGACAAAAGATCTAGCTCCAGTTTAAAAGCTGTTTTTGAAAGATATCCAAACTGAGCTGCATGCACAGTTGACGAACAACCTTTATGAATAACTGGCGGGTATGCACATCATCATTCGTCGTTCGTCGCAAAGAAAGGATATTTTGACCAATTTCATTCAGAATCGCTGAAATGAACGAAATTGGTCAAAAAATTGTCCAGTGTGTAGGCACCTTTTCAGTGCGTTTGCGACAAATGATGATGTGCATACCCGCCAGTTTTTCATCAAATGTACATGCAGCTCAATTTGGATATCTTTCAAAAAGAGCCTATAAACTGTATCTAGATCGTTCGTCAATATCTTTTGTCAACATCTTTCATCAAGGACACTGGGAAATGTCTTTCAACAAATTTGGTCGAAAAAATTGTACAGTGTGTATGCACCTTTATTTATTAACAGTTTCTTATATAGCGCACACATATTACACAACGCTTTACAGAGAATATTTGAACATTCACATTAGCCCCTGCCCCAGTGGAGCTTACAATCTATATTCCCTACCACACGCGCACACAGACATTCCTACCAGTATATTTTTGGAATATGGGAGGAAACCGGAGTACACCCACACAAGTACAGGGAGAATATTCAAACTCTGCACAGTTAGAGCCATGGTGGGAATAGAACCCATGGTGGGAATCAAACCCGTGACCTCAGCGCTGTGAGGCAGTAATGCTAACCATTACACCATCCGTACTGACCTTTAGCACTATATCGTTCATTCTGTAGCTCCAGGGAGTTCAAGGGAAATTGTTAACATTATCATTGTCTAACACCACTTTTTAGATCACAATGCTGGGTCAGACCCAAATTTTGATCCCGGGTGCGGCACTTTCACATTAAACCGGGTTGCCCATTATACACATGGCGACCCGGGTTTAACCCTTCTTATAACCTGGGTCGAATTGCTGAGTTCATTCACCCGGGTTCTGCTTAGCAAAACAGCGGTGAATTGTGGCTGGGCACCTATTCACAGAGATAGAGGGTATGGCCAGAAGCTCACAGAGTACTGGCCCCATAGTAATAATAGCAGGAGGTGTGACTAGTGGGAGTGCCATCCCCTTTTTTAATAGATATGGGGTTCTGGATTCAGCGGCCCGAATGTTAAAATGTATGCCAAAGTGGTAAAATACGGCATGGTGGGTCCCAGGCTGCTTGTTAACAGGGAAAAAATTGTGAAGGCCACTGCTGAAGCACCAGTTTTAAGCACTACACTATAGTACAGAGCTCAAACTTACAATAAACTAGAGCGCTCCCATCAGTAAGGGCTGTTGAGAGCTGTAATTTATTTAAAATTTGAATTCAGTGTGGTGCCATACTGTCTGGTGATGTCCCCTTCAATGGCGTTCTTTTGCCTATTCCCAGCAACTTCCCACCTCCTGGTCCTGTTGCCTCCTGTCCCACTGGCAGGTGGCAGTGCTGAAAGTCAAGAGTCTTTCTCCCATCCAGGCTCCTTTCCCTGCTGGCAGGCTCCACCCTCGAGACTGCAGCAGCTTGTCAGCTCCCCCATGCAGATGCCAGTCTACTATGTGTACTTTTCTTAAGTTGGTAGGATGCACAACTACTGTGGATATTATGGGCCAGATGTACTATGCCTTGAAAAGTGATAAAATGGAGAGTGATAAACCTCCAACCAATCAGCTACTACATGTCATTTTTCAACAAGAGCCTGTGACATGGCAGTTAGGTGCTGATTAGCTGGTTGTTCATCACTCTCCATTGTATCACTTTTCAAGCTTAGTACATCTGGGCCTTGTGTGTGTGTACACCCAGTGCGTAAGCAGCACAACTGGGTGTCTTATAGTTGTTCCAACGGTCAGTATACCGACATCGGAATCCCAGCTGGCGGTACTCCAACAGGAAACCACTGGTACAATTCTCCCTCTATGGGGGAGGTGGACCCCCACTAGGGAGAGCAGCCCCTGTAAGATGGCACCCCGACTGTCGGGCATTTAATAGTTGGGATTCTGATGTTGGTATACTGACCGTCGGAATCCCGAATGTCAGGAGGTCATCCGGCACCTGCACTGTGGGTGTAATAGGTAATTTCACTGTGGACATGATGTGTATATGAGACACTACTACAGTGGGCATTAAGTGTGTAATGGGTACTACTAATGTGGACATTATGTGTGCAAGGAGTGCTACTACTGTGGGCATGAGGTTATTCAGGTTCACACGCAGCACTGCGAAGTTTGCAGTGCTTCATATGATTTTAAAGCCACCCGCCGTTTGCAATGCTAACAGGCCCACCTCGCCAAATTCGCCCACATGGCTACCTTGTTAGCAGCCTTGTGGGCAAGGACCACATCATTCATTTAAAACGAAGACACTCTCAGGTGTCTTAGCTTTGCATGCACCCTGTGCGAGGGCAGGGCGGGCAGCTGACATCTGGTGTCACACCCCAGAAGCCGCGTCACTGCCTCATTTCCGTGGGAATGCCCACCAATTTCATGTGAACACCCATGAAATGCACACACTGTTTGGTGCAAATGGGACAGTGAACTTGCAGTTCGTTGTGCCCGTTTGCATCTGGCATCTGCACATGCTCAGAAATGCGCATGTGCAGACGCCAAACATCGCTCCCCCTTGTGAACGCGTGGGGGAGCGCATGGACCAGAATAAGGTCCTATGTGTGTAAGAGGCTCTAGTACTTTTGGCATTGTGTATAAGGGGTAGGGAAACCAGTAAGCGTGCATGACATGTTCTACAAAGTGGGAAAAGAGGTGATGTACTGTAGGATCAATTCTGCTGCTGGATCAGCAATGCTGCTGCATCATACCTCCCAACTGTCCCAATTTTCATTGGACAGTCCCGTATTCTGGGACTGTCTTGCATTCTGCCCCGGGACCAGCACTGTCCCACAGTGGGTGGGGGGACAGTTAGGAGTCCTCCCTGCCACCCACTACTCTGCTCATCAGTGAGACAGAGGGCTGAGGGAATGACCAATAGCTGACAGCGCTGGCCCTTTTTGGCTGTGTCCCGATCTTCAAGAGGTCAATGTTGGGAGGTATGCTGCATGTTATGCTGACCTGTAACCTCTGGGAAGGGGAGGAGGGGGGTCTCCCTGCATG
Source organism: Crinia signifera (assembly GCF_055691185.1). Taxonomy (NCBI): domain Eukaryota; kingdom Metazoa; phylum Chordata; class Amphibia; order Anura; family Myobatrachidae; genus Crinia; species Crinia signifera. Next base: position 166,881,347 of record NC_139218.1, on the reverse strand, counting down.
GGTATTAAAGGGGTGGAGGGGATCTTTACATACTGTCAGTATGTAGCATCCGCTCACCCGTGGGGGTGGTCTGGCGAGCCCAAGCACTGGATAAGCGGCACTACATCTGTATCTCTATTTGAACATTGAGTGAATTATACTGGGAGCAATGTGCAATTCCAGAAGGATAACATTGCAAATCAGTTGTGTGAGTAACTCCATATTGACCACTCGGAGAAGAGGAATGGTACCCTCTATTCCACTTTCTTCCATGCCTGTGGTGCCAAAAGGGGACACCTCACTTTTTCCCTGTCTGTGCAAGCTGCCACAGGGGGGAATTTAGCATACACTGGCTTGCTCATGGCGGTGTCTTGCTTAGGATCCCGTGAGGGCTAAATATGCCTCTGACCAGTTATGTCTGATAAAAGTTTCGGTACTTGTTTCCTATCTGGGCGCCCACTAAGTTAATTGCGCACCATGCTATTCTCCGTAGAGAAATCGGATCGCATCGCATCGTACACATACACGATATTGAACGATGCGATGCGATGCGATCCGATTCGATTTCCCATAGGAAACAATGTTAAATGGCTCAATTTACCCAAATCAGCATAGGAAACAATGTTAAATGGCTCAATTTAGCCAAATTCTCATAGGAACAATAGTAAATGGGCCAAAAACACCCCTGAACATTGAAATGTCCCCCCAAAAGTAGTTGACGCCACCCCGCCATCAACGTGAACCCGAAGCGTGGCGAGCGCAGCGAGCCCGCGAGGGGCGGCGGTACGCGTCCTCCGACCTTTTCATGCCCTACTATCCACGTCGGCGTGGAGTGAGAATAGAATAGTGTGGCGAGCGCAGCGAGCCACCGAGCCCGAAGCGTGGCGAGCGCAGCGAGCCCCGCGAGGGGACGCGGATACCTTCACAGGTAAACGCGTCCCTTCGCGGGCTTCCCAGGTGTCCGCGTCGCCATGGACACCTGGGAAGCCCGCGAGGGGACGCGTATAACTGTGAAGGTATCCGCGTCCCCTCGCGGGGCTCGCTGCGCTCGCCACGCTTCGGGCTCGGTGGCTCGCTGCGCTCGCCACACTATTCTATTCTCACTCCACGCCCTAGTGGATAGTAGGGCATGAAAAGGTCGGAGGACGCGTACCGCCGCCCCTCGCGGGCTTGCTGCGCTCGCCACGCTTCGGGTTCACGTTGATGGCGGGGTGGAGTCAACTACTTTTGGGGGGACATTTCAATGTTCAGGGGTGTTTTTGGCCCATTTACTATTGTTCCTATGAGAATTTGGCTAAATTGAGCCATTTCACATTGTTTCCTATGGGAAATCGAATCGGATCGCATCGCATCGCATCGTTCAATATCGTGTATGTGTACGATGCGATGCGATCCGATTTCATTACGGTGCCGTACGTAGAAAACCTGGGCGCCCAGATAGGAAACAAGTACCAAAGTTTCTATAGGAGATAATGGGTGGAATGTAATAGCTTGTGAGATTTACAAAGTGAGAGATTTTGTGAGTTTTCGCTTTTACACTGCTAAGCCAGGTTGATTTTGCCATGCCAATTGATTGCTGCATTAAAAATATGGGAAAACTCTCACAAAATCTCTGTTTCTCTTTCGTCCAGTCCAGTGACACAGCTAACCTTGGATGTAGGAGGGTCCGCAGGAGCCAAGGCACCTATGCTGGAAAGCTTTTCACCTGAACGCTGGCTCCTCCCCTTCCACATCCCATCATGCTTCAGTTTGTTTTAGGTGCCCACAGGAGTGGGTGCTATGCTGATCGGCTGCTGCTGCTGCAGCCGGCTTTTTTTCTGGATTTTTTTACTAAGATTAGCTAGGCTTTTATTATTTTATTAACTTAGTGCAGGTTTTTTTCGCCAGTGTGCTGCTTCTGACAAGAAGCGCTGCACACTGAGAGCGCAGCAGAGGCTGACAGAAGCGCGTCCTGTCAGCGCTGTGTGTGCAGGGGTGGGCTGTCTGCACGGGATGCAGTTACAATCCCGGCGGTCGGGATCCCGGCGTTCAGAATCCCGACGCCGGAATCCAGACAGCCGAAATGCCGACACTTTCTCCCTCCGTGGGTGTCCACGACACCCCTGGAGGGAGAATAAATTAGTGTGCCGAGCGTAGCGAGGCACCGGCCCGCTGCGTGGCAAGTGCAGTGAGCCCGCAAGGGGGGGCGATCCACGTCCCCCCCTTGTCGGCATTTCGGCTGTCGGGATTCCGGCGTCGGGATTCTGAACCCCGGGATCCCGACCGCCGGGATTCAATACTGAATCCGTCTGCACCCACTGCACAGCGCTTATTGCCTGTGCCCTGGGAGCATCTGGAACCAGCTCCTCGTTTAGAAGGGGATCGTGGGGGAAGGACCTCCCGCGATGGTGGGCGCCATCTTGGAAGGGTTTGCAGACTGAAATCCCACTAGGGAAGTGAAGTCTGCTACAGGTGTCCAGCGTAGCTGGATGACTCCAAGTGATCCTGACCTGAGAGGGAGGAACAAGGAGGTGAGGAGAAACTACTGTGGGAGCAGCTAAAGGGGGAAAGGCGCCAATACTGGCTTCCTACCCCGCTGAAGCGGGGACCTGACCCTTCCTAATCTGTGTGCGGGCACCATTTTCTCTACATAGCTGCGGAGCTTAAGCCTGGCTGAGCTTTCTAAAGTACACAGAGTGCAGTTCTCCTGTAAGCGCTATCCCCGCTGACGCGGAGTAGCCTACAGCAAGCAAACGTGCACTGTATATACTGCCTTGTACTTTGCCTGACAATGTGCACCGTGGGTTAAAATGACTGACACGGGTGATAATGCTGCTGCTGTGGGGGGGAAGGGGGTTAATTTATTATGTAAACAGATGGACCAAGGGGACCTTTGCCCTGCTTGTGAATCTGTGCAATGCACATGTCCAAAGGTCTGAGCAACCCGAACCAGCGTGGGCTGCGGCGTTGGGGAGGTCTATGAATGTCTTGGTTAAGGCTCTTAGGCCCTTATTCTGAATGGTGCGGATATTCCCGCATTCTTACGGAGCGGTCCGCACGCCACGGTGTTTTGCCGCGTGCGGCCATCGTCCGTAGAAACGCCCACGGGTCCTCCGCATTCGGACGGACTCACTCTTTAAGAACAGGGCGTGTTTACGGACGACATACAAACCATGCGTGTGCGGGAGAAACACTCAGATTCTGCACGGTATTACAGAGTATTACAGATTATGCTCGGGAATACCGCATCCGAACGGGAGCCAATCGGTGCTACCGCCCGTAAGCGGAGTATTTACGCCAAACAACCCACTATTATGTATCTTCTGCAATACATCACATGACCCACTTATTCAATTACCTATCCTCATAAAAAACTTCTTATTTGGAATTGGAATCAATTAGATGCCAATATATCCTTACAAGCATGCCTAACACATGCATTGCACACATTAACCCTTACAGCAATTGAAGTGCAATGGTTTCAATTAAAGCACTGACAAGCGTCCTATTAGTGAGTAATGAGTAAAGGAGTCGATTCTATTGGGTTCAGGTGTTAATGCTTGTAGTCATTAGGCGTACGTTCGCCTACCGCATGAACGAGTGGTGTCCGCAAAGCAATAGTACACTTGTGGACACCGCACATTTCTTCCCTTTTTGATCGCGTGCATTCGGAGTGGTATCCGAATGTACGCCCCCCAACATAAGTGTACTCCCCCGTGTCCGCCCATGTTTCCGCCCCGTTTTGCCCACTTTGAAACTACGCCCATGTGTCATTCCGCATGACACCCATAATACGCCCATATTTCCCGACTGATTGCGGGGAACAGTTTGGGACGGGATTTGGCCGAACTGGTACGGAGTCAAGGCCTGGCACATGCGCGTTGCGTTCTCCACGCATGCGCAGACGCCGTAAAGACGCCATCCGAAAGTATGCGGTAAAGTACGCGTCAATCAGAATAAGGGCCTTAATAGGCAAAAGGATAATTTTATAAAATCTCCTGGCCCTAGCTCTTCCTCCCAAAATTCTATGGGATCCATTGCTCCTTTGCAAGGGGACCCCTTATTGCTGAAGGTCATACAGGACACTGCGCAGGGGATACATAAAATTAATGCTCTTATGGAAAAATTAGCAAAAACTCCTGAGAGCTGTTCCTTCTTGCGGCCTTCAGCTACACCTCCTCTGTTACCTGTAGATTCAGATGATGATGGTGTTTGTACAGATGATTTATCTGGGGATCTGAGGGGAAGAGGCTGATGCTTCTGTCCCAGGAATTGAGGATTTAATCCTGGCTGTAAAACAGGCTTTGGATTTGTCAGAGGAGGACAAAGTTCAGGCTCAGTGTATTTTTAAGAGAATGTGCAGTGAATCTGTGACTTTTCCTTCGGATACCGCTATGCTCTCCTTGTTGGGGGAAGCTTTGAAAGTCCCTGATAAAAAAGGTGTCTCTCTCCAAGAGATATGCAAATATGTATCCCATGCCTGAGGAGCATGTGAAGTTGTGGGAGAAAGTCCCTTTGGTAGATGCCCCCGTTGCTAGATTGTCAAAGGCTACTGCAGCTTTTAAGGATCCAGTGGATAAGAAGGTGGAAGGATGCCTGGAAGCAGTTTTTGAGGGAGTGGGATATACACTCCGCCCCATTATTGCATCAGCTTGGGTAGCAAAAGCTATGATTAAATGGGCTGAGGCTTTGGGAGATCAGCTGCGGCCTGATATCCTTGCAGAGAAACTCAGATGTGCAGCAGAGTACATCTCTGAGACAGGAGAAGAAGGCGCCAAAATGGCGTCAAAGGTATCCGCCACATCTGAATCTGCTAGACTAGCCCTCTGGCTTAAGGCGTGGGATACAGACAGCGAATCAAAGAAAGCCCTGGAGACCCTTGCATTTAAAGGGGAGTTGCTTTTTGGCTCCATCATAAAGCAAGCCACAGGAGGAAAGAGTACTTTTCTTCCTACCTCTGCAAAACCTTCAGGCTCTAAGTTTAAGCAGTGCCAGATTAAGGTCTAAATGGGCCTGGAGCTGAAAATAATCAAGGGCCTATTATGCGCAATAATAGGGGTTGTGGCCAGCACCTAATAATGTGGGGGGTGTGACCAGTGTTCTGGTTGGGTGGTCTGCTCATGGGTGTGTCTCTATTTGTTTAAATACTTTCAACTAATTATATATGCCTGGAAAAGGCAAGGGGCTGGAATAGCAAAAATGCGGGGAGATATATTGGCAGGTACCCAACAAAGGTGCACCCGCAGGATGCCGATGTCCTAAGATACTTGCGGGGTGAGGCGGCACTCCAGTCATAAAAAAAAATACTGAAAGCCGAAATTTGGTAGACAACATTTCAGCACCTTTTATGTGGTCACCTAAGTTTACCACACCATATACCCCTTATACAAATCATGTAACACACTAGTAACCCCCTTATACTGCACTTGCCTATTACACACTATGGCACCAAAATTCACACCGACTGAGCCAAAATTCACATTAAACCACCCAGATTAAGGCAAAATTAACATTTTGCCACATGCATTGAGCCAAAATACACACTATACCAAACAGATTGAGCAATAATGACCAATATGCTTCATAAACAGGAGCATTGTGCGCATAAAAAATTTACACCATAATGCCCATTACATGTTAAGCTACAGTACATACCATAATGTCCATTACATATTATGCCAAACACCATAATGCCTATTAAAAATTATGCTACATAAGTGCTGTTTACCTACATGCTCATTGCCAGGGGTTCCATGCTCGTTGCCATGTGGGATTACATGCTCATTGCCAAGGGGGGAACACATGCTCATATAACTGGGGGACAGCTGCCTCTGGGCAGAAATGACAGCCATTGACAGCCGGGCAGAGAGCAGGGGGCTGCCCCCCCCCCTGTATTTAGAGCACTGCAGGTCCCGGCTATTTGAAATAATACCCCTTTCACACCAGAAAATGCAGGGACTTACCTGGGAATATGGTCCCAGGATCATGCAGGGACATTCCCGGGCTGGCCCCTTTTACACCAGTCTAGTCCCTGCATTTTCTGGTGTGAGAGGGAAAGAAACCCCCTCCCCCCCTTTAACCAACCAGCTATATCTTCGGAACCAAATGACCCATTTACATAAGACCAGTATCATATTGAAGAACTTTTGAGTGGGCTTTAAATGATATTGGTCCCGTGAAAGTGGGACGTTTGGTTCCAGATAAATCTGTCCTCAAACAACATGAATAGCCATGAAATTACATTTCAGAAATTTAAGAAATCGGTTTTCCCGCAATATCTCTGGAACCAATAAACCCATATGGACCAGCCTGGTATCAGATTGAAGGTCCAGCGATTTGGGTTCGACTGAGATCTGGAAGTTGAACTGGCAGCCATTGGAACCGGGTGGTGGTCGGAATTAGTGGGTCCCATGTTATCCTACAGGGAAAACGTTCCAGCTTTTCCTGGTGGTATCTCTGGTTCCCGGGGGGGGGGGCTAGAAAAGCAGGGCCAGGCTCGTTGAAAAGCCCTGGTCCTCAGCTACAAAATGGGCCTATTTGAAGAGTGGGCCTGGAGCTGTAGCTCCATCAGGTCCATTGTTAATCCAGCCCTGAGTTTAAGGTGTTTAAGCCTGCTTTTCCCTCCTCCTTTCGAGGGGGAGCATCCATTAAAGGACAGGCGGGAAGAGGCAGATTCCAGATGCCAGTAGAGGAAAAGCCGCCAAATCCAGATTTGGGGCCTTCAGTAAGAAGCAAGTGTCTAAAGGAGAGGATAAATCCTCTAAATGATGGGGTACAGGCTCCCCGTTCTGGTCTCAGAGTGGGGGGTCGCCTCCTGCAGTTCCGGGACAGGTGGAACATTCCGGCCTCAGACCCTTGGGTCCTTTCTATTGTCACCAGAGGTTATCAGATAAATCTCAGAGATTTCTTCCAACCCCTTTACAGAGGGAAGCCACTTCACGCAAGGTCCTTTTGGGGGCAGCGTTGGCTCTCATGGAAAAGGGGGTTGTGGTCCCGGTTCCTCAGGAGGAACACAAGAAAGGTTTTTATTCAATCCTTTTCTTGGTTTCCAAACCAGACAGGTCAGTCAGACCTATACTAAACTTGAAGTCCTTAAATCAACACCTCTGGGTGGATCACTTCCGCATGGAGTCCCTGCGCTCAGTGCTTGGCAGCAAAGAGCCAGGGGAATTTTTAGCATCCATAGACATTCAGGATGCATATCTGCACATACCCATTTGCAAGGAACATCAGTATTTACTTCGCTTTGCGATATACAAAACTCATTTACAGTTCCAGGCCCTACCCTGTGGTCTGGCCACAGCACCAAGGGTATTCACAAAGGTGATGGCGATTATGGTTGCGTCACTGAGGCTAAGGGGGATAGTGATCATTCCTTACCTGGACGATCTGTTATTCAATGCAGAGTCAGAGGAGAAGTTACTGGATCACTTATCAGTGGCAACTCGGTTCTTGCAGGACATTGGTTGGGTTCACGATCTACCCAAATCCCATTTAATTCCCTTTCAGAGGTTGCAGTTTCTGGGAGTAATCCCGGACACCCATTTACACCGGGTATTCCTTCCAGAGTCCAAAGCAAGGGACATCAGCCAGTTAGTACTACGTTTACTACAGACTTCAAGGCCTACTGTCTGGCAAGGGGTGAAGCTCCTCGGCAAGATGGTGGCGACCTTCGAGACGCTTCAGTTTGCCAGGTTTCATTTCAGAAAGTTTCAATGGAACATCCTTTCCTGTTGGTCAGGGAATGCGAAAACCATGAAACAGGAAAGATTACTTCTCTCTCGGGAGACAAAGAAGTCCTTAATCTGGTGGACGGACATAGAGACCTTGCAGCTGGGGCGATCACTACACTCTTGGGACTGGGTGGTGATAACTACCGATGCCAGTCTCAGGGGTTGGGGGGCGGTTGCAGGGTCTGTGGTCCAAACAGGAATCCAGACTTCCAATAAATATCTTGGAACTTCAAGCAGTCTGGAAGACTCTCCAATAGGCCGAGGATTGTCTGAAGGGCCTGCCGATCAGAGTACAGTCGGACAATGCCACGGCTGTGGCTTACCTGAATCATCAGGACGGGACTCGCAGCGTGATGGTGATGCAGGAAGTATTGCGGATCTTTGTCTGAGCGGAAATCAACATTCCGGTTTTGTCTGCTGTCTTCATTCCGGGGATCCGGAATGTGGAGGCGGATTTCCTCAGCAGGGAGGAGCTGCTGGAGGGGGAATGGTCATTACATCCGGAGGTAATTCAGGAGATTGTGAGTAGCTGGGAGCTCCCAGATGTGGATCTAATGGCATCCAGGAACACCTGTCAGGTGCCGTAATTCTGTTCCAGGACCAGGGACCCAACCGCCTGGGCGGTGGATGCCATGACGGTTCCATGGCACTTTCACCTGGTCTACATTTTTTCCTCCGTTCCCAATGATACCGCGGGTTTTGAGAAGAGTGAAGTCTCAGCAAGTGCGGGTCACTGATTGCTCCAGACTGGCCCAAGAGGTCGTGGTATTCGGACATTCTGAAGTTGTCAGTGGAATCTTGGCCCCTTCTTCTTTGTCGGGACCTTCTAAAACAAGGACCATTTCTGCACCAGGACCTAGCTCAGCTCAGTTTGACGGCCTGGCTTATGAGTCCTCCTTATTAAAGAAAAAGGGTCTGTCTGATGCAGTTATCCAGACTATGCTTAGGGCTTGTAAGCCAGTCTCTGCTGCTGATTATCATCGAGTTTGGAAGATTTACATCAGGTGGTGTGAACGTCAAAAAGTACACCCCTCCAGGTTCAAGGTGTCTAGATTGCTAGATTTCCTGCAGGATGGTTTATCCACCGGATTGGGTCTGCAGTCTCTAAAAGTACAGATTTCTGCTCTGTCCATTTTCTTTCAGAAAAAGATAGCTTTTTTGCCTGAAGTTCAAACCTTCTTGCAGGGTGTTACCAGGTTAAAACCCCCATATAGGCTGCCGGTGGCGCCTTGGGATTTATCTTTGGTTCTGTCTGTCTTACAGAACTATCCTTTTGAGCCTTTAAGGTCGGCCGACCTTAAGTATGTTTCTTGGAAACTTTCCTTTTTGTTAGCCATTGCTTCGGCTAGACGTGTTCATTTTCCATGAAGATAGGGCTGTGCTTCGAACAGTGCCTACGTTTTTGCCAAAAGTGGTTTCTTCCTTTCATTTAAACCAGGAGATTGTGCTCCCGGTGTTTTCCCCTCCAGAAGGGGCTAAAAATAGGAACTTGGACGTAGTTCGCGCCTTGCGAATTTATGTGGAAAGGGTAAAGGACATCCGCAAAAAAGATCTGTTGTTGGTTCTGTATGATGTGCATAAGAGAGGTTGGCCTGCTTCTAAGCAGTCCTTTGCCAGGTGGCTAAGGTCAGTGATTACCTTTGCATACACCAAGGTAGGTAGACCTGTTTCTTCTCGAATTAATGCACATACCACCAGGTCAGTTGCTTCCTCGTGGGCTGTGCGTCATGGGGCTACATCGGAGCAGTTGTGCAGGGCTGCCACTTGATCCTCTGTTCACACCTTTACCAAATTTGACAGGTTCCATGAGTTCGCGTCGGAGGACGCTTCATTTGGACGGGCAGTGATGAGAACTGGCAGTCTGAGCGTACCCTCCCATAGTACCGGCTCGTGAATGTCCCAAGGTTAGCTGTGTGACCGGACTGGATGAAAGAGAAAAGGAGATTTTTGTAAGAACTTACCGTTCAAACCCGTTTCCAGTCAGCGACACAGCGATCCCTCCCCTGCGCTCAGTAAGTCATACCGTTCATGTGTGCCATGTTATGGTTATATGATTGTGCATATATGATGTCGGGCATTGTTGTGTATCCTAGTGTGCTTTTTAAGTTGAACTGAAGCATGATGGGATGTGGAAGGGGATGAGCCGGCGTCCAGGGGAAAAGCTTGGCTCCTGCGGACCCTCCTACATCCCAAGGTTAGCTGTGTCACCGGACTGGACTCAGAGAAAGGGGTTCGAACGATAAGTTCTTACAAAAATCCCCTTTTCTGATTCGAACAGCCTATTACATTTCCCCCTAATGATTTAAAAACAGCTGTCCACTGTAGAATAGAATTGAATCAACTTTATTGGCCATGTATGCTTGCGCACACTAGGAATTTTTTGTGGATTACAGTGCAGCATCAAGCAGGGATGAAGTGGGGGAGACATTACATACGTTACATTAAGACATTACATGCGCAAACACATGCCCGCCGAGCTGCACAGTGCCTAGGCAGCCATCAGCAGTGCCACTGGACGTTGCTGCAGCCAGGTAGGTGACAATGTAAGCAGGAACAGTACAGTTTATCACACAGGGAACACATACCCGCCGAGCTGCACAGCGCCTAGGCAGCCATCATTGGCGCCACTGGTCGTTGCAGCAGCCAGGTAAGTGACACTATAAGCAGGGACAGTACAGTTTATCACACAGGGAACACATACCCGCCGAGCTCTACAGCGCCTAGGTAGCCATCCATGGTGCCACTTGTCACATATGGCTGAATGCACAGCTCCTAGGCAGCCATTTGCGGCGCCATCTTCCTGTAGGGAGGGCCAGCGTGGGTAGCATGGGGGGGAGGGGGGGGTCAGTGAGGCTGTGGGAGAGTCAAAGGGGCCAAGGGGGTGCCACTGCCACTGAGTTCACCCGGAGCTGGTGCGGCCTGCTGGGGGGCCGGGGTGATCCTGCTGGCCTCAGGGTGTCATGCTGAGGGCCCCATGGCCAATGTGCCTCTAGTCCTGGCCGGGGGGAGGGGTCGCCGAGTGAGCTGGGCCCTCCACTGTATTGGCCTCTATGCATTAAAAGACCTCTCAAGACCAGATATAATAAATTGGAGAAACACTAGAGTATCTAGACTGAGGCATTCTGAATACAAATAGGAGATCCGGAAAGCAGACCACCTTTGTCTGTAATCCTGAATTCCCTACTTCTACTGGAGTTTACTCCTTCATCTAAAACTACATTATGGGGAGTATTCAATCTTGGACTAAATTTTTGCCGGAGGAAATAGCAGCCGCCGCCTAGTCAATGCTGCCGTTTCCGACAGCATTGAAGGCAGATTAATACAAAACAGTCGAAATCCCGGATTGAATACCCCCCTACACTGTTATGCTCTTTAGCATATTTTGTATGTTTTTATTTAGGATTTACATTATTTTTTTTCCAGCAGATTTTTAATTGTTTCATGGTAGTCCATTTAAATAACATACAGTTTCAAATATTGGGGACAATTCAATTCATAGCAATGCTAGTAGCTCCAGGAGAGCGCTCCAGTTAGTAGCTCCAGGGGAGTAATTCTGGAGCTATTTAATATAATATACTGTTAAGCCAGACCAGAGTGTTTTTTTTGCACCCCACTTTTTTTTTATTTGATCGCTCTTGCTAAATAACTAACTAAATAGAATGTCTCAACAATAGCACTATATTGGATTTGCACATTTGTATACAGGTATTTTATTTAATATATTTGGTTCTTTCTGTCATGAAAAAAGGCCTTTTACAACAATTTTGTGTCTCATTCATGAGAACCGTCATCTTCCATATACTGTATTATAGAAACAGATGCACCTGATTTGGCCACCAATGCCAAAGATCAAAATGATTAAAATATCATAATGTAAATTATGCTGGTCTATTATTTAAAAACATTGATGAATATGGTATATGTTACAAAGTTTGGGCCTGTAACACAAACGATTTAAACTACTTCCAGACTGGCCAATGAGATACATTGCATCTAAATTTACAGTAGTGTGGCCATCTTTTAGTAGTTGCACCACAATTCTGAGCATACTGTAGTTAAATATTTTATAAAGACAACTTATTTTGTTCCTTTGGACATTTGCATTTAATTCTTTTGCAGTTATGGTTTAGCTTTCTAAGTTCAGTTCCTAGTTCTATAAAAAAAAATGTAATAAGAAAACATAGCATTGGCATGTTTTAGAAATTAATCTTAAGTTAAAACACTGGGGCATCTGGGACGACCTCCCCTAACTTTTCCTTCAACATCTTTGTCACAATCCTGCCAGAACTCAGTGTGTTTGTCCTGTCTTACCTGCCTGTCAGTCTTGTTTCTCAGCCTGCTGCAGCAAGATCTGAGTATTTGCTTGTAATGAGCACCTGGGTGATTCTGATTCAGCCATTAACTCTGTGGTTACCATTTGAAAGGATTTATACAAGTACCCTGTTGGCCTCATCCAGAGACTGTTCCAGGTGTGGCCATTCCTAATCACCCGGATGGCCAATCAGTGCTGCTCTGAGGGGTTATTCTCCCAGCCCTCCATAGACACTTTGCTTTTGCATTGTTGTCAATAACTTGGGAGGATGCTTCAGCTTGTGTTCCTGCTTAAGCTCTGTGGTATTCCAGTTACCCAGCATTTGTATCCTGCTTCCAAGACCCTGCACCAGCATTCCTACACCTGTGAGCTTCCAAGACCCTGCACCAGCATTCCTACACCTGTGAGCTTCCAAGACCCTGCACCAGCATTCCTACACCTGTGTGTCTCCAAGTACCTGCACCAGCATTCCTACACCTGTGTGCTTCCAAGACCCTGCACCAGCGTTCCTACACCTGTGTGCCTCCAACACCCTGCACCAGCGTTCCTACACCTGTGTGCTCCAACACCCTGCACCAGCGTTCCTACACCTGTGTGCCTCCAAAACCCTGCACCAGCGTTCCTACACCTGTGTGCCTTCAAGACCCTGCACCAGTGTTCACCTGTTCCTGCATTACAAGTACCTGCACCAGTGTTACCCTGTACCTGCTTCCTGTCCCAGCACCTGTGTTCCCGAGTCGCCTGCACCTGTGTTCCCGATTCGCCTGCACCTGTGGTTCCAGTTACCTGCACCTGTGCTTCCAAGTTATCTGCACCTGTGTTCATCTGTGCCAGTGTTCATCCGTTCCTGCCTTCCAAAGTTACCTGTGCTTCTGAGTTACCTGCACCTGTGCTTCCGACTTACCTGTACCTGTGTTCATCTGCACCAGTGTTCATCCGTTCCTGCATTTCGAGTTACCTGCACCTGTGCTTCAGAGTTTCCTGCACCTGTGACCACTTGCACCCGCACGCTCCAGCATCTGCACCTGTGTCCACCTGCCTCTGCGTGCCTCAGTACCTGCACCCGCAACCACCTTCACCACTGCCTACCGTGCTTCTGGCACCTGCTCTCCAGTGGTCCAACTCCGTGCTTCCGGCACCTGCTCTCCAGTGGTCCAACTCCGTGCTTCCGGCACCTGCACTCCAGTGGCCCTACTCTGTGCTTTCCAGCTCCTGTGCTCCCGTGCCTCTACTACGTGCCTCCAAGTAACTGTTATCAGTTCCCAGCTTTCCAAAGACTTTTACAGACTTTCAAATGTCCCCTGTACCAGTTCATTCTATGCAATAAACTTTACTCATTTGTATCCACTTGCCTCCGTCCTGTTTCCATTGGGTTGTCAGCTAGCCACCAAGGTCACTCCCGGGTCCCAAATCCCCAGTCGTGACAATCTTCTTGACCCTCTGTTTGGTTTTTCATGAACTCAGTTTCATAAAGAAATGCAGGAGGGATGGATGTACAGTAACAATAATGTTAAAGGATCATTAAAAACTAACTTTTCCACTACTGTAATAAGATAGAGGAACTACTGCCTATCATGATGGCACTGTGCTTGTAATTTTTTACCATACAGGATCACGGTGATAAATGTCCTGGGCCACCAAATTCCATAATCAATTTCAGCCTAAAATGCTAAGAATGTTGCAAATGTACCTAAAAATAGGAGGGAGTTTAGGGTAATGACCATTGTACTAAATGAATTAGTGTAAAAAGGTCATTATATAGTGCAAACTTGCTATGTTACAGCAAACATTTTTGTCTATGAAATGATACAAATAAAAAAAAATACCATCTTTTTCTGCGGTTTTATTTATGTAAATATCATCCTATATATTTCCCTCAAATTTTCTCGACAACTTTGCTTCCCTGTTCGACTCACTTCTTTCTCCTATTCTCTCTCATGCCCTGAACAAGCACCTCCCTACAGAGCCGGCCTTAGGCATAGGCAAACTAGGCAATTGCCTAGGGTATTTGGAATGCCTAGGGGCACCAGAAGCTTCTGCTGATTAAAATGAGATGCAGCATGCCTATATTCTGTGTGTGAGTGAGGCTATATCTGCATATGAAATAGTGTATTCATGGAAATCACTGTAACATAGCATTCTGTATGCAGGTACAGCCACAGTCGCACACAGAATATATTCATGCCACATATAATTTTAATCATCGGAAGCTCCTTGTGTGTGATGGTCATAACAATGCAAATAAGAAGAATTTTCAGCAAAAAAGGCACCCAACATTAGCAGAACTGGCCAGGAACTGCATGGCCTATTGAGTCAAGATGTATGAGGAAACATCCAAGCAGAGGCAGAGGTCACAGTGTTAGCGGCTGTGCGAGTGCTGTCTGCGGTTGAGTTGGTTGTGCAATAGTGTTCGGCATATGTGAAAGGGCCATTATGTGTGTCATGTATAAATGCATTAATAATGTGCTACATATGTGTAACAGGCATTATGTGTGTCATGTGTATAAGGTCATTAATAATGTGCAACATATGTGTAAGGGGCATTATGTGTGTCATTATGTGTATGAAGGGCATTAATAAAGGTTGGCATAATGTGTAAGGGTCATTATGGTTATAAGGACATTAATCATGTGTGTCATGTGTAAGAGGCATTACTGTGTGGTATTATCAGGGGTGCTGAGAGAAAGGGGTAGGGGGTGCAAATTACCCAGGCCAAAGTCTGATGGAAGGGCCCAGTGGGGGTCCTGGGCTCCCTCCTGTGGAAGTCGAGTTGCACACACGCCATTTTAGGATAGTATGGCCGCCATTTTGGTTCGCAGAGTTGCGCTAATAAAGTTTCCATACCCGATTCTGTGTGACAAAGTGGACCAGAAGAGTAGCCATACTATCACACATAAATTCATAAATACATACTGACACTAAGTAAAATGTAGTTAAAGGTTTAGAACGCCACACATAGCTTAGTTAGCCCTGCATACATCTGTCTGTATCATGTTTAGTACCGTTCCGTTCCGTTCCGTTTCTTATGCGTAGTATTCCGGTCATTGCGAATATTTCGCAATAGACACGGCCCGATAGTTATGGACATAATTCCATATTCCCAAGACAGTTTCGGTTGAAAGTATATAACAAAGGAATCTAGATGTAACCGGTTTCTACAGCTGTTTACAATCCCTGCCGACGATACTAACGAACAAAGGACTCCTAAAGTTCACTCCCCTGCACCTAGTCAAACCAGGTGTATCATCTTACCCCCCAATCACAGCGGACCTGACATACGATCTCTGACCAATAGGAATGGCCTTTGACCTCCCCTTTCTGACCCTATAAGATAGGAGACCCAGGGCTGCCTCGGTCACTTCGGCACATCTTTCTTTCCCTGACCTTCAACCGGGCTATAGTTCAAACCTTAACGATAGCGAGCTCTGACCGGACTGCGCTTCGCATATTTGATGAGACGGTAACGGTTGCATTCACGGTATTTATTCTTATTGTATTGTTGGCTGATTGTGTCTTGTATCTGTTTCTTTCCCCCTAGCAGAGCCTGATTATCGTATTCATTGTTAGTCTATTGTATTACCTGTTAAACCTGTATTTTCTATTCCTGTAACCCCCTTTTGTCCATTAGGGACTTAAATACAACCTTTTTACGGAGTTCTTATCTCCATACTTCTATACTGTGGTTTGTGTCTGTTATTCGCATTTAGCGATAAAGGTATATTACGGACACTGTCCATAAAGGTATATTCGCAGATTAGAGGCGAAGTACTGCGAAGGGATCTCTGTTTGAGGTATTGGTTCTTGGTTGTAAAATACACAATAAAAGGTACGCTACGCTGCGCTACGTTTTGTTCGCACGTAGTTAGGTATAAAGGGTACGCAGGTTACGGACATAATACGTGACCTACGCTTTTCACTTATTGTTATTTTGGTCATAATTCATGGGCATTAACAATTGAGGGCTCGTCCGTCCGTTTCACATTCCAGAACTCAGTACCAGGCGTGCGAACCGACCTATACCAGCAAAAGGGTGGAAGTATTATTATCCATTGCTGGATAGGCCGGGTCCGCGGCGGTGCGGGGTTCGGGAAGTGCTAGCGTTGAACTCGAAGCACAAAAAGTGAAAGCCAAGTGTTTTAAAGCATATCATATCTAAGTGTTTAGTAAACTGTACTTCTGCCTGCCACAAGTAGTTTAACGGGGTATAGTGTCTTGGGTTGCTTGTTTATTACAGTATATGTGCCACGTGCGATAAAGTTTGCACACGTGGAGACAAAGGCCTGTGTTTTATTATAGTACATAGAGGATCCCTTCTGTGCAAAACTATAACTTTTATTGTTAGTTACTGCAGGGTCAGGGACTCCGCCACGTGGCGATAAGTTCTGGGCCTTTTACAGTAACGTAAAGCGTCTATTGTGTATTACGCAAGGTGCGCGCGCACGTGCCCATATCGGAAATTTTCGCATCTTTGTACGTGATTTACGGATTAAGTGCGGGATTTATTTCGCATCTTGATACGTAACTTTCGGACGGAGTTAAGGGATTTATTCCACATTTAGGCGCAATTACTGCGTATAGCGAAACCCGAGTGCAACCTTGCAAATACACTATAGAACACGTGGGTGGCCGATTTCATCGGCGGCCTGTGAACAACGCACGTACACACGTGGCTGTTCATTGGTACAGCACATGCAGCACACATAGGAACTCAAAGGTGAACAGTATTAAACCATCAGCTTTATTTAAAACAGTATAGCAATATACTGTGGATAAGGCGGTGATTAATAAAGAGAAAATAAGTTTTTTTTCTTTTTGTTCATTTTCCAAAAGCAAGCAACTCAAGCATTATTTTAATAGATTCCTATAGCCTTTTATAAGGGATTTATACCTGCATAAGTATCTAGTGAAAAGCTACCAGCCTGGGAAGATTTTCTGTACAGAAATATTTCAAATATAAGCATAAGACCAAGGTGTAACTAGCGCCCAGTGTGAAAAATAACTGAGGCGAACGGGTGTGTGACGGCACGACTCAAGCGCAGTGTAGTCCAGTGTAGGACAGTCCAGGTAGGACAGGGTGCACGTGACGACGTGCCCATAGGAACTGCCCCTTCAGTGGAACTGATCCGCTAGGAGGGTACAAGAAGATACATCGGAACCCAGTGATCCGATTAGCTACTTTAGAAAATCCAGTTTTTGGGGGTACAGGAAAACAAGTTTGTTGTACCCTGGAAAAATTAGGCCGCACCTTGCAAGTTGACTAGAAGTTCGCTGCTAGTTGAAAGACTTGGTGATTGAGTATCATACCTCGTATCCTTCGCACCCGCTTGATTGTGGGACTGTTCTAGGAAGCTGTAGAAGTGAGTGTTTGGGGAGCTCTCAGACAAGTAATAACCCACCGGTATCTATTAAGCTGTGAACGTTTATTCCTGTAATTATGGGTAATAACGGGTCACGCTGTGATAACGTGCAAGTTAGGGAGGAAGCAAGCCGACCAAAAGGATCGGCGGCTTTTATTATGTGCTGTAAGCACGGTGAACGCACAGTTGTTTACCAAAAGAAATGGAAAAAGATGACACAAGGCAGCAAATTAGAATTTCCCAGTGTTGGTGGCTTTGATCCAGAAATCTTATCAGCAGTAAAAGATGAAATATGTCTACTCTCCAGTCGTAAGGAGAGAATGAAGCACATAGATATTCTTAAATTGTGGCAGAAGGAAGGACAGGAACAATGGGGAATCAGAGGTCTGGCAATACCAGATACAATCAGCCACAATAAAAATGCAACCGCTGCCGCAATAGAATCAGCTCCCCCACCCCCATATGTGCCGAAGGGGTTAATGACTCATAAGAAAGACATGAGTAATAATGTATCCGTTGCTAACTTGTACCCTGTCTTATCCCCTTATAAGGAAACCCGAGAGGAAAACGAGCAGCTGTTGGCACTGGCCGTCTCCCATGCACTTAACATGCTTGAGGGAAAAGCTCAACCCGCTGCTGGGGCTCCAGCACAGGAGGAGGAGACGGCTGATGCCAACAGCATAGTATTAGACACAGGTAAGTACACACAACACAGCACAGAGATAGTTGTTCCTGGGATGTTGTCCAATGGTGCAGGGGGGATACAGATCCACCCTCTGCACACAGTGGAACCTCCTTGTGGACGGGGAGACGGGGATAAGGTAATGCCTGTAAAGGATAGTGACATGCACAATACATGGACACGATTGGAACGTCATTCAATCATCAAAAATTTCCCTGATCCCAGCAAAGATCTGGCAAAGTGTCAGAAATTTGTAAGGGAGCGAGGAAATTCAGATGAGCCCACCAATAAGGATTGGCGATACATGTTGAGAGCTTGCCTCCCTTCACACATAGATGTCCAGAAGTTCATTTGAGACAGTGGTGTGGAGGGCGATAAGATTTTAACTGAACAGGGCAACCAGGAAAATATACGCCTAATAAATATACAATTGGGTGTATATTTCCCAGCAATGGTTGAAAATACCCTAGGGTTCACCATCACACAGAAAGATGGTGAGTCCACCAGCGGATATTTCAACCGTGCCTTACAGGCGTTGCCAAAACACTCTGGTATCCCCAGCCCCAGGGACAACATACATCTTAAGGGAGGGATTGTCTCTGTGCTGATACAAGGTCTTAGGGAAAATCTGAGAACCAACATAGAAACCATTCACCCCAACTGCAGACAGATGTCAATACACACTTTAAAGAAATCTGCTGTTGATCTGGACAAACGATTTATGACAGAAAGACAAAACCAAATGGTATGTTTCAAATGTGGAAACAAAGGACACATAGCCAGACGTTGCAGGGTAAGTAACCATAGGAAACATAACACATATGTAAGTAACTGGGAGACACAATGGGAGAAGACAGGTAGGTCTCAACACATAGCCATAGCCCCACCTAGTAGCCAACGCCGCCCTAAGCATGACACATATATGCAAACAGGGAGTAGGACACACATACACCCCACATCCAGGTAACATAAGACAATATCTGAGGGAGGAGCCTCAGATATAGGTAAGTGGAATAGTTTAAATATAAAGTTTTTTTTTGTATCAAACCCGTTAACAACATTCCCTCCTGGTCTAGGTTGTGCCAAGCAATTAGTAGCAGCAATTGGGGTAACAGGAAAAATACAGCATTACCCACTGACGAAACCAGCAGATGTTACAAGCGGGCCTCTGCATACCAAACACTCTTTTCTGTTGGCTGCAGCGGCCCCGACTAACCTCCTGGGTAGAGATTTACTATGTAAAATGGGATGTGTCATCTATTGCACCCCTGATGGGGTATTTCTGGACACTCCTAGAAATCTTACACAAGAAGTGCAAGATATGCTGGACAGTCCTCAGAGGCTAATGTTGTATTCCACTGTTATAGAGTCAAATCCATCTAAGGTAGCTAAAAACTACAGCACAAATACCGAGTTCCCTTTGAACTAAAGATGGGAAGGACACAGGATCAATGGCAACCATAGCTTCAATAGAAACCCTGTTAAAAACAGAAAGTATAGCGCCCCAAAGTACAGCTTCACCATTTGAAATCTGAGGTTGAGCTGGAAAAATACCCAGTGAAATAACAAGGTTCCCAAAAGAGAACTTTTAGCTAAATACCCCTAGACACAGCCCATAGTCACAACCACACTGGGAAACAGAAAGAAAGGGAGGGCTTACAAATCAGAACAGGAGTTGAAAAGGGTAAGAACCAAATAGTTGAGAGCCAATTCCCCCATAGTGCTAAATCCTGGTGTCATAAAAATAAAAGAAAAATTTCCTGTTGAAAATAAATGTACACATTACTGTCATAAATATTTTCTACTTTTTTTTGAGTTTTTCTCTCTCTCTTTTTCCAATTTTTTCTCCTTCCCCTACTCTTCTGTTCCAGAAACCTCAGAGAGCCACCAAGCCCCTCCCCCGGGTCTTGCAAGATCGCACACTGTCCTTACGGCCCACAAATGGGTAAATACCAATACAATGGGTTAATGATCTATTGTTATGTCCTTTCCTCATCCACAGCACCAGCAGTTGGCGATAGACAACTTCTGGTGTATCCTCCTGAGGCAGGACATAAGGTATCTCAGGACGGATTGCGGTTGCGCCTGAACAAGAAGGGGGGGGGGAGGGGGGGAAATCTGGGACACATTAGTAACCATAAACCCACAAATCATAGAAAAATAGTTTGAAAGATCTGTCGCACTCCCAGCAGAGAAATACCCATTGTGAATATGCGGTACCCCATAAAGCGAGTAGTCAATATATATATTTTTCAGTAAATCTTGAACAAAGTCCCAGTAACTTTAAGCATTGCTCCTAATGTTACCCAGGGCAACCACAGCCACCATCTTGTGAAAAGCAGTCCAAGTAATGCACAAAGCATTCCCCTTCTACAAAGAATGAAAAGGGTTGTAAAACGCATTTACATATAAATAGGTACAATCGCAAAACCCATGTCTTCACAGACAAATGTGGATAGTAAAGAAGAAGAAACAGGCCTGATTACAGCCTTTTGCCATGGGTAAAACTGACACAAGAGACCATGTGATTTAGAATATTAGACCTGCTGAGGGGGCGCCTGTCCGTGCACCCTAGGGAGCACTTAGCTATCCTTCCTGCTGAGGGGGCGACAGATATAGTGACGTAAGAAACCTGGTGATGCCAGCCTGACCAATGTCGTACTGCAGTGTGCAATTAAACCCTATTACTTGAGCACTTCATACTTGTCTACACAGTGTAGTTGCCATAGCACTACTGGTAAACAAAACTGAGAATGTGGTGTTGGGGTGTGTTTTAACTGTTTATGCTCCTCATATAGTCTGGACACTCCTAAAATTCTGCCTAAACATGTGAAAAATATTCATCAGCCAAGTTCACTAAATGGGAACTTGCATTGATGTTACCAGTAAAATGGGTAATATTGTAAACCCAGCAACAATCTTACTAGGTGTGCCCACCAAGGCACAAAGGGTGGATTGATGCTGAGGTTGCTGGAATGGTGGAATTTAGTGGGAGCCGAGACGAATATGATTGCATGACATGTTTGAATCAGACCTTTGCAGCATGCCCCCAAAGGGTGGTAACAACCCATTGGAAGAGGTAATTCATTTTTTTTTCCTCTCTCTCCCTCGTTCTTTCCACAACACCGAGAGGGGAAAATTGTACACTGGCTATACCGTAATAGATGGAAAAGGCATAGTAGAGGCTGAACCCATTGGACGTCTCACTCAGCAACAGCAGTCTCATTAGTAGTACTGCGGGCTGAGAGAAAAAACAGCCAATATTCATGCCGACTCCAAGTATGTTTGTCGGGGTAATACAGAAGATCTTAGGCCCTATGGCGCCTCAGATGTTTTGTTTCAGTAGCTGGCACTCCAGTGGCGCAAGCGTTGTAAGTTTAAAAGATTCCTGACAGTCACACAGCTGCCGGACAGAGTGGCTGTTATCAAGTGTAAAGCCCACATCTTCGATGAGGATTCAGTGTCACTTGATAATGAACATGCTGGCAAGGCAGCTGGGTGAGCCATGCGCTCTGCGGATAATGTTTGTGTTCCCCCTGTAAATGTCAGTATATTCACATAGAAATACAAGATTTGTGTCCCCTGCAGGAGAAGCAGTCTGGAAGCCGAAGGGATGTGGACAGGAATAGAAAGATGGACAAGGAAAACCAGTGACTCTGAGAACATGCCAAACTGTCAGGACAGAGATAGCCCATGGCCTGACGTGTCTTGACAGGGAAGGTATGGGGAAAATTAGTCCGAAATTACTGGTGTGCCCACAGACAGGTAAGACGACAGGATCATGCCTTACTTGTCTGGGGGAAAGAAACTGCAACGGATGTTCCCACACAGCCATCTCCACATCCCTCCTCCAGCTGGATCCTCTGCAGGTAATACAAAATTGGCTTTGTACAGTCCACTCTAGAAGCATTCTAGTTTTTTTTTTTTTTATATATATATATATATATATACAACACAAAAAACGGGCGCTTCATAGTGCAATTATCAGACGTAAAAAAGATATTTATTTTCTAAAAGGAATCCACCACAAAGGTCAGGGTGACGTACCACATGTGGCGGTATACAATCACCGCAGAAGAAAAAGGCCCTCTGACGAAGTCCAACGTGACGAAACGCGTAGGGGCGTGGCCTAGCGACGTTCAGACTGTGGAGCCCAGGCGAGAGTGACCGCTCCGGCAGTGGTAACCTGGTGCTGCGCACCAATTTTATCCGATTTTATGCTTTTTCTTCTGCGGTGATTGTATACCGCCACATGTGGTACGTCACCCTGACCTTTGTGGTGGATTCCTTTTAGAAAATAAATATCTTTTTTACGTCTGATAATTGCACTATGAAGCGCCCGTTTTTTGTGTTGTAGATTTGGTTACCTGTGGGATACAGGACACCCTTTTGTGGGTTGAAGACGGAGCAGCCGGTTTTACAAACGAACTGAGTGCATTCTATTAACTGAACAAATTTTGTTCAAACACTATCCGTTTCCCTCTGAAAAAGTGGAATTGACTGAGAGTGGAGACTTGTGGGATTAAGCTCTCCTAATCCGAGACTTTATATTTTATTGACCTTTTGCGCACTGTTATTGTTGTTTTTATATATATATATATATATATATATATATATATATATATATATGTGTGTGTTGACGTTTGTGTGTATAGATATGGCAGCCCAGAAGCACCCTTGAGTATGCAAGTATATATATATGAAAGGTTTAAGTCATGTGTGAACCTTTAGGGACTGATGGTACACCCCATAATCTCTTTTTATAGTAGTAGAATCACTCTCAGAACTCCACCTCATTTGTCCCCATCGAAACATTGCTTGGCGGGCAGCCACAGGTTATGGTAATCCCACAAGGAGATCCTAGACCACAAATGCAAGTGATGTATCCACACCTGGAAAACTGCAGCAAAAGGACTTTGTTGACACCTGTTGTGAACTGTCATAACCATGAACCAGGAGATGTTGTTGTTTCCCCTGCTTTGCCATATACAGGTTGCTTGATAGACCTTTGGAAAGAACCACCCCAAATCTTGTTGACCAGCACTACCTCAATAACAAAGTCGCAGAGAGAGATTCGGGTACGTTCGTCCTACTGCCAAAGGAACAGAAAGCCAGAAGGTCCTTACACTCGAGGGCGAAAGAAAGAAATCGCTAAGAGGCACCATTTCGGGAGGACTGGAGAGCAGCTAAGGTCAAGCAACCTGTACAAGCTACAAAAGGGACTGTGACACACCCCACTGGTAACAGGTTGGAAGGATCACTAACAAAATTTTTTTCCTTTCTCAGTTTTCTCTATTGTTGTGGGTCCTATTCTTGTCTCCCCCCCCCCACTATCCGTTCTTATCTTCAAAATCAAGGACACCGCCGCCGCACTGCTGCCAGGCATTGGACGGAAGATACAGAGTTCTGAGAGTGTGTTACCCGTCCCAGTTTAGGTCAAGGTAGAATCTATAAACTTGACACATTACCCAGGACCGGATGTTTGATAGTGATAATACCATCATACTTAAAAGCATACCAAAAAAGAGAGACAACAAAGAGTTCAAGGGTCTGTTGTCACAAACAATACCTACCAAAGGATGCCATATCTGAAAAACAATTGTATATAGTGTAACCACCCCTGTTTTTATTTTTATCCCAAAATTGTACATTATCCTTCGTGACCCTGAGTAGATTGTTCGATAAATGCGGCCCATCGTTTATCCATGATCCTGGATCGGCCGAGAGCAGATGGTTTACTCCCCTTATATGTTTAATTCATGTATCCCAATTTCTCTGTTAGGATTATGAATTTCTGTATTGTCGTGTAAAATGTTTTGTACTGTAACAGTTTTATATATTTTTTTTTTTTAAACACATTTTATTTGAAAGTATTTCAAAACAATGAATGTTACAACAAATCAAATAAAGGCAAGAAACATTGTATATCACATCTGGCTGACTTGGTGTTTTCTTTCTGTTTTTTTTTTCTTACTTTCAGTTTCAACCCATACATTGTACTATCACTTAAATTTCAAAGTATTTCAAAGTTGAGTTGTGTGGTTTTGGGGATTAGCAGCAAAGCGGATTAATTCTATATCATTATCCCAAGCCACTTAGCATTGAGAGTTCAATTGGAGAAAGTATCTACGACCAGCGCAGAGATACCTGCAAGTCAGTCTACTTTTTATACAGAAATATAAATTTATACTTGTTCAAGCCTCATAGTATTAAAACAACTTACAATACAAATCTTATCTGGGTTTAATGTGGGTGGGAAGGAGGGAGGAGGGTAGATAAACAAGACAGGGGGAGACAAGACAACAAGAATTTACAATAATAGCCTATAATTCAAAATTCTAAGTGATCTGTCGTAACAAAAACCATGTAGTGTTCTCAAAGACTTTTTGTATGGACGTCTGAACTTCGGTATTGAGGGTAAGGATATAGGTTTCCCATTTGGCATAGAAGCGCCTGACTCCCTTTTCTATATCAGTTAATGTTGCTTGACGCTCAAAGAATAGAGTCTTGAGAATGGAGTTTTTCAACGCCGCTAAAGAGGGGGAAGTTTTTTCAATCCAATGGGTCAGGATTAGTTTTTTGGCTAATACAAGAATTAAGGTAATAAGAGAGATAATCTTTTTTTTATTGGGCCCCAAGTTCCAATTGTTAAAATAAAGAAAGAGCAGTGGTAGTGGGTCGTATGTTAGCTGCAGTGTGAAGGTTATGTTTAAGAATGTAATTAGTTTCCTCCAAAATATTTTTACATGTCCACATCCCCAAAAATTGTGAAAATAGTCTGCTCCCCTCATTTTGCACTTTGGGCATAATCCTAGATCTCCCGGGATAAAGTGACTTCGTTGTTGTTGTGAGATATAGGCCCTGTTAAGAAATTTGAGGTGTGTCTCTTGAAGAGAGGCTGATTGTAGGTACTTAAGGGAGGTGGGGAGTTTTTTGAATATCGTTGATAGGGGTGGAATGGTGGGGATGTCTATCTTCCATCTATTTTCCAGGTTTTGGAGTAGTTTATCTTTCGGGATTACTATCAGCTCTTGATATAAGTTTCTAATCCTGTATCCCAGAATATTATGTTGGGCTATGAGCGATAGCACTGGGTCAGGGTGGACTGGCGTCTCATAAGCCTTGGGAATAGATTGCGCATAATGTCGTGCCTGTAGATACATGAAAAATTACGTGTTAGGGAGTTGAAATTTGGTTGCTAGATCTGCGAACGATAAGATTGTGCCTCCTGGGTCGAAGACATTGCATGTGGCTGATATTCCCTTCTGGTGCCATTCCAAGTACAGCGGATTCTCCAGGCCCGGAGCGAAATTGGGATTGCCCCAGAAGGTAACATGTGGGGTGCTAGCTGGGTTCCTACCAAAACCTTTATGGATTGATATCCACATTTTATATGTTTCTTTGAACAATAGGTTGTTTTTAATGTCAATCGGGATGTCCTTACTTGGTACATGAAGCAGTGCGGCTGGTGAGAATGGGTGGAAGAGTGCCCTTTCCAGGTTATCATTTGTGTATGTGGATCTATTAAGAAGCCAGTCAGTTGTGTAGCGAAAGTGGGCTGCTTGGGAGAAAGCTTGGGCATTTGGGAGTGCAAATCCTCCGTCTTGTTTTGGAAGTACTAGTCTGGACATAGGCATCCTGGGCTTTTTCGCTGCCCAAATAAACTTTGTGACCATTTTATTATAGTGTGCAAGATCTTTTTTAGAAAGGGCCAAGGGAATCATTTGGAAAATATATGAAATCTTTGGGAAAATGACACTTTTAACAATCGTTATCCTCCCATATAATGAAAGGGGAAGGGTAATCCATCTGTCTAATAGTTTCTCAATATTCTGTAAGATTGTCTTAAAATTGGCAACATACAAGGAGTCCAGATGTAGCGGAATCATGATTCCCAAATATTTCATTGGGGTAGTACATATTGTAAATTGTTGCATGTTGGAGTGTGTTTTGGCATATAGGGGAGGCCACGCCAGAGGGAGGAGATGTGATTTATCTTGGTTTATTTTGAATCCTGAGAATGATCCAAAGTGCTCTATAATTGTCATTGCTGCAGGTATAGATTTGGGTGGGTTCGAGATAAAAAGAAGCATATCGTCTGCAAACATACTTAGTTTGACTTCCAGATGACATATTTTAATACCCGTGAATGAGGAGGAGGATCTAAGTTGGACTGCTAAGGGTTCCAGAGCTATGGCAAAAAGGAGTGGGGAGAGGGGGCAGCCTTGACGAGTGCCACGCTGGATCTGGAAGGGAGCGGATAGGTAATTATTTGTGAGTATTTGTGTTTTGGAGTTTGGAGTATTTGTGTTTTGAAATTCAACTTTCCAAAGCCATTCATAGACGCTATTAGTAACCTATATAGGTTACTAATAGCGTCTATGAATGGCTTTGGAAAGTTGAATTTCTGCAAGGTTGTAAACAGGTGGTCCCAAGAGATCATATCGAAGGCCTTTTCGGCATCTAGGGATAGAATGGCCTGAGGGTCAGGAGATTTTGTAGACTGAGTCCACTGCATTACAGTGAGCAGTTTCCTAACGTTTAACACTGAGTGACGGCCCCAGATAAAACCCGTCTGGTCTTTGTGGATTATGGATGGGAGGAGTAATTTCAATCTGTCGGCCATAATCTTAGTATAAAGTTTATAATCAGTATTCAAAAGGGAGATGGGGCGGTAAGAGGCGGGTTGAGTGGGATCGCGTCCTGGTTTTGGGATAACTTTTAGAAGGGCTGAATTAAAATAAGGGGGGGGAGGGGCACCTTTTAGTAGAGAATTAAATAAAGCGGCTAAGGGGGGGGCAAGTTTTGGGGCTAATAGCTTATAATATTCACTGGTCAGTCCATCTGGTCCTGGAGCTTTACCTGGCTTAAGTTGGCCAATGGCTCTAGTTACGTCTTCTTCAGTAATATCCGTTAGTAATGGGTCTGTATGTTCTGGGTCCAAAGCTGGAAGTGAGAGTGTGGACCAGAATGTGTGTTTGCGTTGTTGGTCTGGTGGGACTAAGGTATATAGGTTTGTGTAAAATTTATGAAAGGTGGATGCTATCTCTTGGCCCCGGTGTTGGAGGGTACCATTGTCGTCCGCCAATGAGGTAACTATAGCGGGGGGGTGTTGGCCGTTAAGCATATTGGTCATTAGTCTATTGGATTTTCCTCCAAATCTGTGATATTTACTCTGGGATTGGAATGACATCTTGGTTTCTATTTTGGACAGAAGGGTATCAAAGACAATTTTAGCTTGGTTGTATGCCTCTCTATGTATCGAGGTGGGGGAAGACTTGTATGCCTGGTATTTGTCTGAGAGTGTGGCTTGGGCTTCAAGGTACAATTTAGCTCGGTCCTTACGGAGATGGGAATAGTACGATATAATGGCTCCCCTGAGGACCGGTTTAGATGCCTGCCAAAACAGGTGGGGTGAGTCTGCCTCAGTGGTAAGATTGTTATGTTTATAGTCCATCCATGTGGACTCTAGGAGGGCCTGAAATTTAGAGGAGTTTGCCAAGTGACTGGGGAATCGCCAGTTGATGTATGGGCCTCTATCTAAGGTAGTGTGTAGGGCAATCCAGCTTGCAGCATGATCGGAGACCGAGATCGTCTCAATCTCTGCGCCGCATACCAAGGGAAAGGCTCTAGTAGATAGAAGGACATAATCAATGCGTGACAATGTGTTGTGTGCGGCAGATAAACAGGTAAATTCCCTATCCATTGGGTTACAAGCCCTCCACACATCAGTCAGGTGGAGGCTAGACATTAGGTATTGTAGTCCTCGCTTCGAGGGGGGTCTCCTGGATGGGGCTGAAGATTCTCTATCTAGCACATTAGATACCACAGTGTTAAAATCACCAGCTAGCACAATTGATGTATCAATATAAGGGGTTAATATCGTTACTAGATTACGAAAAAAGGACTTAGAAAATGCATTGGGGGCGTAGACATTACAGAAAGTATACCTTGTTGACTGTACGGTGGCGTCCACTAACACCCATCTCCCATCAGGGTCTGTGAGCGTAGAATGAATCTGTGTGATTGCCTGCTTCTTTACTAGGATAACAACCCCTCTGGATTTTGAATTGTATGGGGAGGCCGCCATCAGCGACCACCCCAGGGTATTTAATTTCAGGGTTTCAGAGGGGGTTAAGTGCGTCTCTTGCAAGAATGCAATATCTGCTTTTAATTTGTGAAGATATAGCAGGATTTTTTTACGTTTAGAAGGGACGTGGAAGCCACCGACATTCAACGTGACAATTTTCAAATCAACCATTTCTAATTAGACGGGCGTAGCAGCCCAGCGGATCATTATCATAGTACACAAATCTCGACAGACCTACTGCTATTGTATCAATTAAATAATTCTTGGCTACATTAGTAAAGTACATATAAGGGTAAAACATGAAGGAAAGAAAGGGGAGGGTAGGGGTGAACAAGGGGGACCAGTGGGCCAGGAGTCCCGCAGTTACTGCTGCATGGATCAAAAGTATGAAAAGATATTGCATAGGCATATTTTCCTGGCCCCTCTGGTCCTCCAAAAACATGGTGTGCAACAGAGTTACACAAGGACCTCCGGAAGCCCAGGGGCAGAAGTGGCCACTGGGTTCCGTGTTTTCAAGATCAGAGCATAAAGTGCGCTAAAGCTTTCAGGCTCGCCCCAGCCTGTGAAACAACATGAGGCGCCATCTGCGACCTCTTAAACTGTGAGTACTCCACAACTCGCTAATTAAATAATTAAACTACCTACATTCTTTTAAACATAGTTAACAATAACATTGGCTTAGCTTCACGTCAATGGAACAAGACAGTGATACAAAAATTTTAGTCCCGGTTATCCTTCTAGGGGAATGGATGAATTCAATAGCAGGGGAGGGGGGGGGGGGGGCAGGATATCGGGTCAGGAGTTATCCGGTATGGGGATTCAAACCCATCGCTTCAGACAGGGATAGCTGTAGACTCTTCTCCACAATCTGTACGGTCTCAGTCTCAGTTCTTCAAAATAGAATCCAAAAAAAATCCAGAGTGGGGCAAACAATTACGGCAGTCAAGTCCCAATAGCTTGGGAGCAATTACATCCCACTGGGGGGGTCTCACTCTTCCAACCCAGTTATTTACTTCACTTGATCTGGTTTTTTTGTCACATAGGAGACATAGCTGGGAGGAATTTTTAGCCTCGGTTTCCCCACCATGGGGCACGATAAATTCTGCTATCCGGGGTGGGGGGGGGGAGGGGGAAGGGTTGGAATAAAGTCAGGCAGTATGGGGACCCATTCCTGTTGATACAGGCGAAGATGTATGCGGGAATTCCCCCAGCAAATGTGAAAGTCTCGGTCTCACCTCCCCCTATCCAAAATATTCCGTGGGAAATAAGGCAAGTGCTGTAATTAAGCAGTAATAGTGCAAGTTCAGCAAAGTCCTGTCGGGGATCTGGGGTATGCTTTCTGAACTATTCATCTGGGGGGGCTGAGGAAAAGGAGGCCTGTGCTTGTTCCATTAGGAAGTCCTCTGCATCCTGCACAGTGCTAAATTCTTTGTAGGAGGAGCCAGCAAAAATTCGCAGTTTTGCGGGGTAAAGCAGAGCAAATTTAGTTTGACTTTTTACCAATCTGGTGCATAATGGGGAAAACTCTTTTCTCGCTCGAGTCACCTCTGCAGAGAAATCTTGAAAGATAAGCAACTTGTTTCCATTCCATTGCAGGGTCCTATTTTGATTAAAGGCTGACCACAGCGCCTCCTTGTGTTGGTAATTGAGGCATTTAAATATTACTGCCCGAGGTCTGTTGGAATGGTCCTCCCTGATCGGCCCCAGCCTATGGGCTCTTTCTACTATCATTCCCGCGCATGAATCTACCACCTGTAGCAATTCTGGCAGGGTATGTGTGATAAAAGAATATAATTCTGGACCTTTGATCATTTCAGGGAGGCCAATGATACGTAAATTGTTCCTTCTCGAACCATTTTCCAAATCGTCGAGCTTGTTTTGTACTGTATAGGCAGACTTCTGTAGGGACTCAGTGGTGGCCTTTAGTGTGTGAATGTCCTGGAAGGCTTCTCCCAAATGTGCCTCGTTTATGTTGACCTTTTTAGTGATCTGCTTTAGCTGTGATTTAATGTCCTGGACGGACTGCTGCAGCTTAGCTGCGTGGGCGTCCAGGATGGGGTTAATAGTATCTTGTATTGCCCGCACCATGTCTGTGTAAGTTAGAGCTGCAGCCTGGGGTAAGGGAGGAGAGGGGGTGAACAAGTCAGGCTGAGTTTGGGGTATAAATGTCTCTTCCCCACTTACTTGAGTGCGCTGTGGCAGCATTTGGGGTTGGAGCTGTAACGCTGACTGCGCTGGCTGCGCTTGTGTATGTGAGCCGGTGGCCATCTTGGGCTGGACTCGCGGTGGGAGAGAAGGCTGGCGTCTGGGCTTTCCAGCAGGCGTGGGGGAGAGAAATCTCTTCATCAGCTGCAGGGCGTTCTTGGGAGCGTCTGCCGGCGGGTGTCCGGATTTCGTGCGGGGAGTGGAGCGCTGGCGGGCGGCTGGCTGGCTGGGGCGGCTGGGGAGCTCAGCACGCTGCGTCCTCACCCATCAAACCCGGAACCGGAAGTCCAACAGTTTTATATTTACTGTTAAAGGGAGGACTGTGGAAGTCGAGTTGCACACACGCCATTTTAGGATAGTATGGCCGCCATTTTGGTTCGCAGAGTTGCGCTAATAAAGTTTCCATACCCGATTCTGTGTGACAAAGTGGACCAGAAGAGTAGCCATACTATCACACATAAATTCATAAATACATACTGACACTAAGTAAAATGTAGTTAAAGGTTTAGAACGCCACACATAGCTTAGTTAGCCCTGCATACATCTGTCTGTATCATGTTTAGTACCGTTCCGTTTCTTATGCGTAGTATTCCGGTCATTGCGAATATTTCGCAATAGACACGGCCCGATAGTTATGGACATAATTCCATATTCCCAAGACAGTTTCGGTTGAAAGTATATAACAAAGGAATCTAGATGTAACCGGTTTCTACAGCTGTTTACAATCCCTGCCGACGATACTAACGAACAAAGGACTCCTAAAGTTCACTCCCCTGCACCTAGTCAAACCAGGTGTATCATCTTACCCCCCAATCACAGCGGACCTGACATACGATCTCTGACCAATAGGAATGGCCTTTGACCTCCCCTTTCTGACCCTATAAGATAGGAGACCCAGGGCTGCCTCGGTCACTTCGGCACATCTTTCTTTCCCTGACCTTCAACCGGGCTATAGTTCAAACCTGAACGATAGCGAGCTCTGACCGGACTGCGCTTCGCATATTTGATGAGACGGTAACGGTTGCATTCACGGTATTTATTCTTATTGTATTGTTGGCTGATTGTGTCTTGTATCTGTTTCTTTCCCCCTAGCAGAGCCTGATTATCGTATTCATTGTTAGTCTATTGTATTACCTGTTAAACCTGTATTTTCTATTCCTGTAACCCCCTTTTGTCCATTAGGGACTTAAATACAACCTTTTTACGGAGTTCTTATCTCCATACTTCTATACTGTGGTTTGTGTCTGTTATTCGCATTTAGCGATAAAGGTATATTACGGACACTGTCCATAAAGGTATATTCGCAGATTAGAGGCGAAGTACTGCGAAGGGATCTCTGTTTGAGGTATTGGTTCTTGGTTGTAAAATACACAATAAAAGGTACGTTACGCTGCGCTACGTTTTGTTCGCACGTAGTTAGGTATAAAGGGTACGCAGGTTACGGACATAATACGTGACCTACGCTTTTCACTTATTGTTATTTTGGTCATAATTCATCGGCATTAACACTCCCCTTAAGTGACAGCAGCAGCTCTTCTCCTCTGCCCAGCACACACTGCTTTGTGCTGGATTGCAGTGTGGCCATGGAGGTGCTTAAAATACAATATTTTCTCAGGATCATAATGAGAGGAGTAATGTATATAAGGTAAAGTAGTACTACTGTGTGATGTAACGTGCATAAGGGACACCATTGCATGATATAAATGTGAATAAAGTTGCACTACTGTGTCGCATAATTTGAATTGGGGGTACTATTGTATGGCCATGCCCCTTCCCATCACGAACACACACCTGTTTGGGCTGTTTAAAATATTTCTATTTAAAATATTGCGGGTAGGAGCACCAAAATGATGACTGCTATGATGAGGGTTGATGGTGCTGGGAAAGGGGAGCAGGGTCAGAGGTGGAACTAGTGGCGGTGCTAGGGGGCACCAGCCAAAATCTTGCCTAGGGCATCATTCAGGCTAGGGCCGGCTCTGCCTCCCTAAATAATGCATCTCTTACTTCTGCTCTTGACTATTCTCGCTCCACCAACCACTATTCACCATCCCAGATTAACACCTCTACCCTGGCACACCAAATATGCACTAGATATCTACAAAAATGCTCACATACTGCTGAGTAACAGTGGAGGAACTCACGCTCTAAGGCAGACTTCCTCCATTTCAAACTTTCATTCTTTAGTGCTTCCCTTTCCCTTGCTAAACAGTCTTACTGTAAGGATCTCATCTTCTCCCAGTCTTCCAACTCCCAGCACCTCCTATTCACTGTCAACTCCGTCCTCTGCCCACCTACACCTCCCCTCCTCAGTCTCACTTTTGCCACGTATATCACATTCAATATTGACTCCATAAAAATGGACATCAAATCCCACAAGACCTTTAGCAACCAGCCACCTCCTTTTCTTTACAACTCTTCCCCATCCCTCTTACCAACTCTGAAATCCTTCTACTATGTATCTGGAGAGGAATTTATGGTCTTAATCCTCCCCCATAACCTGCCCACTTGACCTTATCCCCTCCCACCTCCACTGCTACCTTTCTCATTCTGCCTGTTCCCATCGAGCCCAACTCCTCTGTTTCTCCCTCTCATCAGGCACTGTCCCCTCTGCCAACAATCATGCTCTCCTGTCCCCTATGTTTGAAAACCTAACCTTAATACAAACACTCTCTCCATCTCTCACTTCCATTTTGCTTCCAAACTCCTTGAGTGTATTGTCTACAGCCACCTTACTGTCTTTCTTTTCTCCCACTCCGTGCTTGACCTATTGTGCCCTCACAAAAGTCTGCACTGACCTCCATGCGGTCAAATCTAAGGACCACTACTTTCTGCTTGCTTTTCATGACCTCTCTGCTGTTTTTGACACTGTGGACCTTCTGCAAATCATTTACTTCCTTGGGTCTGTGTGTTTCTGTCCATTCCTGGCTGTCTATCTACCTCTCTGACCATTCCTTCTATATCTCCTCTCATGACTCCACCTCCCCCCACTTCCACTAATGTTGGTGCTCTACTTTTCCCTCAATATATGTCTGTCAGGAAACGCAGTGTATGGTCACGTCTGTGGCCACATCCGTTACCTTCACGCTGGTCTGCTCTGTGGGTTGCCTCCGGGCGTGACCCATGGCGCATGTCACCTGTGTCCCTTTGGGCCTTGTGTGGCGTCCCACTCCGATTCCATGCTGCATGGGCACCGCTATGACAGCTGTGGTCAGCTGACCGGCTGGAACAATCATGCTGCCCGCTAACCTGAACTCCGACCAGCACAACGGAGCTCTGGACCAAGGTATTCTCAGGTACTTTCTGGTTATGATTGATGCTGCGACTTGCAGCCAATCACAGACAGGCAGGGAGGATATAGGTCAGGCCTCTGGCACTTCCTCCTTGCACTGTTCTGTTCCCTATGTGCTTGTCTCCAGTGTCAGAAGTTCCTAGGCTCCAGGCTACCCTGTGCTCCACCTGTGTACTGCTGCTGCTATAGCCTTGTTGCTGGTTAACCCATCACCTACCAGTTACTCCTGCTTATTCCACCTCAGCGGTTGAGTTACATCCAGCCATCACCAGCAGAGGTTACCACTGGCCCTCTGGCTAGCTACCCCTTACTGGCTCCCAGGCTAGTCTCATCTGCTACTGTGCTAAGTCAGTGACTAACATCATATGCATCCTGGCCGTCGACAACTAGCGGCACCCAGGACGTCGACAACTCCCAACAGCTCCCTGGCCGTTGACAACTCCTATGGCTCCCAGGCTGTCGGCACTCATTTCTGGCTCCCAGGCCATCGACACTCACCTCTGGTTCCCATGCCGTCGACAACTATCACTGGCTGCCAGGACGTCAACACTCACCTTCGGCTCCCAGTCCGCCAATACTTACCTCCGTCTCCCAGGCCGTCAGCACCCATCTCTGGCTTCCAGGCCAATGCCTCCTGTCATCACTGGCTTCCAGGCCAATGACCATTGACACCCTCAGTTCCTTGATTGACCCTCACAGAACTATTTGTCTTTCTCAAGATCTCCAGTATCCAAGTTCCAGTATCCTCTGTAACCAGTCAGCTCAGTACCAGGGCAGGGGGCCGCGACCTGCTCGTCAGGTGCAGCTAAGTCCAAAGCTCCTTGCGGGGCTCCCTGGTGAAAACCACCAGCGAGTTAGACTCCACGCCCCTATTCCTGGTCTCCACCATCTTTCTGGTCCAGCTTTTCCCTGGTATCCCAGTGTATGTCCTCATCATACATCAAACAACACTGTTTCTAGCGCCCTCCACTGGTCCATCTATGTCACAGCCAGGAACACAGAAATCACTGGGGCTGACAATGTCCTCTTTAGGTTAATTTATTATCTCTTTTGACTTCCAATATCATCTCTATGTTGATGGTACTCAAATCTATCTTTCCTCCCCTGACCTCTCCCCCCACTCTCTTTACTTGTGTGTAAAACTCTCTCTCTCTGCAATCTCTTCTTGAATGTCTTAGTGCTTTCTTCTATCAGTAATATTATTTATTAAGGTTTTGTTCAATTAACCAAATGATAAAAAGAACAGAACAACCCCATGGCAACAGATCCATCAATGCATACATATAATAAGTAACATTAAAACAGAAAACAAAATAGCATACAATGACACACACATACAGCAATTAGAGAGAAACTGCCCAAACCTCTTGTAAGATTAATCACCTATTTATTCTTCACCAACTGTAGCCTACTATGCTAACTAAACCATTTAGTAAGAGGAGAAGATGAATACAAAGTAAAGGGTATTCCTAGAGATTACATTTGGTAAGCAAAGTATATTTTCCATATAATTTTTTGGCGGGTGTCCCAGCGCTTTCCTAAATTTAAGACTAAGCTGATCATCTTTCCTACATCTCACAATTTCCTTACCTATTGATGGTACTACTAGCCCCCAAGTGAAGTAATCCTCAACACCTTCTCCTTCAAACCACACATTCAGCACCTCTCACAAACCTGCCATTTTTATTTCAAAGCTATTTCCGATATCAGACCCTTTCTCACTCTGAGAAAAGAGTGTACCAGCACTGGCTGTGTTACATTAAAAGAAAAAAGGTTAGGGATGGTTTTCTTACTTAATACAATTTCCTCTACCTCCCCATGGCAGCCAACTAACGGGTTAAGTCCCGAAGGGTAGTACTATGGAAGGAAACAAAAAAGAACACTGGCCCCTATATAAGCCCCTCCTACGTAGGCCTCAGTGTCTTTTTTCCCTTCCAGGGTAGTGGAAGGGCTTACCCTGAGCTGCAGCCCTCTCCACTGCCTAGAGCAGTTGGGGTTGAGGCAAAGGAATGGGAAATACAGGTCCCCGCTGTCGAGAGCAGTAAGGGGTACCTGGGTCTGCTGGAGCGGCGTCCTGGGGGGTTCCCGTGTGGTCACACACGCATGGATGCTGGGCGCCCTTCGGGCGCTGAATCGGAGTCAGGCAACCGGCGTCTGACGTCACGAGGGCGCCGAGCGGAGACGCGGCGTGATGACAGGAGTGTGGGGCTCTTCGGGCTTGAAACAGGAGGAGAACATGCGGCCGGCGTCTGATGTCATCAGGGCGCCACGCTGACAGGGGGGTGCGTCATCAGGCGCGCCCTACCTGGATAAGGAAATAAAAGCCGGCTAAGGAGGCAGTCTAATGTCTGAGGCAGCGGTGGTGTATGGTGAATTGAGCGTGCACAGGCTACAATTGCAGTATAATCCAGCAGACCGGGTAAGGCTCCACTGACAGCATTTGCTGGAGAGTTACATCATCCTTACTTTGTGTATTATTGCTTCTTGCTTCAAAGCAGTTAAGCATTTCAGTATGGATGAGGAGAAAAACAGCAGAAGATGTTAGTGTAAGCCGGAAGTAAGGTGGTTGGAATCGAACATAAAAATGCTGATTATATATATATATATATATATATATATACTGTATATATGTATTTTTGTAGGTCTGATACAAGCAAGGGAAAGGCTAAAGCAAAGGCTAAGCATAAAAGACATCACCCAGCAAAGTGCAGCCTGTGTGATAAAGCACTACCTGAGAAATGCATAGGCTCCACGTGTAATGCCTGTAAAGTGACTCAGCAAATGTCATTGCCCCAGATGACTGAATTGGTCACCATGCTTAAAACTGCATTAGCAGACACATTTATTACTAAAGAAGATGTGGATAAGCTGCAGGCAAAGAGGAGCAGAGCTGAATTCTCAGGGGGATCTCAAGACTCTGGAGAGGGTCCAGCGTTTAGAGAGGAGGAAGTTGAAGAAGGGGAAATTATACAGGATAAAGCAGAAGCTGACTTTAACCCCGTGTTGTTAGAAAACCTATTAGTTCTTATTCATAAATCTATGAAAATAGAAGAGACTCAGGAAGAGGAAAAATTGCAGGATCTGCTTTTTCAAGATAAAAAGAAAAAGAGTAAAACATTTCCTTTATCTAAGGCACTTAAAGAAATGGTAGAAGAAGAATCGAGGCACCCGGATAAGAAAGTGGCGGTACCTCTCAGAGTATCCAAGATGTATCCGTTTGTGAGCGAGCAAGTCAAAAATTGTGAAGAATCCCCAAGAGTTGATGCCGCCATTGCAAGGAAATCCAAAAAAAACACGCTTCCTCTAGAGGATGCTAACCTCTTTACGGATGCAATGGAGAGGAAGATTGATGTTAGCCTGCGGAAACAACATGTTGCCTCAGGAGCAGCAATCAAAGCGTCCTTCAGCAATGGCGGTAACGGCCAGGGTGCTGAGATCCTGGTGTCATGACTTGGAGTCGGATACATTGGATGGCATTCAGAGAACAGATCTGATTAAAACGATACAGAACATTCAGATCGCGGTAGAATTTCTGTGTGATGCCTCTTTGGACGCAGTGAAGCTGGCGGCAAGATCACTGTTGTTGCCAGAAGAGCACTGTGGCTCAAGCCATGGGCGGCAGATATGCATTCGAAGCACAAGCTGTTGTCCTTACCATTCCAGGGACAGTACTTATTTGGTACAAAACTTGATGATATCATCACAAAAATTTCCAGTGGTAAGTCGGTCTGGCTGCCGCAGGATAAGGGCAAAAAGCCCTTCTTCAACAGATCACTTAAGTATCAGTCATCTGAATTTAAAGAAGCAAGGACCTACAGGCCAGGGAGAAGCTTCTGAAGATCTTGGGCTGCAAACCGTAGCTTTTATCGTGGCCAAAGAGGCAGAGAGGGGAGGTATTCCTCAAGACAGCTCAACCAATGATGCCAAAAGGACAGTTGGGGGCAGACTGCTGCAGTTCAAGCAGATCTGGTCCCAGTCTGTCAAAGACAGATGGGTGTTGGAGATAATAGAGTCCGGATACAAGATAGAATTTGCAAAGTTTCAGTGCAATTCCTAGAGATCCGGTAGAGAAGTCGGCATTAATCGACAGTAACAAAAAAGTAGTAAAGAACCTGTGCTCTAAACAAAGGATGCAGCCTTATCAAAAAAGATAGTCACCAAACTATCCAGCTATAGTAGATACAAAGAACAGTAGGGTCTGACAGGGCGCTCCCACTTGAGATATGAAGGATTTCGATGTCGGTAAGTCTCGTAGAAATGCGATACCTCAAAACAAGAAAAAAAGACAAATCGCAACCTTCATAGTGTAGATATTAAAATAAACAGATGATAAAAAATCTCTCTGGTCAAAGAATTTTTCCCGTACTGCAAATAAAGCTTTTCTTAGGCCACAAGATATCTCGTATATTGTCGTCTGATGTTCCCAATAAGATTCCCTTTCTCTTTCACTTGTATACCTCGGTTTAAAATACCTGATGGCCTGCAAACCTACAGAGCTCGCTGGTAGGAAGGGACATTCTCTCTGCACATGTTACATCTGCCCTCCCTGCAGTGCACATGGTTTTGTCCATCTAAGAAGGATTTTGTCAGAAAGAATGAACCAAAATAAGGCCCAAGGTCCGACAATCAATCTGTAGTAACCTACCTAAACAGGCAAGGGGGGACGAAGAGCTGAGAGCTCATGTCAGAAGTGTCAAAGGTAATTGCCTGGGCGGAGGATCAAGTGACCAGCCTTACAGCAGTGTTTGTGGCAGGCAAGGAGAATCTGCAGGCCGACAGCCTCAGCAGGCAGCTGACACGGCCAGGAGAGTGGGAGTTGACTCCAGACGTGTTCCAACAAATTATAGAGATGTGGGGTCGGCCGCAAGTGGACCTAACGGCCACCGGGAAGAACACAAAACTCCAAAGGTTTCTTTCAAGGCATTGGGACCCGCAGGCAGAACAACAGGATGCCCTGACAGCAGTGTGGGATGCGGACTTCGTGTATGTGTTTCCTCCCTTCCCAATAATAGCGAGACTGTTGAACAAAATCCAACAGGAAAAGGTGACTGTAATAGCGATACTTCCATACTGGCTGAGGAGAGCTTGGTTCTCCAAACTACTGGAGATGGCGGTAGAGGATCCATGGAGGCTGCCGGATCTAGACAACTTAATAGGTCAGAACAGGTTGTGGAGAGCCCAACCGTCTACCTGGAAGTTGACGGCTTGGCTGCTGAGACCCAGATGCTAGAGAGAAAAGGGTTTGGTACTTGTGTAGTTTCACGGCGCCGCCGCGCGCACAGTCTAAGAAACTTGGCAGCTTGCCAGACGCTCTGTTTAACTGTGCGCGTGCCACTCTAGCTCTGTTTAAATGTGCGCGTGCCGCTCTAGCTGTTCTCAGCGCAGCGCGTGGCTGCTTCTGCGAGATGTTCAGCTGGTGGTCGCAGAATTGGTACTTATGTAGTAACTGGGCTGCCGATTTTGAAATCGGGTCCATCGCATCGCATCGCACCCGACCAAATCGTGGTTCAAATGGTAGAGGCTCCATTTGAACCACTTCAAGAGATATCACTTAAATTGCTAACAGTCAAAGTGGTCTTCTTAGTAGCAATTACATCTGCAAGAAGAGTGTCAGAAATGCAAGCCCTCTGGTCAGTGCAACCTTTCCTGAATTTCTCTCCCAAGAAAATAGTACTAAGGACTAATCCTCAATTTCTCCCAAAAGTGGATTCCACATTCCACATTAATCAAGAAATTGTCCTTCCTTCTTTTTTGCATGAACCCAAGTAATTCTAAAGAAAAGAGACTACAAAAACTGGATGTAGTTAGGGCATTAAAAATATATTTGGAAAGAACAAAGCCTCATAGGAAAACAGAAAGGTTGTTTGTGTTGACCGAAGGGAAGAACAAAGGACAGGGAGCCAGTAAAGCCACAATTTCAAGGTGGATCAGAACTTGTATTCTAGAAGCATACAAAATTAGAGGTCAACTACCACCTGTCGGTTTAAAAGCTCACTCAACTAGAGCAATGTCGGCCTCCTGGGCAGAAAAAGAGGCAGCTTCAATACAAGAATTGTGTAAAGCAGAGTGCTGGTCCTCGGTACACACGTTCTCCAACATTACAGAATGGATGTAACGGCGTCGGTTTGGTAGAAAGGTTGAGTGCAGTAGTGTAAAGAAAATATTATTATCATTATTATTATTATTATTTATAAGGTGAAGTAACCATGTATTATTTGAGCCCGCCCAGGGTATTAACTGCTTGGGTATTACCCATTAGTTGGCTGCCATGGGGAGGTAGAGGAAAGTACAGATTCCTACCTGTTAATATGCTTTCCTCTACTCCACCATGGCAGCATATACCCACCTCATTGTGGTGGTAGATGTGTAATAATGTAATTTATATGTATGATGCTGTATAATCAAGACACTGAGGCCTACGTAGGAGGGGCTTATATAGGGGCCAGTGTTCTTTTTTGTTTCCTTCCAGAGTACTACCCTTCGGGACTTAACCCGTTAGTTGGCTGCCATGGTGGAGTAGAGGAAAGCATATTAACAGGTAGGAATCTGTACTTTATTATCAATCATAAATCACATAAAATTTATTTGAAAACATAATTGCAATAATATTAATAAAATCAAGGGTTAATTGGGTAATATTCCTATGGATTAGGACCTTTTCCAGTATTGCTAGGTAGCTTAATTTCTTACCAGTTCCTTGGTGATTATGTTGATCCAATCCTGGTGTTTAGTCCCAAGGCAGTAGCACTCACAGTCTCTCATTCCCGGGTTGGTCCCTTTTACACCAGCCTAGTCCCTGCATTTTCTGGTGTGAGGCGGAGAGAACCCCCCCCTTTTAATCGGCTATACTGTTTAAACAGCTATACCTTCGGAACCAACTGATCCATTTACATGAGACCAGAATCATATTGAAGAACTTTACAGTGGGCATCAAATGATTTTGGTCCCGTGAAACTGGGCCATTTGGTTCCAGAGAAATCTGCTCTCAAAGAACATGAACAGCCATGAAATTACATTTCAGAAATACATTTTTTTTGTATGGCATTATGTGAATTTTGGCACAATCCATGTGGCATTATGTGAATTTTGGCACAATCCATGTGGCATTATGTGAATTTTGGCTCAATCCATGTGGCATTATGTGAATTTTGGCTCAATCCATGTGGCATTATGTGAATTATGGCTCAATACATTTGGCATAATTTTATGGGGCAAGTATAATGGGATTTAGTATTTTGTTGCATAATAAGTAAAAGTGATATATGGTGCTGTATACTACACTCAAGGATACACCCCTTTTGAGTGGCCACACCCATTTTTCCAGAGCGTGCCTTCAGCAAACGCACAACTACATCCTTCACTTTTGTCGCCAAGGTGGGCCTGTGTACTGTAAATGCCATGGACTAATGTTAATCCCACTCCTGCCCTCTCTCTGCTCTCCTCTCTCTAGCCGCTCTCACTAACACCCCCTTCTCCTCCCAAACCCTCTTCTATCATGGTGCCCCCCCCCCCCTCTCCCCCTGTCATTTTCTCATGGATCCACCCCTGCCCTTGTCCTCTATTGTATTCAACTGTAAGTCACTGTTTCCTGCTTTGCTTACTCTTTTATGGGTGCTGGGGATCCCTTGTGGTGCCATATAAAGGATAATAGTAGTAATAATAATAATAATAATAATAATAATAATAATAATAATAATAATAATAATAATATTAGTACAATATTAATAATAATAATAATAATAATAATAATAATATGAATGCAGTGTTTATGAAAATGCTGTTTATTTATTCAACTTTCTTTATACAGTATGTTTTGCTAGGGGAGAAGACTTTCCCATGGATTTCACCAATATGGCACAGACAAATACATTTTCTGGAACACCAGTACACATTATACTTGCTATCATCACATAAACTTTTTGAGAGAGTCATTTGATAAATTGCAAAGATGCAGTACAAAATACTCTACTGAGTGGCTTCATTTGAGCAAGTATACCTAGATTTCCTACATACAGTATGTTATTATTTGCAGAGATGAATTTTGTCGTAGCTGATGTGCAAATTTGTCCACACACGGGTGCATTTGTGGATCTGCTCTGCACTTGGCAAGCTATGCCTTGTTCTTATGCAAGGCATTTCTTTCCAAATACAAAGTCGATCCAACAATGCACCCAGTTTTAGAGAGTGGTGCAAAAGTGAGATTCATGCTGTGAGCTTATTCACATAAGATATACAGCAGAATACAACAGAACTTATTGAACTTTGTTGGAGAAGCATGTGTCTTGGCACATTTTACCCAAAGTAAAAATGAAAGCTTAAAATGCACAGAAGTTCCACACTTAATAAAGGAAGTCCCCCTAATCTCATGGAAAAAAATACACCAAGTTTAATGAGATAAAAGGGCAAAGGTTTTCAAACTTTTTAACAGTGCCGATCTTCAAAATGATCCACCTCCTTGTAAAATACGAATGTGCACTTTCAGACCACCTAGATATAAAAGGTAGGTATGCACCTTGATTGCAATAGGTGCACCATCTGCATGCAATTGTGCAAATTACCGGCAAACGTAAATTGTGGCATTCACAAGCTCAATTCCTGGCCCAGAGCATAAAACAATTATCTGTAGTGTTTGGATTGTATATAATAGTGTCAGTAATGCAACTAGGAAATAAAATAAATAAACAATTATAGCCGATGTGTGCAGTCAGTTATAAACATAAAAATATTATTTTACAAATTTTACATATCTGTAACATGATAAATACAGTAGGTGACTAAATATGCATCATATGACTAATTTATTCCAGCAAACACTTCAAGTTCTATTGTTAAAAATGTTTTTTTAGATTAACAGAATATGAATTTTTCTCCAATTAGTTCCAAAGAAAGACAACTTTGAGAAAAAAATTGAAAAATAACGATAAAAAAAGCAATATCTGGTGCATTATTAATCTATACTTAACAATAAAGAATACTATTATGAATCAAAATAGTATTGAGGCCTTATAAGAAAATATAGCATAATATACAAGTTACATTATGGTCATACAGTATTATTTGGACTGGCTCACTCATCTTCATTTGAGTTGTCTTGAGCAGCAGCTTCTGCCCTTTGTTCTGCACGATCTGTGAATAAGAACATTCCACAGGCAAAGTTAACAGAGTTTTCAGTTTCTGTAATGGTGCCCATACACAGTGCAGTTTAACCCCTTCCTGACACAGCCAGTTTTTGCCTTCCTGACAGAGCCCTTTTTTTCAAATCTGACATGTATCACTTAAGTGGGGATAACTTTTTTTTGCTTTTACTTATCCCAGTGATTTTGAGATTGTTTTCTCGTGACACATTGTACTTCAAATTAGTGGTAAAATTGGGTCGATACAGTCTGTGTTTTTTTGTGAAAAATACCAAAATGTCGTAAAAAAATGGAAAATTTAGCAATTTGCAAAAAGTTACATTTTCTGCTTGTGAGACAAATAATCATACCACTCAAAATAGTTAATAACTAACATAGACCATATGTCTACTTTATGTTTCCATCATTATTTCAACTTCCTTTTAATTTTTTTGGACACTAGGAGGCTTACAATATGAATAGCAAATTCTCAAAATTTTCAAGAAAATTTCAAACACTGATTTTTTTAGGGACCAGTTCAGTTCTGATGTGACTTTGAGGGACTTGTATGTGAGACACCCCCATAAATGATGCCATTTCAAAAACTGCACCCCTCACAGTATTCAAAACAGCATTTTGGAAGTTTGTTAACCCTTTAGGTGTTTCACAGGAATTAAAACAAAGTGTAGGTGAAATTTCAAAATTTCATTTTTTTTGCAGATTTGCAATTTTAATACATTTTTCTAAGGAACACAGTAGATTTTACTAGAGAAATGTGACTAAAAATTGATTCCCCCAATTCTTTTGTTTTCATAAATATCCTATATGTGGCCCTAGTGTGCACGTTGACCAAACCACAGGCTTCATAATAGAAGGAGCACCTACTTGATTTTGGAGCCTCCTTTTTATGAGATTATTTTTTAGGCACCATGTAGGTTTCTAGGCACCATAAGATGCTAAAATTTAGGAACCCCCCCACAAGTGACCCCATTTTGCAAACTACACCCCTCAGGGAATTCATCTAGGGGTATAGT
Source organism: Crinia signifera (assembly GCF_055691185.1). Classification (NCBI taxonomy): domain Eukaryota; kingdom Metazoa; phylum Chordata; class Amphibia; order Anura; family Myobatrachidae; genus Crinia; species Crinia signifera. The sequence continues at coordinate 166,837,574 of NC_139218.1, read as the reverse complement.
GTACATTTCAAACCCCCAGGGGTTTCACCAATTGTGGTACAACTGGGCAGTGAAAATGAAAAATTAAATTTTTTACACAAAAATGCAGTTCTGGCTCAAAATTTTTCATTTTCACAAGGAATGAAGGAGACAAAGCACCCCAAAATCTGTGCCCCAATTTCTCCCGAGTACGGCAATGCCTCACATGTGACCAAAAAATACCATTTGGGTGCATGGCAGGACTCAGAAGGGAAGGAGTGATTTTTGGATTTTGCAGCTCAGATTCTGGTGGAATGTTGGTGGGTGCTATGTCGCATTAGCAAGACCCCCCAAGCACCAATACAGTGGAACCCCCCCACAAGTGACCCCATTTTGCAAACTACACCCCTCAGGGAATTCATCTAGGGGTATAGTGTACATTTCAAACCCCCAGGGGTTTCACCAATTTTGATACAACTGGGCTGTGCAAATGAAAAATTACATTTTTTACACAAAAATGCAGTTCTGGCTCAAAATTTTTCATTTTCACAAGGAATGAAGGAGACCAAGCACCCCAAAATCTGTTCCCCTAATTTCTCCCGAGTATGGCAATGCCTCACATGTGACCAAAAAATACCATTTGGGTGCATGGCAGGACTCAGAAGGGAAGGAGTGATTTTTGGATTTTGCAGCTCAGATTCTGGTGGAATGTTGGTGGGTGCTATGTCGCATTAGCAAGACCCCCCAAGCACCAATACAGTGGAACCCCCCCACAAGTGACCCCATTTTGCAAACTACACCCCTCAGGGAATTCATCTAGGGGTATAGTGTACATTTCAAACCCCCAGGGGTTTCACCAATTGTGGTACAACTGGGCAGTGAAAATGAAAAATTAAATTTTTTACACAAAAATGCAGTTCTGGCTCAAAATTTTTCATTTTCACAAGGAATGAAGGAGACAAAGCACCCCAAAATCTGTGCCCCAATTTCTCCCGAGTACGGCAATGCCTCACATGTGACCAAAAAATACCATTTGGGTGCATGGCAGGACTCAGAAGGGAAGGAGTGATTTTTGGATTTTGCAGCTCAGATTCTGGTGGAATGTTGGTGGGTGCTATGTCGCATTAGCAAGACCCCCCAAGCACCAATACAGTGGAACCCCCCCACAAGTGACCCCATTTTGCAAACTACACCCCTCAGGGAATTCATCTAGGGGTATAGTGTACATTTCAAACCCCCAGGGGTTTCACCAATTGTGGTACAACTGGGCAGTGAAAATGAAAAATTACATTTTTTACACAAAAATGCAGTTCTGGCTCAAAATTTTTCATTTTCACAAGGAATGAAGGAGACAAAGCACCCCAAAATCTGTGCCCCAATTTCTCCCGAGTACGGCAATGCCTCACATGTGACCAAAAAATACCATTTGGGTGCATGGCAGGACTCAGAAGGGAAGGAGTGATTTTTGGATTTTGCAGCTCAGATTCTGGTGGAATGTTGGTGGGTGCTATGTCGCATTAGCAAGACCCCCAAAGCACCAATACAGTGGAACCCCCCCACAAGTGACCCCATTTTGCAAACTACACCCCTCAGGGAATTCATCTAGGGGTATAGTGTACATTTCAAACCCCCAGGGGTTTCACCAATTTTGATACAACTGGGCTGTACAAATGAAAAATTACATTTTTTACACAAAAATGCAGTTCTGGCTCAAAATTTTTCATTTTCACAAGGAATGAAGGAGACAAAGCACCCCAAAATCTGTGCCCCAATTTCTCCCGAGTACGGCAATGCCTCACATGTGACCAAAAAATACCATTTGGGTGCATGGCAGGACTCAGAAGGGAAGGAGTGATTTTTGGATTTTGCAGCTCAGATTCTGGTGGAATGTTGGTGGGTGCTATGTCGCATTAGCAAGACCCCCCAAGCACCAATACAGTGGAACCCCCCCACAAGTGACCCCATTTTGCAAACTACACCCCTCAGGGAATTCATCTAGGGGTATAGTGTACATTTCAAACCCCCAGGGGTTTCACCAATTTTGATACAACTGGGCTGTGCAAATGAAAAATTACATTTTTTACACAAAAATGCAGTTCTGGCTCAAAATTTTTCATTTTCACAAGGAATGAAGGAGACCAAGCACCCCAAAATCTGTTCCCCTAATTTCTCCCGAGTATGGCAATGCCTCACATGTGACCAAAAAATACCATTTGGGTGCATGGCAGGACTCAGAAGGGAAGGAGTGATTTTTGGATTTTGCAGCTCAGATTCTGGTGGAATGTTGGTGGGTGCTATGTCGCATTAGCAAGACCCCCCAAGCACCAATACAGTGGAACCCCCCCACAAGTGACCCCATTTTGCAAACTACACCCCTCAGGGAATTCATCTAGGGGTATAGTGTACATTTCAAACCCCCAGGGGTTTCACCAATTGTGGTACAACTGGGCAGTGAAAATGAAAAATTAAATTTTTTACACAAAAATGCAGTTCTGGCTCAAAATTTTTCATTTTCACAAGGAATGAAGGAGACAAAGCACCCCAAAATCTGTGCCCCAATTTCTCCCGAGTACGGCAATGCCTCACATGTGACCAAAAAATACCATTTGGGTGCATGGCAGGACTCAGAAGGGAAGGAGTGATTTTTGGATTTTGCAGCTCAGATTCTGGTGGAATGTTGGTGGGTGCTATGTCGCATTAGCAAGACCCCCCAAGCACCAATACAGTGGAACCCCCCCACAAGTGACCCCATTTTGCAAACTACACCCCTCAGGGAATTCATCTAGGGGTATAGTGTACATTTCAAACCCCCAGGGGTTTCACCAATTGTGGTACAACTGGGCAGTGAAAATGAAAAATTACATTTTTTACACAAAAATGCAGTTCTGGCTCAAAATTTTTCATTTTCACAAGGAATGAAGGAGACAAAGCACCCCAAAATCTGTGCCCCAATTTCTCCCGAGTACGGCAATGCCTCACATGTGACCAAAAAATACCATTTGGGTGCATGGCAGGACTCAGAAGGGAAGGAGTGATTTTTGGATTTTGCAGCTCAGATTCTGGTGGAATGTTGGTGGGTGCTATGTCGCATTAGCAAGACCCCCAAAGCACCAATACAGTGGAACCCCCCCACAAGTGACCCCATTTTGCAAACTACACCCCTCAGGGAATTCATCTAGGGGTATAGTGTACATTTCAAACCCCCAGGGGTTTCACCAATTTTGATACAACTGGGCTGTGCAAATGAAAAATTACATTTTTTACACAAAAATGCAGTTCTGGCTCAATTTTTCATTTTCACAAGGAATGAAGGAGACAAAGCACCCCAAAATCTGTTCCCCAATTTCTCCCGAGTATGGCAATGCCTCACATGTGACCAAAAAATACCATTTGGGTGCATGGCAGGACTCAGAAGGGAAGGAGTGATTTTTGGATTTTGCAGCTCAGATTCTGGTGGAATGTTGGTGGGTGCTATGTCGCATTAGCAAGACCCCCCAAGCACCAATACAGTGGAACCCCCCCACAAGTGACCCCATTTTGCAAACTACACCCCTCAGGGAATTCATCTAGGGGTATAGTGTACATTTCAAACCCCCAGGGGTTTCACCAATTGTGGTACAACTGGGCAGTGAAAATGAAAAATTAAATTTTTTACACAAAAATGCAGTTCTGGCTCAAAATTTTTCATTTTCACAAGGAATGAAGGAGACAAAGCACCCCAAAATCTGTGCCCCAATTTCTCCCGAGTACGGCAATGCCTCACATGTGACCAAAAAATACCATTTGGGTGCATGGCAGGACTCAGAAGGGAAGGAGTGATTTTTGGATTTTGCAGCTCAGATTCTGGTGGAATGTTGGTGGGTGCTATGTCGCATTAGCAAGACCCCCCAAGCACCAATACAGTGGAACCCCCCCACAAGTGACCCCATTTTGCAAACTACACCCCTCAGGGAATTCATCTAGGGGTATAGTGTACATTTCAAACCCCCAGGGGTTTCACCAATTGTGGTACAACTGGGCAGTGAAAATGAAAAATTAAATTTTTTACACAAAAATGCAGTTCTGGCTCAAAATTTTTCATTTTCACAAGGAATGAAGGAGACAAAGCACCCCAAAATCTGTGCCCCAATTTCTCCCGAGTACGGCAATGCCTCACATGTGACCAAAAAATACCATTTGGGTGCATGGCAGGACTCAGAAGGGAAGGAGTGATTTTTGGATTTTGCAGCTCAGATTCTGGTGGAATGTTGGTGGGTGCTATGTCGCATTAGCAAGACCCCCAAAGCACCAATACAGTGGAACCCCCCCACAAGTGACCCCATTTTGCAAACTACACCCCTCAGGGAATTCATCTAGGGGTATAGTGTACATTTCAAACCCCCAGGGGTTTCACCAATTGTGGTACAACTGGGCAGTGAAAATGAAAAATTAAATTTTTTACACAAAAATGCAGTTCTGGCTCAAAATTTTTCATTTTCACAAGGAATGAAGGAGACAAAGCACCCCAAAATCTGTGCCCCAATTTCTCCCGAGTACGGCAATGCCTCACATGTGACCAAAAAATACCATTTGGGTGCATGGCAGGACTCAGAAGGGAAGGAGTGATTTTTGGATTTTGCAGCTCAGATTCTGGTGGAATGTTGGTGGGTGCTATGTCGCATTAGCAAGACCCCCCAAGCACCAATACAGTGGAACCCCCCCACAAGTGACCCCATTTTGCAAACTACACCCCTCAGGGAATTCATCTAGGGGTATATAGTGTACATTTCAAACCCCCAGGGGTTTCACCAATTGTGGTACAACTGGGCAGTGAAAATGAAAAATTTAATTTTTTACACAAAAATGCAGTTCTGGCTCAAAATTTTTCATTTTCACAAGGAATGAAGGAGACAAAGCACCCCAAAATCTGTGCCCCAATTTCTCCCGAGTACGGCAATGCCTCACATGTGACCAAAAAATACCATTTGGGTGCATGGCAGGACTCAGAAGGGAAGGAGTGATTTTTGGATTTTGCAGCTCAGATTCTGGTGGAATGTTGGTGGGTGCTATGTCGCATTAGCAAGACCCCCAAAGCACCAATACAGTGGAACCCCCCCACAAGTGACCCCATTTTGCAAACTACACCCCTCAGGGAATTCATCTAGGGGTATAGTGTACATTTCAAACCCCCAGGGGTTTCACCAATTGTGGTACAACTGGGCAGTGAAAATGAAAAATTAAATTTTTTACACAAAAAATGCAGTTCTGGCTCAAAATTTTTCATTTTCCCAAGGAAGGAAGGAGACAAAGCACCCCAAAATCTGTGCCCCAATTTCTCCCGAGTACGGCAATGCCTCATGTGTGACCAAAAAGTGGCAGGACTCAGAAGGGAAGGAGTGATATTTGGATTTTGCAGCACAGATTCTGGTGGAATGTTGGTGGGTGCTATGTCGCATTAGCAAGACCCCCAAAGCACCAATACAGTGGAACCCCCCCACAAGTGACCCCATTTTGCAAACTACACCCCTCAGGGAATTCATCTAGGGGTATAGTGTACATTTCAAACCCCCAGGGGTTTCACCAATTTTGATACAACTGGGCAGTGCAAATGAAAAATTACAATTTTCTACACAAAAATGCAGTTCTTGCTCAAAATTTTTCATTTTCAGAAGGTATGAAGGAGAAAAAGCACCCCAAAATCTGTGCCCCAATTTCTCCCGAGTATGGCAATGCCTCATATGTGACCAACAAATACCAGTTGGGTGCATGGCAGGACTCAGAAGGGAAGGAGTGATTTTTGGATTTTGCAGCAGATTCTGGTGGAATGAATGGTGGGTGCTATGTGGCATTAGCAAGACCCCCGAAGCACGGTGAAATGATGAACCTAATAATCCATAGATGTGTGGTATATTTTAAAACACTCCTTTATACATAGGCCGGGTTTGTCGGGGCAAGTTTCACAGTGGAAAATAGTTTCATTTCTTATTCCCTTTTTATAGCAAACTTTGCACCTTTTTTGTGTCCTGCCCTTTCTTGCAGTGGAGGGGATTTCGTTAGGAAAATGCTGCCCTGGTACAATACGGGGGCCAGTACTAGAAGTACTGGGGCCCTCTGCCTGCTGGTTCCCAAATATTAGGCCCTTTATGACTTCCTCTTGAAAGTGCATAAATGTCCCCCTCTGGCTGGTAGAACGGAATAGCACGTAAGCGTTATACAGTGCCATCTGGATGATATACACGGCCAGCTTCTTGTACCAGATTTTTTTTTTCCGCAGGGCACTGTACGGCTTCAGTACCTGATCTGAAAGATCCACTCCGCCCATGTACCTATTGTAATCTAGGATACAATTAGGTTTTGAGGTGTGGGTACTTGTACCTCGTACAGGGATGGAGGTGGTACTGTCTCCATGAATTGTTGTCAGTATAAGGACATCCCTCTTGTCCTTATATTTGACCAACAACATATTTTCGGTGCATATTCCCCTGCTTTCACCCCTTCTCATTACTTGGGCAATGTGCGTTTTTGGGAGGCCTCTTTGGTTCTTACGCACAGTACCGCAAGCTGCTGTACCTCTTGAACCAAGGGCCTTAAACAGGGGGATGCTAGTGTAAAAGTTATCCACATAGAGGTGATAACCTTTATCCAGGAAGGGGTGCACTAAATCCCAGACAATTTTTCCACTAACACCTACGAGGGAGGGGGGGCATTCTGGCGGTTCAATTATTGAATCCTTCCCTTCATATACCCTAAACCTGTGGGTGTACCCTGAGGTGCTTTCACACAGCTTATACATTTTTATGCCATACCTTGCCCTCTTACTGGGAAGGTACTGGCGGAATTTAACCCTTCCTTTAAAATGTATAAGGGACTCGTCAATACAAATAAATTTTTCAGGGATGTACATCTCTGCAAATTTGGCACTGAAATGATCAATGACCGGCCTGACTTTGAATAGCCGGTCAAAGGTGGGATCATCTCTGGGTGGGCACAGTGTATTATCGGTGTAATGTAAAAATTTAAGGATTATCTCAAAACGAGTCCGGGCCATGGCCATACGGTAAAATGGGGTGCTGTACAGAACATCTGTACTCCAATATTGCCTAATTTCTGGCTTTTTTACTATGCCCATATGTAACACCAGACCCCAAAACGTCATCATCTCTACTGCATCTACAGGGGTCCACCTAGCAAATGATGACGTGGGGTTTTGAGCAATAAACTGCTGGGCATATAAATTAGTTTGGTCCACCATTAAATTTATAAAATCATCAGAGAAAAATAATTTGAAAAAGTCAATTTCTCTGAGACCTGTGGAATCAAATTGGATTCCTGGGATGGCCAAAAACTCAGGAACCTGGGGCTCAAAATTGTCTGGTGGTGGGGTAAATACGGGATCAATCATTTGGGGGGGGGTCTCAGCTGCTCTACGGGGGCGTCTTTGAGGGGGTCCCTCATCAGCAGAGGAGGAAGAGGAGCTTAAGGCGAATCCTTCAAATTCCCCGCTTGCATCACTGGCTGTGTCAGAGTCAGAGGCAAGCATGGCATATGCCTCCTCCGCTGAATACATTCTTCTGGATGACTGGGATGACATTTGGGATGACATTTGGGATGCCATTTTTATTTTTGTGTTTCTGTAAGTGTAATGTTTCAACACGTGTATAGTGTAGGGGGGGTACAAACTTTATTTCAACACGGGGGGTATGTAGTGTGTAGTGTGTATGTAGTGCAGAAAAAAAATATACTTTATACAGGAATTTGATCCCAATAAAAAAAAAAAAAAAATTGAAGGGGTTAAAAAAATAAAAAAAAAGGTCCTGCGCCAAAAATTGAGCACAGATGTTGGTCAGTAACGTCCGTCACTGAACAGCGCTCAAAGGCAACAGGACACCCACAAAAACAACGTGGGTGTAAAAACAAAAAAAAAACAATTTAAAAAAAACTGCAGAAAAAAAATGATATCAACCTGTGCCAAAAATGCTGTTCAGTGATTGTACATCACTGATCAGCGGCCACAGGACACCCACAAAAGCAACGTGGGTGTAAAAACAATTGAAAAAAAATTTCCACAGCACTCTCCAAAAAAAAAAACAATTTAAAAAAACTGCAGAAAAAAAATGATATCAACCCTGTGCCAAAAATGCTGTTCAGTGATTGTACGTCACTGATCAGCGCTCAGCGGCCACAGGACACCCACACAAGCAACGTGGGTGTAAAAACAAAACCCTCCAAAAAAAAACGCAGATCAGTGATGCAGTGATGCAAAACTGATTAGCAGTGAGGGGCAGCAGACACACAACCTGACAGGGTATATATATAAAAAAAAAAACCTGGACCCCCAAAAAGTTGCTGATTAATTAATTTAAACTGACCAGCACAAAAGGGGGGGCAGCAGGGGGGGCAGCAGTCAGTTGCACACGCAGCACAACCTTTGGTGCAACTGACAGGTATATATATATAAAAAAAAAAACCTGGACCCCCAAAAAGTTGCTGATCAGTTAATTAATCAGCACAATCAGCACAAAAGGGGGGGCAGCAGGGGGGTGCAGCAGTCAGTTGCACAGGCAGCACAACCTTTGCTGCAACTGACAGGTATATATATAAAAAAAAAAACTCTGCACCCCCAAAAAGTTGCTGATCACCTCAGATATAGTGATCAGCACAAAAGGGGGTGCAGCAAACACAAAATATAGCACTCTCTATCACTCTCTGTAACTATCTGTCCCTATCTCTCACGATCTGTGACTCTATGACACTGCAGCAGCAGCACACACAGAAGTCACAAGATCCAGGAAGTATCCAGCTGCTGGCAGCACGCTACCAGCGGTGATCAGCGGTGATCAGGTAAGTTTCAGACAAGGATCAGGTATGTATCACGACAGATTGGCACGGTGACCGCTCTGCACGCAATTCCAGACCGAAATGGCGTCTGCAGTGCAGTCACCGTTAGTTTAAATCACGCGCCTTGGCTGTGATTGGTCCGTGGGTCCCACGGACCAATCACAGCCTTGGGGGCAGGTGGGGTGAGGTGTCGTCGTCACCGATGACCCCCTCATGCCCCCTGACGCCCGACGGTGATTGACACCTGTGTTACCGAGCGTCTGATTCGCCGGTAACACAGGAAAACGCTGTGAATGGCTGTTCACACTGAACAGCCAATCACAGCGATCGCCGACGGGGGGGCGGCATCGCAGCCCCCCCTGGGCATGCAGGGACATGTCTGCTGTCAGGGACAGCAGACATCGTCCCTCTGTCCCCGCGTCTATAGACGCGGGGACAGTTTAAAGTCATGACGTATATATACGTCATGTGTCGGGAAGTACATCCCGGCCATGACGTATATATACGTCAAATGTCGGGAAGGGGTTAAACTAGATTTTTTTTTTAGAACTACATTGCATTATGTTCAAAATGCGTTCGATGTGCTAAAGCAGTATGCATTTTGAACTAGATGCAATGCAATGTGGTTCAAAAAGTACGGGCAGTACATACTTTATGTGCGGTGCGATGTAAATTGCGTGGGAGTGCGCATTTCTTCGCACCAATATATAGCACCGTGTATACCTTAAGGTCACAGGTACCTGCAGACAGTGCCAGATTAAGCCTTCGGGGGGCCCGGGGCACTTTAGACAGGGGGCCCCCCTTGCCCTGGTCATTACTGGCCGCAAACTGCATGGGAGAATATTACACTGTCAAAACACAGAGTAAATGCAGTATAAACTTGGTCAATGGGTAACTGCAGGGGATATATATATATATATATATACACAGAGAGAGAGAGAGAGAGAGAGAGAGAGAGAGAGAGAGAGAGAGAGAGAGAGAGAGAGAGAGATAGATAGATAGATAGATAGATAGATAGATAGATAGATAGATATGTGTGGAAAGTGGCACTCCTTTGGACATCACAAAAATGACGCAATCAGCTCCAACATTTCGGATTTTACTCAGTTTTCAAGGATAGAACCATTTCTTTGAGTGCAGCACCCGGGCAGTTGTCATGTGTATCTTGGAGTGCCAGTAACCGCGTATCTATTTATTTATATATATATATATATATATATATATATGTGTACACATACATACATAATACATGAAAAGTCTGTGTTTGTCCCTCTGCACCTTACTCTGTAGGAGACCTCACAGTCCCAGTGATGCCTCTGATTAAAAACCCTCCCATGACTAGGCTGCTGCTGTTCTCCATGGGCCTGAGAAGCATGTAATGAGCTCCACCAATCAGAGCTAAGCACAAACGCTGCCCTCTGGCGAAAAGTGTCGTGGGACTTAGTCAACTCCCAGTAATGTGCAATCAGTGCGCCTTGGCTCCCGATGCTCAGCACCATTAATCGTTGTCACGTTGGCAGATAGGTGAAGCTGCCGCACTACCCCACTCCCATGCACAAAACCTTTAGCTAAAATAAAAATAAAAATAAAAAAATAATTTTTTTTTAAATACATGCCAACCACAGGGAGCCCCTAGCTAGAGGGGGACCCAGGGGTACTGACCCCTTGTGCCCCCATTATAATCCGGCCCTGCCTGCAGACAGATGCAGGTCACCCAATCTATGCAAGCAGATACTGTAGCTTTAAATTTATTTGAAATAAAACTGTAAATCTAATTTAAAAAGAAAACATTTCCATACCTCAACATTTGGAAAACCCGCCATCAATACAAATCCCCAATTTGCATATAAGGTTATCTCTGTCCTGAATATGCATTGAACACATTTTTCCTGTAGCATGTCAGCGTATCATCCACTTAATGGAAAATCTTACATTTATGTATATTTATCATGCACTACAAGCCATTGCTGATGGGCTAATTGCAGATATGATAGGTGGTTTGTATACATTCATAAGTATTTCCATTAGGCAATTGTAGAAAATAATGCTTCTCAATAATATATGGTTAATAAGATTCTATGGGCATTTAAACATAGGTTTGTTGTATTTAGCCTCACCTACTATGTAACTATGTTACTATGTAACTATTTAGTTCATGCTGTGCTTATACTGGGATACATACAGATGATGGCAGTCAGGATGCCGGCACTCAGAATACCAATGCCAGCATCCCAAAGGAGGAAATCCCAACAGGGTATACTTACCATCCCCTTGCTCTCCCGAACCCTTCCTTCCAGCAACCTTACCTTACCCTCCTCACACACAGCCTTACCGTAACCACCCTTGCTAAGTGCCTAAACCTAACCTCCACACCCTACAACCAAACCCTAACCTTCTCATCTCTGCAACCAAACTCCAAATTCCCCCACTAGTGCCTAAACATAAAGCAACATAAAGCTCCCTTCCCGGTCCTGACACTAACACTCTCCACATACTCACTGATTGGATGCAAACTGTTGGTATTCCGGCGTCAGCATCCTGAATCTTTTGTAGTTTCAGAACTGGTCTTCTGAAGGCTTTCAGGGTGCCAGCGTCCGTATATTGAATGCTGGCATCGTGACAGCCTGGATTCTGACTGCATCTCCTTATACTGTATATACTTTCTATTCTAAATCACATTATATAGCTTACCTGTCCTTATATGGTTTAATGAAGCCAGCATCCGTAGCATAAAAGATGCTGGGACTGTAATGGTATTTCGAGTCTCCTCCAACATAAGTTCATTGCGTGATATAACCTGAATGTCCATAAGTAAATATAAAAAAAAAACATAATAAATGACATTGGAATAAATAAGCAAACATAATCAACCTGGAATACTTTTTTGACTACACCAAATACAATTTTAGCTGACTTAGATAAGTGAATAGTAATTTACAGCATGCCTCCATTGGACCCATTCTGAAGTTTTTGGCTGGTTGGGCCCGGTGCTGGTTCTCAAAATAGGGGGACCCCTAGTCATTTTGTCCCCAGGGATGGTCGCATGCAGGAGAGCTCCGGTCTTCCACTCGGAGAAAGAGGAGCTCAGCATGGATGACAAGGGAGCATGGAGGCGGAGAGTGCGGAGGAGTGCCGTGTTCCCCCAGCGCTAGACGTGGCGTCCTACCTGAGATGGGGAGGATGGAGCGGGAGACAGGCAACATCACAGCCGCGGCCCCCAGGACGACTCTCTGATGCAGTGGTACAAGTAGCCTGAGGATCCCTTGCCGGTCCCTGGGAACATCCTGGCCAGCAGGACCCCCGACCACTCCACCCTTGGGCAGATGCCAATGCAGAGAGGAGGATCCTGGCCTACAGAGGTGGACCATGCTGGCCTGCACTGCAGTGGAGACTCCCAGCATGCAGGCCCCTTTGTGAAGCGCATCAGACCCCACAGGATGTCCCATCGCTGGGTGAACTCAGCTTCCCAGGAGGACCCTTATGGAGGAAGTATGGCTCCAGGACACGGGCCAAAGAGGGTCTAACTTCGGCCCTCACTGACTCACCCTCTACTCACCACCGCAGCCCCACCCACGCTGGCTCTGTCTCTCCCTCCAGTCGCAGCTCCAGCCAGAGCCCCTGGCATGCTGCTCCCACAGCAGGACAGCCTCTGGATCCATCCAAGCTAATTGCTGTGACGTGCTGAAGGGGAGATGGCCTGTTGAGCCCCTCCACTACTGCCCTGCGTGTAGCAATGTCAAGATGGCGCCGCTGATGGCTGCCTAGGACCTGTGCCACTAACCAAATATGTACCTTGTGTCACCCCTGTCGTGTTCTATATCTGTACTGTTTTACTTGCTACCTATCTGGCTGGTGTAATCACCAAGTGGCGCCTCTGAATGGCTGCCTGGGTGCTGTGCAGCTCAGTAAATATATGTTCCCCATGTCCGTGTCCCTCATCAGGATACGTCTAGTGTATATCTGTACATGTGATACTCTATATATCTGTACTGTCACTGTTTTACTTGTTCCCAACCTGACTGTTACACAGCAATCCAAATCTAATTCCTAGTATACGCAAGTATACCTGGCCAATAAAGCTGATTCTGAAACTTCCTTTGGTTGAGTAGTACAGTAGACTAATAACTACGTCATGCAAGTTGCTTGTTCTAGAAATACTTTTTCTAATTGGTGTACACACACTTCTTCGCTGCCAGTGTATTTCTACAGTCAATGATAGTCTAGACCAGGCATTCCCAACCACGGTCCTCAAGGCACACCAACAGTGCAGGTTTTGTAGATATCCAGGCTTGAGCACAGGTGACTTAATTAGTATCTGAGGGATTCTGATTAAACCATCTGTGCTGAAGCCTGGATATCACTAAAACCTGCACTGTTGGTGTGCCTTGAGGACTGTGGTTGGGAATGCCTGATCTACACTAATAAGAATCCCCGCGGGCCAGGCACATAAAATCATTCATGACACTGCTGGGAGTAGAATGAAAATATTAGGAATCATTTATTTTTGTTTTACAAAAGTCCAGCAAATGTTGTCCATTTTAAAGACATCAATATGATTTTAAGTAAAGACAGATTAAGATTAAATTGCACTGAAGAACAACTGTATAAACTGCACTCTTGTCTTACCTCTTCAGCAAGGGCCCAGTTAAAAGATTTGTCTTGTTCGAGTGGTGACCAAATCTTGATATTGTAGTCTATACCAGATGATGCTAAAACTGAAAACAAATTTATAATTTACAGTCAATGTTTGCACCATAATGTAACATACACAAAACGCCATAATAATAATAATAATAATACTAAGGAAGTATCCAATTCATTACAATTTTCTGGGGCACAAAAAACGGGTGTGTGTACTTTTTTTTTCATTTGCTGCCTATCGATTTAATCCCCAATTTTTCTTTCCAAAACACATAGGCTCCACCAAAACTCATCGACCTATATACAGTGTTTACGCAACTCGACGCTGGTCCCTGACGTGACGCACGATGTTCCCTCCCTGCCATAACCCTGCCCATCTCGTTGAAGTGGAGTCTCAGTCACATGAAGCGCCAATTTGCCAGCGGGGGAAATCTGGCAAGCCCCGGTGCTTTCAGAGGCGCGCTATCTGTACCTTACAGCAAGTTGCTCTATAATTTCAATTGAAGAACAAGGTGTTCATTGATCTTTGTCCCATTTCAATAAATAAACTTGTAGTATAAGGCATTTAATAAATATATTATTATTTTTAAAAAGCACTTGCGTCTCAAATAAGATCCCATCCCAATATATGCAGTGTGCAAGTGCACCATACCAATCCCATGAATTATCTCTTTGCAGGTGATATTCTCCTTTCCCTGACTTAACCAGTAATCTCCCTCCATGGCTTGGAAGGATTATAATCGTTAAGATGAATATTACTCCAAAATGGCTCGATCTTTTTCAGACCCTTCTCTAAGCTATTCCTGCTTTCTTCGTTAACCCTTTGATTGCAGCGTTGCTCACATTTGTTATGTAAATTCAAATAAAAATGTGTAAAAAAAAAAAGGATTATATTTCCTACATAAAGTAAGCATTCATTATGATGAATAAAAATGCTTGCCAATTTTCACAACTATTTTTACAAATTCACTTGGCACACAAAGGGTTTATAAAAAGAAGAAAGCAGGAACAGCATAGGGACGTGTCTGAAAAAGATCAGAAAGTCATTCCCTACTGACTTTTCAGACCAGGGTCAATGGTAATATCTATCTGTGATCCCAGATACCTAACCCTTTTTGACTGTCTTCATGATTTGTCCTTTTACTCTTGGGACTTTCTAACCTTTGCATCTATTATATTGCTACCCAATGGTCCAATTATCCGGCTGGGTTCGTGGCACTGCTGGCATCACTGTTTCTAATCTGGCTCCTTTGTTGCACGAAGTTCTTCTCAATTTGCATTATGCTCATACATGTACTCTGCTGTTTCCTTGGACTGATAGGGACACAGGATCTATCCTTTGGTTTAATGCCTCATACCCTGAGCTGTTGAAGATATCAGAAAAACAAATTGTGCTGCACTAACTTAATAATTAACATGATAGTAAAGACCAACATATACATAGTTAAGTCTTCTTAGGGCTGTTTCACACACACCGGCAGCCGCCGAGCGGTGAAACCTCGCACGGCCAACAAGCTGTGGTGCACAGAAGTTTACATTGGTGGGGATGGCCACAGCCCAGTAGCCGTCCCTTCCAGTGGTGATATCCGGCTGCAACCGGGTGGCCGGGCCGTGACCATCCCATGTGAATGGACACCATGCTGTCTACAGTTAACTACTGTGTACGGCACGGCTTTTGGCCGATGTCAGCCGGTGTGTGTGAAAGGGGCCTTATGGTACAGCTTATGGTTGGTGGTGCTCCCAAAATTAAGTTAAAGTAACTTTTGCTGCCACTGGGTGAAATGATTAGGTGCCATGGCCTGGTCTACCACTGCTATGCAGATGATACACAACTGTAATTGTACTTTGCTCCAGACACTGAGAACCCAATAACAACCCTAAATGGCAGTCTAGCTGAGCTTCAAGAGTTGATGAGTGCCAGCTGACTGAGATTCTTATAAAAACAGAGGTCCTTATGATAGGGCCTCAACATCGAAGCACAAGACTGCAGCATAGCCACCCAACTGGACAGACTTGAGGATATAGTATTGCATAACTCTCATCATGGGCAGAACTTTGGCGTTGTGCTGGATGGTGGCTTGATGGAGGGAACATCCTGGGTTTTTGGGGACGTTCCCGTGGGGGGGGGGGAGGGGGAGGTTATAGACGTCTATTCAGCGATGAAGAGGGCCGAAAAACAGAGGTGTGGCGAAAGACAGATGTCGGGAGGTATTGTCTGTAAAAAGTGATATGTATTTTATCTTATATTATTACTATTTATTTATATCTGATATTGCTACTTCTTTGCATCTTGAATAGTTGAATAATGCAGATTTTTATTAGCACATGGGGGTCACTAAATTTTGCAGGCTGAAACTATAGCAATCAGTCAGATATTTGCTTTTTTATTATGCTGGTGATTTGAAAGAACTTACTTGGGTCATATGGATGTGGTTGAAGGCAGTTTACAACATGATTGTCTGCTTCTAAGAGCATTAGATGCTCAGTTGTGTACCGATCCCAGATGAAGATGTGACCACAATCAGAACCACTCATGACAAAGTTCTTACCCCAGAAGCCAGCCTCTTTGATCTAGAATAATAAGAAACAAAATCAAACTGTATGTACTGTTTTACCTCAATAGGTAAAACACTTCCCAAACCAAACGGTGAAATCATTGTTGAAAAACTTGCATAACTCTTATTGTATGATACCTGCTAGCTCTTATAGAGAGCTATTCTTTAATGTCCACCATAGAATGTCCTACGGGTGAAGTTGAGTCCTTCTTTGGCGCACATACCTGTTCACCAATCTCAGCAGGTGCACTCCTATTCAGGTCAGTCTCTCCCTCCACACCCCCTCGCCTTCTCTCTCTCTATTCCTCCTGCTGTGCTCTCCTTCTCCTCGCTCTTGCCTTCTCTCTCTCTCTCTCCTGCGCTCTCACCTTCTCTCTCTCTCCTCCTCCTGCGCTCTCACCTTCTCTCTCCTCCTCCTCCTGCGCTCTCACCTTCTCTCTCTCCTTCTCCTCCTCCTCCTCCTCCTGCACACTCTCTCTCTCCCCTGCTCATGGTTGGAAAATAATAATGCAGCTGTGTTTGGATGCAGAAGGGTAGTATATAGCAGAGAAAGGGGAGTATACATAAACAAACTACTACTACTATATAGCACGTGTATTAGCACTACTACTATATAGCCTTGTATTAAAACTACATTTAGTAATAACTTAATGTAATTAAAGAGGATAAATCACATTTATTTTGTGCGGCCAACATGATGCTATGAACTCTTTACCTAACAACTCTAAGGCCCACTAGTGTACCATGGCACATTGGTTGAAAACGCTGTCCTAAGTAATTGGCCAGCCCTGCAGCACTTGCTGTGATGGAGAAGAAATCCCCCTTGTCAGTGAAAAGCAGTGAGACGGGCTACTACAGAAGGACAGTCCTGATCCAATCTCACTCCTTACAAGAAAAAGTAGGTGGCTGCTGCAGGGATTGCCCTAAAATAGGAGATGCCAGCCTTAAGATAAACAGGGACTGCGACACCCAGGACGTGTTCCAGTCATTGGAGGTCCAGAGGGACCTTCGCGCGAGGCGCAGCCACATGCCTGAAATTTTGAGGTGTGACCTTGCGGTGAGGGGGTGTGGAGGGAGAGACTGTCCCGAATAGGAGTCCTCAATTGATGGGATGCGCACAGTGTCATCATAGGGGGATTCCCAGTTGGGGTCCAGGTGGTCTTTTAGGGACCCTTTACAATCTCGTAGGTCTCTTCTCCTACGGTCACCCTTAATGATAGTCAATCACTGAGGGAGACCGTAGGGGTCCTTAAAAGACCACCTGAACCCCAATTGGAAATCCCCCTACGGTGACACTGTAGTTAAAATTTCTCATCAACTGGGGACCCCCTGTAGGTGTACCAAACACCAATTATGCCCACAAAATCCATACCCCCTGCACCTATAGATTTGTTTCGCAAACCCACCCCCATCCAAACAATTATCAGTTTGAATCAGAATTATTTTTTAAATCCTAATTTCATTTCTTGATTGTACTTCTATGTACACATATTTTTTTCACAATTTATTGAGTAAATTGTACACTTTAACGTGACAAATCTTCATCTCAGTCTTATTCTTCAACTTCTTACACTCATAACATTCAAACAAATACATGCAGCGCTGTATGAACCATAAGAGTCTGGGAGCATTGGCCAGGACAAAGATTTCTCAGTGCAACTGGCCGGGGAGCGCAGTGACAGACTGGAGGACTGGAAAGACGGATATGGAAAAAAAAGAAAAAACAGTACATTAGGTACAGACTTAAATAAATGGTAAATTCTTTTTTTATGTGTTTGTGTGTGTTGTACTGTTTCTGTGTGTGTGTTGTAGTGTATGTGGTTGTGTTGTACTGTATGTATCTGTCCAATGTGTAAGTGTGTGAGGTGTGCTATGTATATACAGTATATACAGTATGTGTATGTATGTGTGTGTTGTGTCTTTGTGTAATGTTTAAGTGTGTGTTGTACTGTTTTTTGGGTGTGTGAGGTGAATGTGGGTGTGTGTTGTGCTGTTAGAGGTATGTTATGTGTGTGTTGTGTGTATCTGCCCAATGTGTAAGTGCGTAAGGTGTGCTACGTATAAATATGTATGTGTGTGTGTGTGTGTAGTGTGCTGTGTGTATCTGTGCAATGTTTCAGTGTGTGTGTTCTGTGTATTGTACTGTTTTTGGGTGTGTGTTGTAGTGAATGTGGGTGTGTGTTGTACTGTGAGTGGTGTGTTACTTGTGTGTTGTGTGTATCTGCCAAATGTGTAATTTTGTGAGGTGCACTATGTATATATGTGTGTGGAGTGTGCTGTGCATATCCTGGCAATGTTTGAGTGTGTGTGTTCTGTGTGTTTCTGTATCTGCACAATGTTTAAGTGTGTGTGTTCTGCGTGTTTGTTTTACTGTTTTGGGGTGTGTGTTGTAGTGTATATGGTTTTGTGTTGTACTGCATTTGGTGTGTTATGTCTGTGCTTTGTTGAGTCTATCTGTCCAATGTGTAAGTGTGTGAGGTGTGCTACGTATATATGTGTGTGTGTTGTGTGCTATGTGTGCGTATGTGGTGTATTGTGTGTGTGTGTGTGTGTGTGTGTGTGTGTGCGCGCATGTACAATGTGTACCTGAGTGTGTGTTGTGTGGTCTATGTATATCCTCAATTATTCCTAATTGTTTAAAGCCTTCACCATAATGTTAGAATGTGTCATTCATACTCAATGACAGCAATGAAAACAGGTGTGGATCGTTAACGGTTTTCCGGGATCGTCAATCTTTTTCCCAGATCATCAATGAAGCCAAATTAAAACTTTTTTAAAATTTCTAAGTGAAATTTCCCAAAAACGGCTTTGAGGTGCACACCACCGGGTCCAGAGGTATCTTGTTGCTGAATCTGGTGGCTCCGAGTGCCATGGTGTGTCTGCAATAAGACAGACACGCACACACACACACACACACACTCTTCAACTTATTATATAGATACACAGCAAAAGCAATCAAGTGCACTCATCACCCGTGCTGTCCCCTGGCTTGGTACTGATGACATCAACGGTGCTCCGGTGCCAGTTCAGGATCACCAGGGGGCGTGTGCCACTCACCGTGATTAAAGGAACAGTGTACCTCTGTGACATCATGATAAAACAGACAGTTATGTAGAGAAAATGTATGGCGACACAGACACCGCATACCCGCTGTCACCTAACACAAGTGCACAACATAGTCATGAAAAAGAGAGAGGGATGTAGGGACCCAGCCGGCTGTCCTGTGTGTACGTACAACTGAGTAGTTAAACCAAATGTGGATGTGTAGACTCACCCGGAGCTGGCCTCCGATAATGGAGTCTGGCACGTATGGTACTGTTAAGGAAGCAACTGAGTAACCAGACCACTGGTCATGTCAGGGTGTACGAAGTATAGCAGGGTACTAAATGGGGGAGCATCATAAATCTGACGATGTGTGAGCATATAAGCTTCCTAATATCAAAGCGTGATGTAACACAATGTGAGCCAACTGAGTCTGTGTCCGTCCGTGAGTGACAATGCCAAGTGGTGAAGGTGCTGAAACAAAACCCCACAATAGCTGCTCTGAGTAATGGTGAGCCGATATGGCAATGTCAGGGGGGCAACCACGGCAAACTTAGTCAGAGAAAGGAGTGCTGTACATAGCAACAATATCATCACATAAGTCAGTATTACTGCATGAAACAGCCCGACAATAGTCCAGAAGAATCAACATACTCAAAGTCAGAAACAGGCATGTTTAAAGACCCACATTCAATGGCAAATGTAAGTTTATAGAAAGCAAGCCATGGGAAGTATCTCATTTAGTCTGTGTGGTTGCAGTGTGTCTAATTTGTGAATCCACTTGGCCTCAAGTCGGAGAAGAGCACGTCCTCTGTCACCTCCACGTAAGTTGGGCGGAATACAGTCAATCATTTTATATTTCATGCTGGGTAAGCTGTGGTTGAAGGTTTTCCAGTGTCTGGCCACCAGTTGATCAGAGCCTTTGCTGCCAGATGCAGCAAGGATACTTGATTTGTATAGGGCTATCCGCTCCTTAAACTTTCTGATGATTTTCCCTATATACAGGGAACCACAGGGGACTGGATGTAGTACACCACATATTGGCTGCTGCAAGTGAGTGGATGTCGAATCGGGATCCGAATGCAAAAAGTAGTCTCCGGTCTTCAGGCCATTGCAAGTAACACATTTGAATCTTTTAAAGGAAGGAAGTCAGTAGAGTGTCTTTCAGGCCAGATATGTTATTGTGCAGGACATACTCCTTAATGTTCTTACTCCGTTTGTATGTTGGCATGATGGAACTATTCTTCAGAAGCTCTCAGATTGGGATCAGAAGTGATGAGTGGCCACATATTCCTTGCTGCTTTCACTAGTTCACTACTGGCTGTAGATACATTGTGTCCAAAGGATCCTATCGGTTTGTGTGGTGGGATTCTTCGGTCTGAGTAATCCTTCCCTATTCATCTGTAGGACCTTTGATTGGTATTCTGTAGTAATTTGACCAGGGAGCCCCTTGCTGCGAATTTCTTGGACATGTCAGAGATTTTTATTTCAGCTGCTTACTTTTCAGAACATATCCTTCTTGCTCTTAGGAACTGGGAATATGGGAGACCCCATTTAGAGGCTGGCGGGTGGAAACTGCTGCCAAGTAATGCAGTGTTTCTGTCGCTGGGTTTATGGTAAACTGACGTACGGAGCTGTAGATCTTCAGTTAGGGTAATGCAGACATCCAGGAAGTTTATGGTGTCAAAGCTGGAGGTAGTGGTAAATTTGATGTCCTCGTCGGTAGCGTTGATACCTTCCATGAAATTGTTGAAGCTTTCTTGTGTGCCATCCCACAGTAGGATGATGTCATCAATGTATCTAGTATAATACATTTTGATTTGAGCTGCTGTTGAGGGATCTGAGTAGAAGAGGTCTCTTTCGGTCTCATACATCAAAATGTTTGCAGACTGGGGGCGACACAAGATCCCATCGCCACTCCCGAGTTTTGGATGTAGAATTTACAATCAAATAAGAAGTAGGGCGAGGGCGAGATCAAAAATATTTATAAAGAAGTCCATGTCAGGTCCGCTGTAGATTCCACTGTCATGGACTGCCCTTCTGACTGCTGCTATATCCCTTGCATGCAGAATGCTGGTATAGAGTGAGACAACATCAATGGTGCAAAGCAGATGCTATTTCGATGGTAATGGGGAAAGCTCCTCTAGATTAATTAATAATGCTGTGATCTCTTTCAAATAAGTGTGTTGTTTCTGAACAATGGGTTGCAGAAATAAGTCAAGGAATTGGGCCGCTTCCAGGGGGAATAACAGGATCCTTGTGTATTTTCCGCAAGGTGTACATGATGGGGACCTTTGGGAAATCTGTGGTGAGAATGTTACGTATTTGGTCCGGGATGATGTTAGCAAACACAGCCTCTGCCAAGAACTGATCAAATTCTCTTTTGAATAGTGTGGTTAGATCATTGGGCAGTCTGCCATACGTCCTGTTATCATCCAATTGCCGGAATACTTCCTTCTTGTAATCTGATAGGTCCTGCACAACGATCGCACCAACTTTATTGGCAGTTCTTATGACGATGTCGCTGTAAGTGATTGCAAGTGATTTCAAGGATTGACGTTCCACTGTAGACAGATTGCTGTGGGATTCCCTCTTATTAGAAAGCTTTTAATGGACAAGTTGGTGGATACTGGATCAAACGAGCTCTTTTTAGAGACAGATGGGTTGGGTGCAGAAGTAATAGGATTATAGCCAAAGTTTTCCACGCAGCCTCAATCTCCATCCAGGTTTATACAAATCCACGCAATCTTCAAATAAAGCAGGGGAGTGTGTGGGTACGAAAGATAAGCCTTTATTGAGGACTTCCATCTCAGTCGAGCTCAGAGTTCTACTCGACAAATTGAAGACTATGTCCTCTTTCCCATTTTCTTTTTTGATTTGTCGGTAGATTTGTCGGGGGCCTGCGTGCATTGGTGCCCTTGGCATTTTTTCTGCGATCTGTGTCACTCAACGAGGGTTCACTAGATTGGTCTGTATCAAACCTGCACTGACATGCACTGAAACTGGAGGGAGGTAGGTTCAAGGGAAATGTTAGAAAAAAAATTACTTCACAGAAAGGGTAGTGGATAAGTGGAATAGCCTCCCATCAGAGGTGGTAGAGGCTAAGACAGTAGAACAATTTAAACATGCTTGGGATAGGCATATGAATATTCTTACAAATAAATAATTGTCCAGACTCAGTTGGCTCACATTGTGTTACATCACGCTTTGATATTAGGAAGCTTATATGCTCACACATCGTCAGATTTATGATGCTCCCCCATTTAGTACCCTGCTATACTTCGTACACCCTGACATGACCAGTGGTCTGGTTACCCAGTTGCTGTTGCTCCCTTAACAGTGCCATACGTGCCAGACTCCATTATTGGAGGCCGGCTCCGGTTGAGACTACACATCCACATTTGGTTTAAGTACTCAGTGGTAAGTACACACAGGACAGCCGGCTTGGTCCCTACTTCCCTCTCTCTTTTTAATGACTATGTTGTGCACTTGTGTTAGGTGACAGCGGGTATGCGGTGTACGTGTCGCCGTACATTTTTTCTACATTACTGTCTGTTTTATCATGATGTTCCAGAGGTACACTGTTCCCGTGGTTTGCCCTGTTCTGCCCTTATGTCCCAGAGGTACACTGTTCCTGTGTTCTGCCCTGTTATATGCGCTTTTTATATTCACTTACTAGCGGCACTGTACTCCACAGGGTCTCTCCTTTTTTTTACACATTAACCTCGTTTTCCATGTTACCTAGGTAACCTTAATCACGGTAAGTGGCACACACCGCCTGGTGACCTTGAACGCGCTGGTGCGCCGATGACATCATCAGTACCCTGCCGGGGGACAGCACGGGTGATGGTTGCCCTTGTTTGCTTTTGCTGTGTGTTATCTATATATGAAAGTATGTTACACTTATTTTTTTCATGTCTTGATAAAGGGCTAAACCCTCCCCCCCCCCCCCAAAAAAAAAAAAAAACAACCTTTAATTCACACTTCTTAGTGTCTGTTCATTTATTTATATTGCAACTGCCGCCGTGCAGTTTTAAAAAATTCTTGAGAGTGCCCTCTAAAGTTTGGCTGTTATATATATATATATTCTATATATATATATATATATATATATATATATATATATATATATATATACACAGTATATATGGCTATTTATATATATATAGAAAGATAACCCTTTCACTGCGCTAGAACAAGAACAAGAATTCTTAGGCAGCACCTCTATAAGTCCCCCCTGTTAGTGGGGGAAGGAGAACAATATCTTCGTTGTGTATATATATATATATATATATATATATATATATATATACAAATACAATAGGAAATGCGCAAAATGATACTTATAGTAGTGGAACCTGTCTTCAATGAGTAGTGCAGCTCACTCTTCGAGGCTTTGTCACGGCCTCAGTACGAACACATGTAACAAGAGAAAAAAGAGGAGCGCACAGGTGAGCAAGATTGTAACAGTGTTTACTGAAAAAAGTGCAGGCTCACATACATAGCAGAAAACAGTAGTCGGCATATGCGGGAATCACCGTCAGTTCACCGTAGGATAGCGCGGACCCCAGAGGACATCCAGAAGACCGGCAAGATGGACACAGCGGCGGCGGCGGCGTTCTCGGCACACGGACTCAAGACGGGCAGGTACCACAGGTGAGAGTCTGATACGTCGGGTGACCACGAAGTCATCAGTGACGAAACGCGTTGGGGCGTGGTCACCCGACGTATCAGACTCTCACCTGTGGTACCTGCCCGTCTTGAGTCCGTGTGCCGATAACGCCGCCGCCGCCGCTGTGTCCATCTTGCCGGTCTTCTGGATGTCCTCTGGGGTCCGCGCTATCCTACGGTGAACTGACGGTGATTCCCGCATATGCCGACTACTGTTTTCTGCTATGTATGTGAGCCTGCACTTTTTTCAGTAAACACTGTTACAATCTTGCTCACCTGTGCGCTCCTCTTTTTTCTCTTGATATATATATATATATATATATATATATAGACTTTTTGTAGGGTGCCGGGCACACCTCCGAAAATACTGTACTTCTCGGGTGCCTTCGTTCAGGGGTAGATACAGACGGCGTATTGACGCGGCACTCCAGACCATAGAGACAGTGCAATAGACTTTTATTCGGGCAACGCTTCAATACGTGGGTATTCAGGGTAGCCAGAAGAAAATACCCACGTATTGAAATGTTGCCCGAATAAAAGTCTATTGCACTGTCTCTATGGTCTGGAGTGTCGCGTCGTTTGTAGTCGTTTTTTCACCTTTTGACTAAGATCAAGTGCAGATGTCCATGTACGCTGGTTGACTTAAAGCCATACATCGACATAGTTGATGGACCATCGACTGATACTGCCCAATAGGCCAGCAGCCTGAATCCTGATCTGCTGTGTGTCCCTGGTACCTCCTCAGTCAAAAGTGCCTGAAAATAAATTTGTAATGGAGTCTGAATCACACCTCTGCACAAAGTAAGGCACAATGCTATAAGCACTTTGAGTTCAGGACACACTATTTTTCTGGCTGATGGTTTTTTTATTTATTTATTGTACAGTGCACTGTTATACCACATTTTTCTATGCATCAGATTTATGGGGGTTTGGGCAAGACCATTATGAGTTACCAATTTGACAAATCTCATGAGGCTTTCTCCTTTTGGGAAGAACTGAAAATTGCTTTCACTAGGGGGAAGCTTTAGACAACTCATCGAGCCTTGATGCTAAGGGAAACCCAAAGACATATGCCCCCTAAGGGGCCTTTTGGCTCTATGAATTTCCTTTTCCCCCTCAATGATGCCCTTTGGCTGCTGATGGGATGGGGCGAAATGTCTCCCAAGTCCCTGGCATGTTTTTTTTACACTGCACTAGGTTTTTGCACTGCATCTTCTCAAAAAGAAAACAACTTGGGCTGATAGCAAATGTGTTTCATGCAATATATGGTATTATAATTGAAATGCAGCTAGTACCATATGCAATACAGATAAACCCGAGCTTGGACATATCACTTGTTTCAAAATATTTGACTAGTGTTATGATGGCAGTTTCCAATTAAGGCTATACATTGCCTAGTTGGGTGTGGCTCACTAGTCAGCCCTGTATAGGTGTTCCCCTTTGTAGCTGGGAGGTACAGTAAGTACTTGTAACTGTAGTGTAAAGGTGTGCTGGGCATATATGCTTGTTAAAGGACTTTAACAATACTGGGGAGCCTTGACGACGGGCTGCAAGCTTAAATGTTTTGAACAAAATATGACCAAATCCCCTGTGCCTTATTTGCTGCATGCGCCCATATTTTCAGTATAAAACTGTAAGCACTGACTGATTTGTGCAGTGCTTTGACCAAACCTGTTAATGGACAGGTCTATTCAGGTGTGATTTTGATTGACTTTGATTTGTTACAAACACTATTCTAAGTAATCTCTGATTTCTATTGTGGTCTAGGTAAACCATAGAATATTTTAACCAATGGTCACATGCTATTTCTCAGCAACTTTGACTTTAGTAAATGTATTTATGTAAAGTTTCTTATATAGCACCGCGGATTCCGTGGCGCTTTGCAATTGTAGACAGTGATAGAACAAACTGGGTAACAACAGACAGACATGGAGGTAGGAGGGCCCTTTTGCAAGCTTACAATCTATAGGGACATAGAAGGGAAACCCAAGGACAGACAACAGTAATAGCATAGCAGTCCCACCAAGTTGTAAGTCCAAAAGGGAAGCTATAAGATACAAAAGTGCCTACGAGAGTTATGCGTATGGAACTTAAATAGGATATGCTTGCCTGAAGAGGTGAGTTTTCAGGGAACGATTGGAAGTTTGGAAACTAGGGAAGAGTCTTATTGTGTGTGGAAGGGCATTCCATAGGGTGGTAACGGCCAGATGAAAGTCCTGTGATAGTGAATGGGAACTAGTAATCCGAGTAGAAGACAGAGGCAGTTCTTGTGCAGAGTGGAGGTCGAGTTGGGAGATATTTTGAGATAAGTAAAGCGATATGTGCTGGTGTAGTATGGTTAATAGCTTTATATGTGAGTAGAAGTATTTTATATTGAATATGGTAAAATAAAGGCAACCAATGGAGAGACTGGCAAAGTTGATCAGCAGATGATGAGTGTCTTGCTAGGATGCTTGGCCTAGCAACATTTAAAATGGATTGCAGTGGCGAGAGTCTGTTCTTGGGAAGACCAGTTAGGAGACTATTGCATTGGTCAATGCGGGATATCATGAGTGCATGGATAAGAGATTCAGTAGTGTCTTGTAAAAGATAGGGTCATGATTTGGATACGTTTTTTAGATGCACATCCAAGATGAGATGGCAGAGAGGAAATCAGAGACTCGGCCCAAAACCACTGGTGACAACTCTGGGGTTGATAGATAGATTTGAGTATCGTCCGCATACAAGTGATACCAAAATCCGGAAGAGCTGATTATTTTGCCAAGAGATGAGGTATAGATTGAGAAAAGCAGAGGACCTAAAACTGAGCCTTGCGTAACTCCGAATAACAGATGTAGTGAAGAAGAGGTGAAGTCAGAGAAGCGAACACTGAAAGAGCGATTAGATACAGTAAGTAAGATGAGAACCAGGAAAGGGTTGTATCATTAAGACCTAGGGAGTGTAGTGTTTGTATGAGAATAGTCTGACCAACAGTGTCAAACGCAGCAGAAAGATTTAGAAGAATGATTAGTGAGTAATGGCCTACCATTTACCAGATCATTCACCACTTTAGTCAGTGCTGTCTCAGTGGAGTGTTAGGACAAATGCCTGACTGAAGTGGGTCTAATAGGGTGTGAGAGTTAAGAAAATGTTGGTGAGTGTAGACAAGTCTCGGTACTTGTGTATTATCAGGGCGCCCGATGTAATGTAAATAGTATACGATATCGCAGCCGATTCGATCTGCTATGCGATTTAGCGTCCGATTTTCAGTGGATTGTCGGCCATTTCCTGCCGATTTGCATGCTATTCCATCCTTGCACACCCCAGGTACTATGCGATGGTATGCGATGCGATGAAATTTTCAGGAAAATGCCCCTGATTGTACAATTAAATATCGCATAGCATTGCATGCCAGCAAGTGGCATGCGATGCGATTCGCAATGTTAAATGCACCCCCATTGTCAACAACACCCCCACTATCAACGCCAACCCGAAGCGTGGCGAGGGGCGGCGGTACGCGTCCTCTGACCTTTTCATACCCCCACTATCTACGTTGGCGTGGAGTTGATTTTAGAAAGTGTGGCGAGGGGCCGCGGATTACTTTACATGCATTCCGCGTCCCCTCGCCACGCTTCGGGCTCGGTGGCTCGCTGCGCTCACCACACTATCTAAAATCAACTCCACGCCGACGTGGATAGTGGGGGTATGAAAAGGCCGGAGGACGCGTACAGCTGCGCTCGCCACGCTTCGGGTTGGCATTGATAGTGGGGGTGGCGTTGACAATGGGGGTGCATTTAACATTGTAAGCACCCATCAGGGTGCTTGTACAATTAAAAATAAAAATCGAATCGCATCACATGCATCGCATGGCATGCATCGCATGCCGCTATATTGCATGCGATGCGATGCACTACGATGGAAATCGGGGGTGTGCAAGGTGTGCAATGATGGAACAGCATGCAAATTGGCCGGAAAACACGAAAAATTGGCCAAAAATCGGCCGCAAAATCGCATCAGATTTTTGTATGCGATTTGAGCCAGATTTTCGGCTGATTTCGCGGGCGCCCTGATAATACACAAGTACCCAAGTCTCTCGAGTAGCTTGGAGAGGCATGTGAGCTGAGAGGATGGTAGCTAGAGGATGGTAGCTAGAGAGTGTAAGGGTGTATTTTCAGAATGGAAGTAATTACTGCATGTTTGAACAGAGAAGGAAAAGTACCAGTATCAAGAGAGAGATGGCAGATTTTAGTTAAGGTTGGGATAAGCACAGGAGATAGAATTTTAATGACTTGTGTAGGTATAGGATCAAGAGGAGAGGTAGTGGAATATGAGGATAAGAAGAGTGTGGATACTTTATTTTCATTTGTGAGCTCAAATGAGAAGAAAGTGCCAGAGGGTTCAGGTGGGGAAGTAAGTAGGTTAGAAGCTGCAGAAGAGCATACCATTTCATCTTGGATGTTATCAATTTTGTCCTTAAAGTAGAAGACAAGTTCTTGTGCACTGATGGTAGCCGGTAGGGGAGGGTACAGAAGAGACTTAAATGTGTTCAAAAGTTGCTTAGGGCTGGTGGCATGAGAAGAGATGAGAGATTGGAAGTACAGTATGTTTGTTTGGCAGTGTCCAAAGCATTGCAGTAGGAGTGGTAGTTAGTCATATATGTGAGGAAATCACTCATATTACAAGATTTACGCCATTTCATGATTTCATAGTTGTTAATTTGGACTGCCACAGCTTGGAACCTAAGCCTGCGTGGGGTGTAATGGGAAGCTGGGGCCACTTCATCAAGGGCTGTTTCAAGAGTCTGGTAGAGGTGAGAAACAGCAGAGTCAGGAGAGATAAATGTATAAATTGGTGAGAGCTATTGTTGCAGAGATGTGGAAAGTTGTGGAAAATTAATAGCATTAGTATTTCTGCGGGTTAGAGTAGGCTTGCATGATTTCAGTGTCAATGAGCTTGGAGTAATGGAGGAGAGCGAGAAGGAAATTAGATTGTGAACAGAGAGAGGGATGGGAGTGTTAGTAAAATCAGAGACTGAGAATAGCCTGGTAAAAACAGGCTAAATCAATCTTTAGTATAGTTACCATAGCATTTTTTCACATAAATACAATGTTAGAAATTCAGCCTAAACTAAGTCTTTTTATGTCCCAAAAACACTTTTGCTTTCCTACCATAGTTCGCGAATTGCGATGTCCCTTGAATATTACTTTCGGTGAAGGTTGACTGACATTCTTCATTTCTAATTCTTCCAATTCCTTTTTTTCTTTTCGTCTTCTAAATAGCTCTTGGATACGAGCTGCTGCAGACCTCCTGAAATAATAAATCAAAAAATATGATTGCACAAAGAATTTAAATGCGGATTTGTGTTCATGCACTAACTGGAAAATTAGGTGGCACGACTGATCAGCTTGTGTATTATGTTATAGTGAATACATCTGTTTTCTGATCCGGACTCAGGGGTCAAACACAAATAGCTGGCTTTAAACAGATGCTGAATCTATTATGCACATAACTGACATAATAGTTACACACTTTAGACAATTACACATAACTCCCAATAGTTTTCTTATCACTGGCACACACTGTAATACAGCATGCTAATATGGTTACCTGCAATGCACTTAGTGCCTTATTTAGGTCCATTGGCTCCCCTGTGTGTTTGTGCAGGGGAGCGATGGTGAGCAGCTGCGCATGTGCATAAACTGTTATGCGCATGTGCAGCCGCTTGGTGTGGGTGGGTGGAGCGACGGAGATGGGCTGCACCCATGGGAAGACCCGTGAGAATGCTGGGCATTCGCATGCTAACGCATCCATGAAGCACAAATCACGTCAGCCGCCCACCTGCTTCCCGAACAGGGCACCCGCACCATAGAGGTGTCTTAGGTCTGCGAGCGCTTGCAAAATCATTCAAAGCTGTGAATGGATGTATTTGCAAAACATACATTCTCATGCGTGCAGGGGAACTCGACATGCGAGCAGGGGTGGGGGGCATTTCAATGTCTCACAAAGCTGTGAAATTTGCAGCTTTGCAAGTCAACCAGAATAAGGCCCTTAGTAACAGGGATTGCCCAGCAGCTTATTGGACATAAGACAAATGCCCTCTTTTTTCTTGCCAGAATACTGTCCCTTTAATTTTTTGCCTTAAATTTTTGCCTTGCTATGATCTAGCATTTGCACAAGCAGTTATTTTCATGCATATATGTATAGTATCAAGACCTTTCCTCAATATGTGAAATGTGTAATATACTTTTATTCTAACACTAGTAAGCCCGCTCAAAGGAAATGCTTTGAAAGCTAGTCTGCTACCTTTAAATAAATAGGAACATAATAATTATGGGCATTATTTTCAACATACAGACAAACACCTACATCTATTTATTTAAAAGTAAAACCAATGTGGGGACACATAGATAGTGAGTAAAGTGACACATTTGAACATGACTTCCGGGTCATCGCTCTCGCGGGAGGATGCTTCCCGTAGACACGTGTACCCGGCGGCTCCCATTGCTCTCTCAAGTGAGAAGACTTGGGGGAAGGGGGGAATGGGTAATGATGATGTCCAGATGTGGGTGACTGGGACGCCAGCTCCCCGCATCACATTCCCCACTCCTGAGACTATTTCATTTATACCCACCCTTACCTTTTTCATTTATTCTTCTTACATTCATTTTTTCCCCTTTTTCTGCCCCAAATACTTTTTTTACTTACACTGTATTATACAGTTTAATCAAATAATACAATTTCTTTACTAACACACATCCATATTTTGGAGTGATCATTACCAATTCCACTTAGAAGGTGAGCGCTTAGCCCCAAATTGTTGCTATAAAATGATATGCAGCATGCCTATATTTTGTGTGTTATCGTGGCTGTATCTGCAATGGAAATGCTACATTGCAGTGTTTTCCAGTCATTTTAACAGAAAAAGTGCACGCATATGTAAGGGTCCAGACCACTCTTACATATGCATGTATAATTGCAGGGAAATGGGCGGGCAGCTGACATCCGGTTATCTCAGCTGCCCGCCCCCCGCACGTGCATCACGGATGCATTAGCATGTGTACGCCCAGCGTTACATATGCTAATTGCCCAGGCCGGCACCCCACACCCCTCTCCACACCCTGCTTGCAAGACTTTTCACCAAGTTCGCACGCACCCAGCGAATACACGTGCAAAAATGCTGCTGCGCATGCACATATGTAAAACATTCCTCCCTGTGTGAACGAGCGGCCACTGCGAATGAAGCAGAATAAAGGCCTAGATGTACTGTATGTGGACACATCTGTACATCAGTTAACCAATAAATAAGACCAGGATATACTGATCTCACAAAAGTCACAAAATTGTAAATACAGTACTGGTGCATTTTACTGTTTTTTTGGTACTTGTTTCCTAGCACGGCCACAACGATCATGATCGTGGTCATCGGGTGTAAAATCGGGGGCATCGCGGCCATCGCATGCACTAAGAAATCGGGTGCGATGGGCCAGACGCGATTTCCCCATAGAGACCAATGTTAAATGCCTCAATTTACCCGCGATGACCACGATTTCCCATAGGAAACAATGTGAAATGGCTCAATTTAACCAAATTATCATAGGAACAATGGTAAATGGCCCAAAAACACCCCTGAACATTGAAATGTCCCCCCAAAAGTAGTTTACGCCACCAAGCGATCAACGTGAACCTGAAGCGTGGCGAGCGCAGCGTGCCCGCGAGCGGCGGCGGGACGCGTCCTCCGACCTTTTCATACCCCCACTATCCACGTCGGCATGGAGTTGAGAATAGAATAGTGTGGCGAGCGCAGCGAGCCACCGAGCCCAAAGCGTGGCGAGCACAGCGAGCCCCGCGAGGGGATGCAGATACCTGTGAAGCCCGCGAAGGGACGCGTTTACCTGTGAAGGTATCCGCGTCCCCTCGCGGGGCTCGCTACGCTTCGGGCTCGGTGGTTAGCTGCGCTCGCCACACTATTCTATTCTCAACTCCACGCCGACGTGGATAGTGGGGGTATGAAAAGGTCGGAGGACGCGTACCGCCGCCCCTCGCGGGCTCGCTGCGCTCGCCACGCTTCGGGTTCACGTTGATCGCGTGGTGGCGTGAAATACTTTTGGGGGGACATGTCAATGTTCAGGGGTGTTTTTTGGGGTTTCTGGCCCATTTACCATTGTTCCCTATGATGATTTGGGTAAATTGACCCATTTAACATCGTTTCCTATGGGAAATCGCGGTCATCGGGGGTAAAGTTAGCCATTTAACATTGTTCCCTATGGGGAAATCGCGGCCATCGCGTGTGGACCATTTAAGCATTTTTGGCCGCATACGACCCGACCGACACGATTTTCACTGTTTTCAATGGAAAAATCGGGGGCATCGCGTCGGTCGCGTCGCAGGCCACTCAAAATTACACCCGATGGCCGCGATTGTGGCCGTGCTAGGAAACAAGTACCGTTTTTTTTTTTTTTTAACTCTTTATTTTTACAGTGGCAAACAACACAGTATGAAAAGTCAGATGACTATTCAGTGCTAATACAGACATTCTTGTGTAAACGAATAATGCGATATTAATGCACACAAAAGAAATAAACTGTCGTGTATACCACTGTTGTTTTTATATTATATTGGCTAACAAACAATAAATCAACACTAATGGGGTAATTTAAGGAGAGAGGAAAAAGGGGGAAAGAAAAGAGAAACAGAAAGGGAGAGGAGAGGGGGGAAGCCACACAACCATGCACCTAAAAGAGCATTTCCTTTTCCAAAATGATATTAATGGAGCAACGGGCAAGAACCAGTGATCACACACTTCCAGGAAGCTGTCTTTGAAAATGTACATACCAGGGAGTCCAAATTGACACAAATTTCCCTACCTTGTCGTGTAACAGCGCAGTGATATACTCCATGGATGCCGCAAACCAGACTTTGTTGATTACAGACTGAGTGGACGGGGCAGCGTTTTGCTTCCAGTTTGTTGCAATCAACAATCTGGCGGAGTTAGTTATATGGCCACAGAGCTTGCTTTTGGGGTTTATGGTCCCTCCCACTGGTCTGCAAAGTAGAGCCAACAGGGGGTCGGGGAGTCAAATATCTTGTCCCAGTAGGTGCTAATCTGCGGGCAATCCCACCACAAATGTATGAATGTACCCTGTGATCCACAGTTCCGCCAGCATTGACTAGAGCTTGAGGGGGAAATGCGGTGTATTACTGTGGGAAACATGTACCATCTAAAGTAGACTTTAAAGGCGTTTTCCTTGAAATTGGAGGTGAGTGAAGATTTAGCTACTAGTGTTTTTATTTCTGACCATTCCTCCTCCTCCAGAACGACACCCAAATCCCTTTCCCAAGCAACCTTTGAAAGGTTCTTTAGCGGGGCTTTGTATGCCAGAAGGGCGTATAGCAATGAAATTGCTCCTCTACGTTCTGGGTTATACTGTACATACAAAATCGTTCAAAGGGGAGCGGTGATCTGCGTTTAGTTGATTTGTGAAGGGAGTGTACAAAGCTGGTTATCTGGAGGTAATCAAAATATCTAAGCCGCTGGCTATCATATTTTTCACAGAGTGCTGCATAGTTTTGAGGGGCGAACTCCCCTGAAATATGTGAAAATCGAGTAATACCTACTGAAATCCAGGGTTGTTAGTATGGTGACACACATCCCAGAGGAAAGTCTGGATGTCACCAAAGAGGGGTGATTGGGGAGGGGTATAATGCCAGTTGGAGTTTCCTATTTAGATAGTCCCATGTTTTTAACACAGTGTTGCACGCCACCGTCCGGTATCCCCAGTACCCGGACGGTCGGCGGATGGAGAGCGGTGCGGCAGGGCTGGTGACGCTGTCCGGCAGTGTTCCAAGCCTCCTTCTGAGGCCGGGCATTGGGGCGTTACTAGGCAACGTCCCCGAACTTCCGCCCAGCCACAGCACACGCACGCCGTGCCTGACGCCACGCAGGCGGCGCCAATTTTGAATAAGAAGCCGGCGTCTGCTGAGCACAGACGCCGGTTATAGCTTTCACAAGCGCATTCCCGGTCCCTGGCGCTTCTCAGTATTCCTGGATACCCGGATTCGCTCCTGGTCATCTCTGGTCTCCCTGCCAGTTCCTGCTGGTGGATCCTGTGTCACATCTTGTTCCAGTGCCCCAGCTCAGCTCTGCTGGTGTTTCCCCCAGGGTCATGTAAGTGCTCCTGTGGAGCCTGGTGTATTCCTTTGGGAGCTGCCGAGTTCCTTTTAGTTATTAGGCTGTTCAGCTATTCGTCCAGTTCCCCTGCTGGGGTATTGGACTTGCCTCATACTTCTATTCTGTTATTCACTTATTTTCTTCCTGGTCCCTGCTTCCATTTATTCATCTCTGTTAGGCAGGGCTCTCCCTTTCTTTCTGTCCCTGTTTTGGTTTTGGGGATTCGCTACCTAGCTTTGTGATATTGTTCAGTGGAGATTCCCCGTCAGTCATCCCTGGTGCCTGCGACTGGGTCGCATTCCCGTCTTTGGCCTGGTGCCGGCAGACAGGGGTTCTTTTATAGTCAGGCCCAGTAGTCAGAATATCCTTTTGAGTTACCCCTGATGATCACTTATCCTTTGTCCACTCATAGACCTAGCTGCATCGGGGTTGGAGCGGGCCTAACTCGCTCCTTCGAACGCGGCGGCCACAGGTGAAGCCTAGTTCCCGCAGGGGTTTGTCATCTGCCCGGGGTACGCAACAGAGTTAGTATAGGGTTCGCTGTGGCCGTCCTAACCGACAGTCTAGGCCCGTTCCCTGCCTCCTGTTACCTATACTCTGTGCCTAGTGGCAAACATAACACATGGAGTGGACACAGGGGGTATCTAGTACCGAGGCTGGTCTCTGTTTCGGCGTTAGCCAGGGGAGGAAACAAACAGAGTGGTAATCAATCAGTTCGCCCCTCAGGGCCACCCACTTCTTGTCATCCCCCCCCCCCCGTCTGCTTATGCCATGCTACTACATGTGTGGCCTGGAAGTAGCATTCAAACATGGGGAGGCCTACACCTCCGTTAGCTGAAGACTTTGCTAGGCAGGTTCTGTTTAATCTAGGGGATTTTGTTTGACCATATGAATTTGCCGCATACAAATTGAATGGATCGGAGGAAGGAAGTGTGAACCAGCACAGGGATTGTTTGAAATAGGTATAGCAACCGGGGTAAAATGTTAATTTTAATCGAATTTATTCGGCCTGTCCAGGATATGCAGGGTCCAAGTCGTTAGGTCTTTTTTAATTGAGCTTAAAAGAGGTGCATAGTTAGCTTTAAATAATTGGTCATAATGTTTTGTTATATGTATTCCCAGGTACTTAATAGATTGGGGGTGCCAAATGTAATTGAAATTTAACTCTAGTAGTTCCGTAGTGGAGTTGGGTAGGTGAAAAGCTAGTGCTTCCGACTTTGAATTATTCACTTTGTGACCTGACAGATTGCCGTAAAGTGTAAATTCGGCCTGTAAGTTTGGAAGTAAAGTCAGTGGAGAGGACAGCGATAACAGGACATCATCAGCAAATAGTGATATTTTGTATTGAGAGCCCCGAACACTAATCCCCTGTATGTCCTGTTATTTTCTAATGTGAGCTACTAGGGGTTCAATACTGAGGGCATATAGTAGAGGGGATAAAGGACATCCCTGTCTGGTGCCGTTTCCCTTTAGGCACACCTTTGCCCTGAAGAAGCGGATAAGCGAAAACGCGCGATCGGCACTCTAGCCGTTGCTTACCGCGTGCTGCCGCATATGTTATGTGATAATGTTATATGTTTGACAACCCAGCCAGATTCAGCCCTTTTCAGGGCTAAACATTTGTACTTTATTTAGCTACAGCAAAGTATGTCAGTTTGCCCTATGAACAGCCCATTTGGGTAACCCTTTGCCTGCTGTTCACTGAATGTACGTGCTACAACAGAGGCACGAGTGTTAATTAGCATCTTATCTCTGGGCTTCAGGGACACTGACCAGAAGATTTATCTGCTCATATGTGTTAAGACAATTTGTCAGCTATTTATTAATTATAAATCAGTGCTCCCTGTTGCCTCCTGAGCTCAGCCCTAACCGCAAAAATATATATATTAACACCCTGAGAAATAGATCTATAGTGCATTTAACCATTGTTACCACTGATATATGTGTATCATCCACCCACTTGCTGCGGGATACCATTATCTCGTGCAGCAAGTATAACCTGCATTGAACTTTGACTTATGTATGAAAAAGAGGGATCACCGAGATAAAGTTGAGCCTATGTGCCGACTGTGTGTGATACTGTGATTAACAGAATACGCAACAAAGTCTCAGTTCCCTCTTATGCAAAATCAGCTAAGAGGTGTATAAGGACTGAAGATTCTCAGAGGTGTTTGCAATACATGCACTTTCATTCTCTCTGGATGAAAGACACAAAGTAATATAATTACCAATGGCAACACTTTTCCTTCCTGTTACAAATTGATACAAATACCTAGCAGTGAAACTGCAGGAATTAAGCTAAACCTTGACTGGCAATTACCTTTTGCATATAGGAGGCTGGCTCCACAATTGTCAAACAACACAATTAAAATTAATTTCAGCTTACGCGGCACGCTTGCACGTGCTTTTTTATAAATACCTCCCCCATCTGTATGTTTTTTATGTGTGTTTTTTAATATTTCGCTTGTTTTACTATTAAAACATTAAAAGTTAGATTTTAGGACTCATTTCTTCTACTGGTGCACCACACCAAGACGAATCTCTTCTTTCTCTTCTTTTTGTGAATTATTCTATTTGTCAGTGGTAGCACACACAAGCTACAAGGCTGTTATAACTACGGACAGGGGGCCTCGTTTGTATCTACCTAACACAATTGTAGAATACACGGTCTTGTGCGATTGTACCCAAACCCCCCTTGGTAGGGGAGTGAGACTGTTTGTGTATATGTTCCAATTGGGAGAGTTGAGAGAGGAAATCTTTTCGTTTTGAATTTTTTTTCTATAAGTGGCATATTTAATTATAGCCCCTCTGATCACCGCCTTATGTGCCTCCCATATTGTGAATTTGAGAAGAAAGTGTAATCTCTTAAGGTCGGGTATTGCGCTCGCCACGGGTCGAAGAGACCAGCCTCGGATATGTGTTTCCTAAGACTTCCCGGTGGGTGACTATGTTGATACGGGTTTGTGGGTTTACTTTTATCTAAACCTGGCGAGATAACTGAGTTAAAGTCGCCTCCTACCAAAAGTGGGCCTTTACGAATAGTTTGAATTTGAAGAAAAGTTTACGAAAAAAGGACCCATGTCCAGAATTTGGTGCATAAATATTCACCAAAGTCATTGGTTGGGGGCCCATCTGGCAGACCAGGATAATGTAACGTCCCTCTCTATCCATTTTAGTGGTAATAATCTGTAGTGGGGTTGTGGAGTGAATCATTATTGCTACCCCATTCTTTTTGATAGAATGGGAGGAGCATATCACTGTGGGGAAGCGCCTAGAAACTAGTGAGGGGTGTGCATTATGCTTAAAGTGTGTTTCTTGTATAAATGCAATGTCGCCATGCAGTGAATTAAGCATACGAAATAAAAGAGATCTTTTGTGCGGAGTGTTTAACCCCATAACATTTTGAGAGATCACATTAATGGGCATGTTGGATAAATGCAAACCACTGGTTACTTGCTTTGCGAGAACTGGCAACTAAGGGGAGGGTTGGTGAAGGGGACGAGTAGAGAAAGAGGGGGAAAAAGAGGGAGCGATTAAAGAAAATAGAGAAAGGGAAAGAGAGGGAAGAGAAAGAAAAAAAGAAGACATTAAGAAGATGTTAACCTGAATTGTGGGTCTGCAGTTCACCTTGAGTGGGTCCTTCGGGGGGACAGGTATGCTTAATACGAAAAGCAAACCTAGTGGACCCACTAACTGGGAGTGCTTAGTAACTGTGAACTATATAAAGTCTGAGAGGTTAGGGAAGGGAATCCCTGCCCTCACGTAAGTCCCAAAAATTGGGAGGGGGGGGGGGGTGGCGCGAGCGGGGGCAGTGCCTCAGCCCGTCCACCCGAAGCCAAGTTGTAACATAGCCTGCAATTGTCAGCAGGTAGAGGAGCTAGTATAACAAATAGAAAATCAACTTAATATGAGCAGGATAACAGAGTCTGAACAAAACATCAGTATATTGGGCAGCAAGGATGGTGTAATGGTAAGCATTACTGCTTCAAAGTGCAGAGGTCATGGGTTCGATCCCCACATGGCTCTAACTGTGCGGAGTTTGTATATTCTCCCCATGCTTGCGTGGGATTACTCCTGGTACTCCGGTTTCCTCCCACAATCCAAAAATATACAGATAGGTTAATTGGCTTCCAACAAAAATTAACCCTGGAATGTCTGTGTGTGCTTGTACATGTGGTAGGGAATATAGATTGTAAGCTCCACTGGGGCAATGAATGTTAAAATATTCTCTGTAAAGCACTGCATAATATGTATGCGCTATATAAGAAACTGTTAATAAATAAATAAATATAAAACATTTGGAAATGTATGAGAGAACGAAATGGGATCCAAAAACCCACTGAAGTAAAAGAGGTGTATAGGGTGATACGGATATTTCCCGCCCCAGTGACATCATACTGGGGAGATTGTTAGTGGGGGATCAACCAGTCACTCCAAAAAAGAACCGTGGTCCTTGGGGTGAGCGTGATAAAAAAAGGCTATGAATAAAAGGACATAGTCCATTGATACTTTACGTCGATTTCTGGAAGACTCGCGCTGATCTGTTTCAAGATCTCTACTGGAGACCTGAAAGTTTGAGTTTGTGGAGCAGTTCTTTTCCTTCCTTTGGATCTCTCACGAGACTTGGCGACCATTCACGTCAACTATCAGTCAAAATGGGAACCCTCATTTGTACTTGTATCCATTATCGCGGAGAGCCTTGGTGGTGTCCCTCATTTCTCTTCTTTTGAAAAAGGTGGAGGGGGCCAAATCTTGGAAGATCTGTAGCTGGGAGTCCTCAAATGGGATATGAGGCAGTGATCTACAAGCGAAAGAGATCTGATCCTTGAATTTAAAAGAAAGGAATTTCAGCACGACATCTCGGGGAGGTTCCCCATCTTTCGGTTTCGGGCAAAGCGCTCTGTGTGCACGTTCAATGTGTAGGGGCTGATCCTTTAAGGAGGGGACCAATTCATAAAATAGCCGATTTAAATAAGGTTCGAGATCTTTGGGTATGACAGATTCCGGGATGTTGCGAATGCAGAGGTTACAGCGTCTTTCCCTGTTTTCAAGATCCTCATTCTTGTCGCATAGTATTTCTACTTCTCGGTACAAATAATTGATGTCCTGAGAGAAATCTTGTAAATCCTTGGTGTGCTACTGAGTCTAGTGGTCGTAGCAGAGAAAGGCCTCAAGGTGACAGTAGCATAACAGAGCTAAGGTGCAATAGTAATTTATGGACATGAAAGGGTGGGATAAGGCTGTGAAGATAACCATAAGTATATTGGAAACACAGAGTCCTGACCCTTCAAAAACAGTGCCGCTTTGAGCAATTATAAGATGGATCTTCTCTTGTGGTTCACAAGGGGGGAATCCCCTATTTTAATATAGTTGCTGTTCTCCCAGGCAATATAGCCCTTCTGAAACAATAAGCAGTTCAAATGGAGTGTGAGGCAGGTGTATAATGGTCAGACAGAGGCCACTAGGATGCAGGTACCTGGCAATCTGTTGTGATGACTGGGGTTCCAGGCCTGTCAGTGTCCATGGCCACAGCGCTGTTTTGTCAGTGTCCATGGCCACAGCGCTTTTTTGCAGGGCTGGAGCTGTTCCCAAGATGGCCGCCGTCCTCCCCTGGGCTTTCAGTGTGTGCTCAGCTTCAGGCTGCTTGTCTGGTCCCCAGGCTGGTTTATATGCCAAACCCGGCGCCAGGGGGACATTGGGGGCTCTCAGGGGCAGAGGTAGGAGCCCTCAGCACCTAAGATGAGTGCCGCAGGGCGTATGAGGCGGTCCGTGTGGCCCGCCCGGGATGCACCCGCTACTCCAGTCCCCGGCTTCTCCCTTCTAGTAGGCCGCGTTCCGGAGGCGGCTTCTCAGCACCGCAGACCTCCCCGGCTGGCAACGGCAGACAGGTGAGGGGAGGGGAGAGTGCGGGTATCTGCTCTCTTTTAGGGTCCCTGTGGGGGAGCTCACTGGAGACAGGTCTGTCTATTCCAGCTGCCAGGCCACACCCCCTTGCTGTTTATTTTAAAGTTATGTTGATCCTTAAATAAGATTCTACAAATCTCTTTCTAAAAACAATGATTTAGTTTAGGATTTTGAGATAAAATTAAGGACTACAAACATCAACGTTATATATATGCACATTTAGAGGAGGAACAATCCTGTCAGAGTACAGTCCAATAAAATTCCATCAAGACCCCATAATTGTATTTGAACAAATCCATGGATCAACATTCTACTGTAGATTGCGTTTTTTGGAAAAAAAATGTACATTTTTATTTACATTTACTATATCTTTTTTTCTGGGAGTTTATTCCACAGATTCATTATTCCTAATGTTTTTAAATGGAACTTAAATCTATTTTCTAGTTAAACGGGTGACTTTGTGTCCTTTGTACTTTAGTTGAACATTCTGCTAAAATGCAGATGTAGCTTAAAACAATTGAGGAGTTAATATGTACTGAAACATTATTATATTTCTCCACAATTATACAGGGCTTTACCAGGTGATGACTGGGACAGTCCTTTGGAAAAGTCAGATTTGCTAAATTTGATATTAAAAAAGGGCCATTTCCTCTTATACTTCTAAAAGATCCATTGATTGTGTCGGGCTTGAAGCAATGACTTACTCATTTTCATTCTTTATCTACTGAAGATTTACTACATAGTCTAAACATACCCAGGATTTT
Organism: Crinia signifera; assembly: GCF_055691185.1. Lineage (NCBI taxonomy): Eukaryota > Metazoa > Chordata > Amphibia > Anura > Myobatrachidae > Crinia > Crinia signifera. The sequence goes on along the minus strand of NC_139218.1, from coordinate 166,797,075 downwards.
TTTTTATTTAATTCATAGGACTCACAGACCTCATCTTTTGGGGTTTAGAACATCTCATTCCTTTCCAAAAAAAATTATATTGCTTGCTTTGGGCATAGCCTGTGATGGTATCTAGGTATAGGTAAAACGGAATGGGATCATTCGTCAGACTGCATTTAGGTCTACAGTCATTAGGTCGACCCCACTAGGTCGACTGGCAGGAAGGTCGACCTGACTTAAGGTCGACATGGGCCAAGGTCGACACGACTTAAGGTCGAATTTGCATAAAGGTCGACATGAGGAAGGTCGACTGGTCATAAGGTCGACATGGGTTTTTCACTGTTTTTTTTTATCCTAATGTCGACAAAGTCGACATGGACACAGTTGGCAATGAGAATCGGATGCTCGCAATGCTTCGGGCACACTATTTTATTCTCCCACCACGCCCTAGTGGATGGTAGGGCATGAAATACCGCCTGTCGGCACATGTCGGCTCAAAAAACAGTGAAAAACCCATGTCGACCTTATGACCAGTCGACCTTCCTCATGTCGACCTTTATGCAAATTCGACCTTAAGTCATGTCGACCTTGGCCCATGTCGACCTTAAGTCAGGTCGACCTTCCTGCCAGTCGACCTAGTGGGGTCGACCTAATGACTGTAGACCTAAGTTCATTCTAATAGATGACCGCATCCCAGGTAAAACATGATGCAGAAGGATTCTAATTCAACAACACTATTTACAGCATATTACTGCCTCTTGTCTTTTCTGACAACTTACTGCACACTGTATTGCCAATGCTTGGCATTTGATCTCTTACACCTTAAAAGCAAAAAAAAGGGATTTTTGTAAGAACTTACCGTTCGAATCCCTTTCTCTGATATGGTCCTGGTGACACAGCTCAACACTGGGATGTAGGAGGGTCCGAAGGAGCCAGGCACCTATCCTAAAGCTTTAGAGGGTAGGCTCCTCCCCTACTGCATCCCTGGACTCTTCAGTTCAACTTTCAAAGCCACTGGAATACATTAACTCAGTACAAACGCCTGCACATATTATATGCACATTTTATAACAGAAACTGTTAACTTTTAACCATTTTAACATGAACATCATGAAATTCTGGCATACTTACTGAGCGTAAGGGAGGGATCGCTGTGTCACCAGGACCATATCAGAGAAAGGGATTCGAACGGTAAGTTCTTACAAAAATCCCTTTTTCTCTTTCAATGGTCCTGGTGACACAGCTCAACACTGGGACGTTCCAGAGCCGGTCCTTTGGGAGGGTACGCTCAGGTCTGCAGCTCTCAGCACTGCTCGCCCGAATGATGCGTCCTCCGACGCGAACTCATGGAATCTATAGAATTTGGCAAATGTGTGAACAGATGACCAAGTGGCAGCTCTGCAAACCTGCTCCGCTGTGGCCCCATGTCGGACCGCCCAAGAGGTAGCAACTGACCTGGTGGTATGCGCATTAATTCTGGCCGGTACAGGCCTACCCACTTTGGTGTATGCAAAAGCTATCACAGATCGCAACCACCTAGCAATGGTCTGCTTAGATGCAGGCCAACCAATTTTATGTACGTCATACAATACCAATAAAGTGTCAGTCTTCCTAACACTCTTCACTCTGTCCACATATATGCGTAAGGCACGCACAACATCCAAAGTCTTCAACTTGTCCCTTTTCTTGGAACCCTCTGGGGGTTGAAACACAGGTAGAACTATCTCCTGATTTAAATGGAAGGCAGAGACTACCTTCGGTAAAAATTGCGGCACTGTTCTCAGAACAGCCCTGTCATCGTGAAAGATTAAGAAGGGAGATTTGCATGACAAGGCTCCCAACTCAGACACCCTCTTAGCAGATGCTACTGCTAACAAAAACACTAACTTCCACGTGAGAAACTTAAAGTCAGCCGACCTCAAAGGCTCAAAAGGTGCCTTCTGAAGGCAATCTAAAACCAGTGACAGGTCCCAAGGTGCTACTGGTTGCTTGTAAGGGGGTTTCAGTTTGGATACCCCTTGTAAAAAAGTTTGAATCTCCGGTAAAATGGCAATTCTTTTTTGAAAATAGATGGACAAGGCCGAAATCTGCACCTTCAACGACTGAAGGCTTAGGCCCGAAGAAAATCCATCTTGTAAAAAATCCAACATTTTTGATAATTTGAAGTGAGATGTGTGAGCTTTTTGCCTCTCACACCATCTAATATAAGTCTTCCAGACTCTATAATAATTTGCAGAAGAAACAGCCTTTCTGGCTTTTATCATAGTCTGCACTACTGCGTCAGAAAATCCTTTCTTTTTCAAAATGGCGGTTTCAATAACCAAGCCGTCAAAATCAATCGATCGGAATCCAGATGATTGAATGGGCCTTGTCTTAACAGATCTGGTCTCAGAGGTAGACGCCATGAATCCACTGATAACCTCTGAAGCCTCGAATACCAAGACCTCCTTGGCCAATCTGGGGCCACAAGGATCACCGGGACCTTCTGGTCCTGTACCCTCTTTAACAGTCTTGCTAACATCGGAATAGGAGGGAATGCATAAAGAAGATCTCCCTGCCAATGGGTAGTCATGGCATCCACTGCCTCTGCTAGCGGATCTCTCGTTCTGGCATAGAACCTGGGCACCTGATGGTTGAACCTGGATGCCATTAGGTCCAAATCCGGAGTTCCCCACATTGCAGTGATCTGGTGAAACACCTGAGGGTGTAGGCTCCATTCTCCTTCCTTGAGCTCCTCCCTGCTCAGGAAGTCTGCTTCTATATTCTCCACTCCTGGAATGAATATAGCCGATACTGCAGGAACATTTTGTTCCGCCCATAGAAAGATTCTGGACACCTCCCACATGGCCAATCTGCTGCGTGTACCTCCCTGGTGATTCAGATACGCCACAGCTGTGGCATTGTCGGTCTGAATCCTCAAGGGGGAGTTCCTTAACCTGTCTCCCGCCAAGGAAATCACTTTCCAGACAGCTCTCAGCTCCAAGATGTTGATTGGCAACGCTGATTCCTCTGCCGTCCACAGGCCCTGCAGCCTGAGATCCAGGGCTACTGCCCCCCCGCCCCTGAGACTGGCATCGGTAGTTACTATCAACCAGTCCCAGGTCTGTAATGACCGACCCCACTGAAGGGAATCTACCTCTGTCCACCATTTCAAGGAGTCCCGAGTGTCTGCGGACAGCACTATCAACTCCGTCTTCATGGTCAAAGTGTTTCCTGACCAGGCTGACAAAATGTTCCATTGGAATACTCGAGAGTGGAACCTGGCAAATTGAAGCGTTTCGAATGACGCCACCATTTTCCCCAGGAGTTTGAGGCACCTCCATACTGACAAGCTCGGAGCACTGAGGATCTCCTGAACTAGATTGACCAGGTCCCTGGCCTTTATCTCCGGGAGGAATACCCGATGGAGATGGGTATCCAGTATGACTCCCAAGAACTGGATCCTCTGTGATGGTACCAACTGAGATTTTTGTAAGTTTAAAATCCAGCCGTGAGCCTGCAAAAAACTGATGGCCTCTTTTAAATGACTTTGAAGCAGTGTTGCTGATTCTGCTTTGAACAGGAGATCGTCCAAATAGGGTATTACTGTGATTCCCCTGAGCCTCAGCACTGCCGCCCTCACAGACATTATTTTTGTAAATACCCTTGGCGCGGTTGCTAGGCCAAAGGGTAACGCCCGGAACTGTAAATGCAGGTCTCCTATGGCAAATCTCAACAGCATCTGATGTTCCGGGTGAATGGGAACGTGCAGATATGCGTCCTGGACATCCATGGACGCCAGAAATTCTCCCTGGTCCAGACTCAGGAGTACAGTTCTCAAAGACTCCATTTTGAAATGGTCTACCCAAAGGTGAACATTTAAGGACTTCAAATTTAGTATTGGTCTGAAAGACCCGTCTGGTTTGGGCACCAGGAACAGCGTGGAGTAAAATCCTTTCTTCCACTCTGCCCTGGGAACCGGGACTACCACCCCTTTTTCCAAAAGGGAATGAGCCGCTCTCATAAGAGCTGTGCGCAGGAGCGCCTGCTTTGGTATGGGTGTGGGGATGAACCTCTTTGGAGGCCGCCCTCTGAAAGGGATTTTGTAACCCTGGGTAATAATCTCTAAGACCCAGGTATCCTGGTCTAGAGAAGCCCAAGCGTCTCTGAAGTGTGTAAGACGCCCCCCCACCTTTATCCCTGCCGGGCTGATCCCCTGGCAGTCATGCGGAGGGTTTTTCCTCTCCTTTAGAGGCAGGCTTCTTATTGAAAGAGCCAAACTTGGACCTTTGGGATTTGCCCCTGGAGTTCTGGAACTTTCCCCTGAACGATTGTCCCCGAAAGGACGCACCACCTCTAGGGGAGGGCCGAAAGGACGGCCTAAAAGCAGCAAATCTGGATGACTGCTTTGTTGAGGAGGCCGGCAGAAACATACTCTTGCCGCCTGTGGCTTGTTTTATAATCTCCTCAAGCTCAGAACCAAAAAGTAACTTTCCCTTGAAATCTAACATTTCTAAGGCCTTTTTGGACTCATTGTCCGCTTCCCAGGCCTTAAGCCAGAGTACCCTCCTGGCATTTATAGAGACTGTGGATACTCTGGTAGCCATTTTAAGAGCTTCCTCCTCTGCTTCCACCGCATATTCTGCAGCGGCCTTAATCTTTTCTGCTACCAGCAAAGCACCGTGGTCAGCCTGCAGCATGGTGCATAGCTCACCAGCCCACTCTATAATGGCCTTAGAGACCCAGGCTGAAGCAATAAGGGGACGCAGGGTAAACCCCACCCCTTCAAAAATGGCCTTGAGGTTTCCCTCTAGCTTTTTATCCACAGCATCTTTAAAAGCTGCACCACCCTGTACAGGCAATACCGTAGCTTTTGATAAGCGTGCCACAGAAGCATCCACAACAGGCACCTTTTCCCAGAGTTCAGAATGAGACTCCGGCATGGGGTACAGACTAAGGAATCTTTTAGGCATCTGTAGCCTCTTATCTGGGGTTTTCCAAGCCCCTTCCAATAGTTCCTGTAACCCCTCATCTGAGGGAAAAGTAACAGCCTCCTTTCGCTGTCGCTTAAAAACACCCTTAACAGGGGTCTTATCCTCAACAGACAGTTTTAACGCCTGTTTTACAGCCACAATGAGATCCTCTATACCAGCAGCAGAGGTCTCTTCAAAATCATCACCCTGGTCCCAGGGTGTGTCAGTATACTCTCCTTCCTCTTCCTCTAACACATTAGGCATAGCATAAGACCTTTTAGGGGTCCCTGTAACATCATCCATTTTGTCCAGTATTTCACTGAATCTGTTGATCCCCTTAGCAGTATCCTGCATCACCTGAATAAGTGCAGGATCTGCCTGGGTAAGAGGTAAGGAGCCAGACGACTGCTGAGATGATGGCATAGGTCTCTGTGATTCTACCAGCACATCACTCTGCCTGTCCAGAAGCTGCACCAAAGCGTTTACCGACCTGCCTAGGGCACTGGCCCACGCAGGTTCACTCTGCTCTCCCCTATGGTGTTCACTGCCCATGGGTCTCACATCAGCGCAAGTAATACATAAGCCCCCCTTGGCCATCTGCTCAGGGACAAACTTTTGTGTGCAAACATTGCACGCGCTCAGTGCACTAAGGACTCCCTCCCCCAAAACCACAGCCTGATGCTCAGACATGATGCAAGTGAAGCGTATATATATATATCTCAATATACACAGTGCAAACAATTGTACAAGCGTTTATACAAAGTCAATGCACCCAATCACTTAGCTGTCTGTAGGTTTCAACTGCGGGGAAGCGATGCCCAGGAAATCCAAGTCACTCTGCCAGGATCAATAAGCCAGCTCAGCTCCGCTGCAAGCGTTCTGAAAGGCGCCAAAGTCAGAGTGAAGGAAGAGACCAAAGTCCCTGCTGCTGCGGGGTCCGTGACCTTTTGGCGCCAACCACCCCCAGCTAGCCGCTCCTTAGGTAGGATTTCCTTGTTCCAGTATCTCCCCCTCAAATGGGGACCACTTGGAACATGCCTGTCACAGCGCTGCTGTCCTCTCAGTCAGGAGCTCAGCGTGTAAGCTCCGCATAAAATGGCCGCCGCCATCACGGAGCGCCTGTCCCCCATGATCCCCACCTAAATGTGGAGCCGGTTTCAGGCTACTCCGGAGCCCAGGCAGCCTCTTAATAGAGGCTGTAAGCGCAGCACAGGGAGACCAGACAGAGTCTACCCTGTGCACAGAGAGCTGACAGGACGCGCTTCTGTCAGCTCCTGCTGCGCTAGCAGTGTGAGGATTCACTATGAAAATCCTCACACTGTGCCTACCTAGCTAGGGTAATAGTTAATAAAATAATAAAAATCCCCTAACTACTCTAATTCTTCGGCTGCTCCTGCAGCCCTTTAGAATAGCACCCACTCCAGTGGGCACCTAACACGAACTGAAGAGTCCAGGGATGCAGTAGGGGAGGAGCCTACCCTCTAAAGCTTTAGGATAGGTGCCTGGCTCCTTCGGACCCTCCTACATCCCAGTGTTGAGCTGTGTCACCAGGACCATTGAAAGAGAAAAATAAAAATATGGTACTTGTGTAGTTTCACGGCGCCACTAGATCGCATGCGATTTGACATGCGATATCGCATGCAATTTACTATCCAGTTTGTTACCCCACTATCCACTAGGGTGTGGAGTTGGTTTTATACAGTGTGGCGAGCGCAGCACGCCACCGAGTGGTGAGCCCCGCGAGGGGACACGGAATGTATTCCACAGAATTGCATGCAAATGGCATGCGATATCGTGAGTCGCTGTGAAACAACACAAGTAGTGTTCAACAAAATCCCTTCAACAAAATCTGCACTGGCTTCCATTCCCCTACAGAATCCTCTTCAAACACCTCACACTCACATACAGGGCCATCTCTAATTCCATTGCTCCATATATCTCTAACCTCATCTCCATTCATACACCCTCCCGCCCTCTACGGTCAGCTGACGACTGTCGTCTCTCCTCCACCCTGATCACTGCTTCCCATGCTAGAGTACAGGACTTTGCCCGTGCTGCACCCCTTCAGTGGAACGCACTCCCTCGCTCCATTAGACTCACCCCGACCTTGCAAAGCTTCAAACGGGCACTGAAAACTCACCTATTCATCAAAGCGTACCCTTCCACTGCATAAACCAGCTGGTTCTCCGACCCCTTGCCTGTTTACATCCTGCTATCTAACCACCACCCCCTCGCTTGCACCTCTTGTAATTTGTCTGTCTCCCCTTCCTACTAGATTGTAAGCTCCTCCGAGTAGGGCCCTCTTCCCTCCTGTTGTCAAAGCCCACTTCTCTTCACATTTCACTCACAGCTCTCCTTTACTCCAACACTCAGTGACCATCTTCGTCTGCATACTCATCTCCATCATTGGCCTCAAGCCTCTAGTTGTATGTTGATTGGGTCCTCACTACTTACATTTAAGCTGTAATGTGTATTGAACTGTGGTGCTCTTTATTTGTACTGTATTTTTGTTATTTATTCAATGTTATGCCAAGTTTTGTCTCCCTGTATTGTTCCTTTGTACGGCGCTGCGAAACACTTGTGGCGCCTTATAAATAAAATTATAATAATAATAATAATAATAGTGTAATCCGTGTCCCCTCGTGGGGCTCGCTGCGCTTGCCTCGCTTTGGGCTCGGTGTGCTCGCCACACTATATAAAATCAACTCCATGCCCTAGTGGATAGTGGGGTAATGAACTAGATAGTAAATCGCATGCGATATCGCAGGTCAAATTGCATGCGATCTAGTGGCGCCGTGAAACTACACAAGTACCACAAATATAGTTAAATAAATTATAATTTAGCATCATGTGAAATGGTCTTAACATATTGGGGTGAAGAGTACACACTGTTGGGAGATATTCAATCTGGTGAAATCCATATACATTCCTCTGCAATACTTATTTATTTTATTTATTAACAGTTTCTTATATAGCGCAGCATATACTTGAAGCCACTTCATAGAACAGCACTATTGCAATTTAATGAATAATAAATACGGTTATATAAATGTATTGTTTATAACATGTGGAATAGAGTTCCAAGATTTTGCTCTCAAATAATAGACTTTGTACACGCTCAAGCAATGGCAAGCAATGTTTAAATAACTTCCAAATGGACATGCATAAACATGCTGACCAGAAAAAAACTGAAAGGAATCCACACAAGCAGCTTGCTATGCTCAATTACTAAGCAATAGGTGAACATATTATTCAAATGAGCAGAAGGGTGTGCTACAGGCAAAATGGTAAGGGTTACACTAGTCTGCACTTATCTACTTGATTTTTACGAATGAGAAGAAGAAGGAGAAGAAGGAGTATATAGAGTATATATATAATGTATATAGAGCACCTTTTCTCATTACCACTCAAAAGGCCTGATTCAGAGTTGGACACAATTCTTATTTGCCACTATGACTCTGTATGCAGTGATTCTGCAAAAATATTCAGATGATGTAGCCAATAGAGTTTGCACAGACTCCCACTGATTGCATCTTTATCATCCTCACCTAGAAGAAGCAGAAAGCAGCAGTAGTACAAAGAAGCACCATCAGATGCACATTGGTCACACCATCGATTATCTGTGCAACCCTGTGGTTGATCGGACAATGCATTAGCTGTAATCTGCTTGAACCTTTACAAGTGCATACATCAACATACATAGGCTGAGACACCCCTCAAACCACCCCCGGTTACCGCCCACAAATTTTCACTGTCTGTAAATCATTATGTGCCAAAATCCTCACTGTGACCACAGTTAGTATCAAACTTCACTAAAAAAAAGTCACTTAAATAGACAAACGTCAGCATTGCATTCACTTTGCTTCCATCTTTTAATCAGGCCCAGTTGCTTTGTACAGTATCTTGCTGGCAAACTAGTTTTACACAAAAATGGAACTTTTCAACATCAACGTTCAATCCCTTCCTCTTAATAAGAGGCTAATTCAGAGGTTGATGCAAAAGCGCCCACAGCTAAGTCTACTGCAGTTGTCCATCTGCAAACTTATGTAACTTATACTAACCCTTTGTGAGGATTGACACAACCATTTTTAAGTACTGTGTCATCTTATTTAAACATTTGAATATCTGTGTACGCTGCCATTTTAACCGACAAGCCTGTGGTACCACTCCCGTAACATCTCCATGAGACGATCATCTCCTTGCTTGCACTAAAGGTGCCCATACACGTTACAATTATTGTATACAATATCGCATCTCATCGCATCTCGGTTTTGCGATGAGATGAGATCTAGTACAAAAAGTATGTGCAGCACATACTTTTTATACTATTGTAGATCTCATCTCATCGCAAAACCGAGATGCGATGAGATGCGATATTGTATACAATATTGTATACAATAATTGTAATGTGTATGGTCACCCTAAGACATGTATCACTCAGGAATGTCCACTACATTTTCAATATACTTCTCTGTGCATGCATCTGAAATACCAACTATAAGACACAATGGGGTTATTAAAGACCAAACCTAATTTGCAGAGCTCTGCGATCAGATCACCATCGAATGATTTTTCCATTGTGTTCAGAGTGCATAGCCCAGGGCCTACTCAGCCCGTGCGATAAAATCAGGCCAGAGCCGACGTCACACACTTTTCCCTAGAATTCCTGGTCTTGCCTGAGGTTTTTCTGGCACTCCCATAAAGTGGCAAGCTACCACCTTCCTGTCAATCAACTTGCAAACAACTTGCAAAGAAAAACACTAAGACCCGTACACATACACAGACGTTCGATAATCGTCCAGCCTGCAAATTTTCAGCCGAGCGATCAGGTCTGAATAGCCCCCAATATCGGGACACATGCATGCAGGAACTCAGCAAAAAATCATTCAACATCGTCCAACATTGGCAGTGTCCACCTCTGAATCAGACCATGTGTTTGGGTAGTAAGAATGAAGGTCAAACTTTTACACCTACTAGTCAAAATTATATTAGTCCTGTCAATTGCTAACAATCACTTAAGGCGAAGCAAATGCAATAATATGCTCTGCAAAGATAAATGTCCATAGTCATATGCACAGACACTGAGAGTTAATTTAAAAAAACAACACACACACACACACACACACACAAAGCGGTTTCATTTTATATCCAAAACAGGTTTCCACTGTGTCCAGTATGTTTTAATCATACTTGCCTACTTTTGAAAACTAGTTTCAGGGAGATTATAGTTGGTAATATAACTTAGCAATGCGCCCCATTGAGGAGGCATGTCTTGCTCCTCCCAAAGGGCGTATCTAGCTCCATATATGGAGAGATTGTGAAAAGAGATTGTGAACGTGGCACCTAGAAGCGTGGGTGTGTACTGCTACATCGGAGAGGAATCTTTTAAAATTACTGATATCCAAATGTAGATGAGCCCCAAAGCAGGTACTATACTTACGTACAGAGGCAATAGAGAAGCGCTGGAAGATTTACTTTTCCCTGCAGCCGTCTAAAGGGCTCAACCCCTCTTTAAAAAGCAAACAAGACAAGAAATACAAAGTAGATGGCGCAAAGGGATACTCAGGATACTTTTTCCAATAAAAAATCAATATAATTTTATTTAATCATAAAGAGAATATTATAAAAAGCGAAAGCACCGGCCGGTGACATTTACATATAAAAGAATGTATAACAAGTAAAAAAACCCATTCCACTAAGCATGCTTTTTGCACTTTTTTAATGTGCTTTAGAATATTATTTTGGCACAATGTGGTAATTGAAAGGTTAATGGCCACAATATTTGCTTACAATGGCCACAATATTTGCTCTTTCACACTTGGAATGCGGATAGAAAGCAGAAGTTAGTAAGCTGCAGATTTCAAACTTTGTTAGGCATGCAGGGTGTTAAGTCTTTGTAAAGCAGGGATCAATTTGACAGTCTTGTATAAGACACCAATGGCAGTTAGTTATTACTGCAAAAAAGCGGCTGCTGGTTCCCAAACAAATAGTAATGATCAGTCAGTTAGCCATACATTTTGAGCTTGTAGATGTTAGTAAGCTTTGAATGATTGAAATAGGGTATACTTATGCTCCGGGATCCGATTTGGTGATCCAATCAGTGTGAGGAGAAGTTGGTAGCAGTACCCTCGCCGTCAGCGGGTCCCCGGCCGTTCTATTGCTATGGACAGCCTTATCCAGGACACTCGGCTCCGGCTTGTGGGTTCACTCACTCAGCGGTGCTTTCGCGTGCAGCAATAAGGGATCGTTAAGATGACGCGTTTCCCCGCCTCCTATGGTATCAGCGGCTTCATCAGATGATGAAGCCGCTGATACCATAGCCGGCCGGGGACCCGCTGACGGCGAGGGTACTGCTACCAACTTCTCCTCACACTGATTGGATCACCAAATCGGATCCCGGAGCATAAGTATACCCTATTTCAATCATTCAAAGCTTACTAACATCTACAAGCTCAAAATGTATGGCTAACTGACTGATCATTACTATTTGTTTGGGAACCAGCAGCCGCTTTTTTGCAGTAATAACTAACTGCCATTGGTGTCTTATACAAGACTGTCAAATTGATCCCTGCTTTACAAAGACTTAACACCCTGCATGCCTAACAAAGTTTGAAATCTGCAGCTTACTAACTTCTGCTTTCTATCCGCATTCCAAGTGTGAAAGAGCAAATATTGTGGCCATTGTAAGCAAATATTGTGGCCATTAACCTTTCAATTACCACATTGTGCCAAAATAATATTCTAAAGCACATTAAAAAAGTGCAAAAAGCATGCTTAGTGGAATGGGTTTTTTTACTTGTTATACATTCTTTTATATGTAAATGTCACCGGCCGGTGCTTTCGCTTTTTATAATATTCTCTTTATGATTAAATAAAATTATATTGATTTTTTATTGGAAAAAGTATCCTGAGTATCCCTTTGCGCCATCTACTTTGTATTTCAGGTACTATACTTGCTAAAGTGCTGGGAAATGGTGCTGATAGTTCAATGTAAATGTGTTAGGGAGGGAGATTGCTGCTATTTCAGGGAGTCTCCTGCAGAATGCAGGAGGATAGGCAGCTATGGTTTTAATTGAATATATTGTGTTTAATATGAACACAAGTGTAGAGAAAATAAAGGACATTTTGCAATACTTAGTTGTTCCTGTTTGTTAAGTGTGGAGTGTAAATAATACAAATACATTTGTAAAATAATGAAATTGTTTCTCATGGAAACAGATAACCGATATCTAAATACTGTACAATTAATTTTTTCATAGACAAATGGAGATCACTGTAAAACTCCTATCACATATTTGCTAGTGGACAATGCTGTTTTAGAATATTTTTAAAAGCAAATATGTTAGTAGGAAAATACCAGTGAAAAGTGCATTTCAAGTTACCTTGTTAATCTATCACTTACTGATGAACCCTCGACACTTAATCTGTGAAGGTGAGAAAATATAAATCATAAATGTTATATTTATTTAGTAATTACAATTATGATGACAGAAATAATGTAACAGTCACATAGAAGCTGATTTATCAAACCACAAAGTAAACCTATTACCAATCCAGATCATAACTGCACATGCTTTTTCTCCTTCCTCCACTAGGTGTCACTGGAGTTACAATGGGGAATAGAAGGGTGACTACAGGGAGCATGGGCACTTTAAAATTAAATGAGTGTGGCCAACTCCTCCCCTTCTACTTCCCCTCCCAGGCAGTCTTAGATTGTTCCCTGTGGGAGCTGGTCACACTTTGGCTTGCTCCTTAGCGCAATGTTATAGTTACTTGAAAGCAGCAAGTTTTCTTTTGAGGACAGGTAGGTAGTGTCTGCCACCACCTGCCTGCATTGTGGGAGCTGCTGGTGGGACCCAGCCACAGCTGCTGCAGAGACCACCGTTCTCTGGAGATGAAATAGACAACGACACGTGCGGCGCGAGGCGTGTTCATCCCCCAGCCCCACCTCCCAGCTAGCAGCAGTGCTGTGAGTATTGCCTGACCTCCCAGTTAGCGGTGGAGGGTGGAGGTCAGGTCGAAATGCAAAAAGGCAGTTGGTAGCAGAGGTTTTTTTAAAAACTGGCACCATTTCTGGAGACGGAGCTGCGGGGCTTACCATGCGGTATGCTTCCAGAAGCCCGGTGTAACACCAGCGCTACATGTGGGTCTATTTTACCTAATTTTGGCACCTCTGCACGCTGCTGGAGGCTCCCAATAGCTGCTGACAGTCTCTGGGTTGCTCAGTACAGCATTTCTTGTCTCATAGGCCCTTATTCTAGTTGAATCGGTCAGATGCATATTTTCGGACAGGAACTGAGTGTTATTAGCCCCGCCTTCCATACGGATCGCTCACACCGTCCTAATGCGGTCAGATGCCGACCGAACGGACCGCAAGGATTTTTCATGTGAACACCTCCTCCATCTGTGGGAACCTCCCCCATCATTCGATGGTCGCCGACCATCCAATGCTGGACCGAGTAGTCAGGCAGCACCGAGTGCTCCAGACCACTCTGGCATTTCTCTGTGTTAAAGCAGGGATATGGGCGGGCAGCTGGCATCTGACTGTCATATGTCCACCCCCCACATGTGCGTCACAGCCGCATTACCATACATACGCCCAGCGTTTTCATGGGAACACCCATGAAACGTGGGGCGTACGCATATGGTAATGAGCCCAAACAGCCCTTCGCGCCCCTCTCCACCCCCTGTTCGGATTGTTCCAACCGATCGTATTCTGTACAGAATTCACACCGTTTTCGGACGTGCGCTGCATTTGCACATGCGCAGATACGCCTCTGCAAATGCGCAAACAACAACCATCGGCCGGCCGCATTCGGAGCCATCCGATTCAATCAGAATAAGGGCCATAGTTACATAGTAGATAAGGCTGAATAAAGACTTGCGTCCATCGAGTTCAACCTAGGTTATAATAACTTATCCCTTGTTATATAGTATATTCTGATATTTTTAAAGAAAGATTATTATTCTTATTGGTACCCTTGGATGTTTTTAACCAATAAATGTTTGTCCAATATATTGACCCTTGATATATTTGTACGTTAAGGATGTCCCCCCTTAAACGTCTCTTCTCTAGTGTAAAAAGTCCAAATTTGCTCAATCTATCCCTGTAGCTTAAATTCTAAATTCCCATAATTAGCTTTGTCGTTCTTCTTTGGGTTTTTTCTAGTTCTATTATGGCCTTTTTGTAGAGTGGGGGCATGCTAAAATTCTGTTGGCCTTTTTGTTGCTATGTGACATTGAATAAAATGAGCCCTAGTACCGAACCCTGTGGCACTCCACTCAGTACTGGTATCATATTTGATACGGCACTGTTCACAACCACTCTTTGTTCTCTATTACACAGCCAGTTCCCTACCCATCAACAGATTCTTGCCCCTAATCCCAGGTCCTCCATTTTATTTATCAACCTCTTGTGTGGTACTGTATCAAAACCTTTAGCAAAATCTAGGAAGACCACATCTACAGCGTTTCCATTATCAAGGTTTTTGCTAGCATCCTCATAGAAGCCTAGTAAATTTGTTTGGCATGAACGTTTTTTTTCACTAACCCATGCTGGTTAATACTAAGTAAACTATTAAGTTAAAAATGCTTCAGATATTTTAGCCACTATTGATGTTAAGCTCACAATTCTGTAATTAGCTGGGTCATCCCTTTTTCCTTTTTTGAATATTGCCACTACCTCTGCTATTCTCCAGTCTTTTGGTACCTTACCTGATCAGAGACAGATTAAGGTCTAAATGGGCCTGGAGCTGAAAATGATCAAGGGCCTATTATGCGCAATAATAGGGGTTGTGGCCAGCACCTAATAATGTGGGAGGCGTGACTAGTGTTCTGGTTGGGTGGTCAGCTCATGGGCGTGTCTCTATTTGTGTAAATACTTTCAACTAATTATATATGCCTGGAAAAAGCAGGGGGCTGGCATAGGAAAAATGCAGGGAGATATATTGGTGGGTGCCCTCCAAAGGTGCACCCGCAGGATGCCGAAAATATGTCCAAAAATACTTGCGGGGTGAGACGGCACTCCAGTCATAAAAAAAATACTGCAAACCGAAACTTGGTAGGCAATATGTCAGCACCTTTTATGTGGTAACCTAAGTTTACCACACCATATACCCCTTATACAAATCATGCAACACAATAGTAACCCCTTATACTGTACTTGCTTCTTACACATTATGCCACATGGAATGAGACAAAATTCACACCAATTGAGCAAAAATTCACATTATGGCACACAGACTGAGTCAAAATTCATGTTATGCCATACAGATTAAGGCAAAATTCACATTTTGCAACATGGATTGAGCCAAAATACACACTGTACCAGGCATGTCCAAACAGTGGCCCTCCAGCTGTTGTGAAACTACACGTCCCAGCAAGCCTTGACATAGTTTTAGCATTCCCTAATTGCAAAACTGTGGCAATGCATAATGGGGTACTTATGTATTATCTTGACTCCCATGTTAAATGCACCCCATTTTTTCATACCCCTACTATCCAACTACGCATGGAGTTGATTTTATATAGTGTGGCGAGCGCAGCGAGCCACCGTGCCCGAAGCGTGGTGAGCGCAGCGAGCCCCGCAAGGGGACGCGGTCTCATAAGAAAAACGGGAGTCCGGATATTACATAAGTACCCATAATGGGACTTGTAGTTTCACAGCTTGAGGGCCAAAGGCGCACATTAAAAATTTACACCATAATGCCCATTACATGTTAAGCCTCACACCATAATCTCCATTACGTATTATGCCAAACACCATAATGCCTATTAAAAAATATGCTACATAAGTGTTGCTTACCTACATGTTTATTGCCAGGGGTTCCATGTTCATTGCCAGGGGTTCCATGCTCGTTGCCATGTGGGATTACATGCTCATTGCCCAGGGGGAATACATGCTCGCGGTAACTGGGGGACAGTCGCCGCCGGGCAGAAATGACAGCCATTAACAGCCGGGCAGAGAGCAGGGGGCTGCCCGGCTGTATTCAGAGCACTGCATGTCCCGCCTATTTGAAATAATACCCCTTTCATACCAGAAAATGCAGGGAATATGGTCCCAGGATCATGCAGGGACATTCTTGGACTGGCCCCTTTTACACCAGCCTAGTCCCTGCATTTTCTGGTGTGAGGGGGAGAGAAAACCACCCCCACCCCACTTTAAACAACCAGCTATATCTTCGGAACCAACTGACCCATTTACATGTAGCCTTTGAATGATTTTGGTCCCGTGTCCTCAAACAACATGAACAGCCATGAAATTACATTTCAGAAATGAAAAAAAAAAGTTTTAACTGCAATATCTCTAGAATCAATGAACCCATATGGACCAGGTATCAGATTGAAGGTCCAGCAATTTGGGTTCGGCTGAGATCAACCTAGAGTTTCTGTGATGCTGGAGGGGGAACTGGCAGCCGTTGGAACCGGGTGGAGGTCGGAATTAGCGGGTCCCATGTTATCCTATGGCTAAAACGTTCCAGGTTTGCCTGGCGGTATCTCCGGTTCCCGGGGGGCTAGCGACGCGAGGCTGGTCTAGTTGGAAAGCCCTGGCCCTCAGCTCCTATTTGGAGAGTGGGCCTGGAGCTATAGCTCCATCAGGCCCATTGTTAATCCGGCTCTGTACCTGATGATAGTGAATTATCAAAAATATAATATAGAGGGGTCGCTAGTTCCTCCCTTAATTCCATTAGTACCCTAGGATGAATCCCATCTGGCCCTGGTGATTTGTTTGTTTTGATTTTGCTGAACCAAAATATTATATCATCGGCTTGTTCGTCCCATTTGTGGTACCTGTGCATTCCACTCTCTGCTCTCCCATAGTAAACACTGATGAGAAGAACCAATTTAACAGTTCTGCTTTTCTTTATCCTCTGTAAAACTTTTTCCATTGATATCTGTTAATGGGCCTATGTTCTCTTTAATTATTCGCTTACTATTTATGTACTTGAAAAACTTCTTGGCATTGGTTTTGCTTTCAGTGGCTATGAGCTCTTTATTTCCCCTTTTAGCTACTTTGGGTACCCCTTTCCAAATTTTGTTTGGTTCTTTGTACTTGTTGAACGCCTCCTCATTTGTGTTATCTTCATAGAATTTAAAAGCTCTTGTTGATTGCTGTCCTTACTTTTTTGTCCAACCATGATGGTTTTTTTTAATTGAATTTACCCTTATTGACTTTTGGTATGTATTTAACAGTCAATGTTTTGAGCACATTTTTTAGTGTATCCCACATTTGCTCTGTGTCTCCTGGTGACCAATCCTGCTACAGGCTCCTCTAAGATCTGTGAGTTCAGACAATGGGGTTTAGAGCAATGTGGGACAGTTTTGGGCTGTATGCAAATTAGGCCATAGCGCTCCTGTATATATACAATAGCGCTGTTGATGGCCTGTGGCAGCTCCTTTTCCTTATACTGTCTCTCCTGTCCAGTGTTTCTAACTATGGTGTAACTGTACCCACTCTGTGTATGTAGAGTATACGTATCTGAATATATATTTTTAAATACTGTATAATAAGATATCATGGCAGGAGGAAGCTCCAAAAAGGTTGCTTGTAAGAAGTGTAATTCTAAAGTAACACAAACTTCAGAAGGTATGCTGTTGTGCGATAAGTGCACAGCACACCCCCTCTCTGTTACATTCCCAAGGGGATACCTCTGCCTGGTCTTCATAGCTCCCTGACATCATGTTACGCCTGTCCTCTGATCTTACAGCTTCACATTGAGACAGAGAATGTAGAACATCATGGCAGGAGGCAGCTCCAAAAAGGTTGCTTTGTAGGAAGTGTACAACTAGGTTTACACCATCCTCTGAGGAAAAGCTGCTCTGTGATAAATAGCATATTACTGTGTCACCATCCCAAAGGGATGTCCCTGTCTGGGCTTTTCAGCTCACTGATGTTACTGTATATCATAATGTCCTCTGCGGTACTTCTACCCAGAGGGACATTGAGATCTTTAGATCTCTGCACAAATGTAGCCTCTGCTTGCAAGCCCTTACAAGTGTCTCTCCCTCCCCCTCCTTTCTTATGGGCCCCACACACAGCACGATATTTAGGCATTTCCTGAGCGATTTTAACAAATCGCTCAGAAAATGCCTGAAAATGCATGCAAATTGCTGTGTATATAGCCCACACAGTGATTTACATGCACACCCCCGCCGTTCTGAATCTGTCCAAGATTCAGAACGGACGGGCTGTACAATTCAGAGTAGTCACTCAGAAAGCTCCTGCTCATCTCCCGCTATGTGTGGCTGTGGGCAGATGAGCAGGGCCGAGTGACTGCGGACGCCACAGACCCGCCGCAGACCGCGCCGCTGAAACCACCACCCCTGACCATCGCCACCCCCACCTCACCTCACGGCGGCAGCGGGGCGGCAGCAGCATCGGGATGGAGATGTAAAAAATAATAATTCAAATTTCAAAATGGCCGCTCGCCGCGTCATTGCCCCGCCCCCTAGAGCTGGCTATATTAGCCAGCTTGAGACAGAGTAGGGGCAGTTACTCCGATGGCGGAGGAGAAGAGAAGAGCTCCTGAAGTCCTGGGAGGCGCGGCCAATGCAAAAGAGCTTAAAAGGCCGCCGCCCCCAGGTGAAGAACACAAAAGAAGAGGCAGAAGCCCTGGGAGGCGGCGGCCATGCAAAAGAGCTTAGGGGGCCACCGCCCCCAGGTAAAGATGCCGCAGAAGCCCTGGAGGGGCAGGAGCCCCCCTGGGTGAAGACAAGATGCAGTTTAATAAAATATGTAAAAACCTGTGTTTGTGGTTTTATTAACTAAAACATTTAAAACCAGTGTTTTTGGTTTTATTTTAATATTTCCTTTACAGGGGGGGTATAGGTACCGACGGGCTTGCTAGGACCTGTAGTCCTACTGTAAAAGACAATATTACTGTTAAACAAGCTATCAACCCTGCACCCACCGCCCATGGGTGCAGGGGATAGCCCCGGGCTTCAGCCCAGGCCTGGGGTGCCCTAGAGAGGAGGGACCCCCTTATTTGGGGGGTCCCCACCTCCCCAAAAACTCCCGGCCTGGGCTGACTAGTTAGGGTGGGTAATGCTGTGGCCACCGGACCCCATCAAGCGTGTCCCCTGGCTATGGCATTACACCCCCTGCTAGTGGAGCCTGGTGCTGGTCCCCAAAATACAGGGGACCCTATTCATTTTGTCCCCCATATTTTGGAAACCAGGGCCAACTCAAGGGACCCCACTCACTTTGTCCTTCGTATTTTGGGAACAAGGACCACTCAAAAAGCCCAGGGCTGGTCATGCCTGGGTGGGGGGACCCCATGCCATTTTTTTATTATACAAAATTATTTTCTGTATGACTGAGAGGACGAGACGCTGGACCCCGGACTTGGTAAGTATTTTTTATGTCAGTTCCCACTGTACCACCAACGTTTAAAAGTTTGCATATGGGGGGGGGGGTTCTGGGGGAACCACAAGCCACCATGAGTTAAGTTTTTTGGAGGGTCCACTAGCCGCCACCAATGATTAAACTTTTTTTTTTTCTTTGGGGGGGGGGGGGGGGGGTGCATACTAGGGGGAGGTGAAAGAGCACTTATTAAAGAAGACATTATTTATGTGGTAGATGTCTATACCATATAACATTATTTTTGTGATGAAGGGCAGTGTTTTACTTCACTTTCTTTGAAATCTCCCGTGCTGAATCTCCCATTATGAATTTCTGACACAAATCTCTCTGTATGTGGCTCATTGTCTGAAAGAGTGAAATCTCTTGTGCTGAATCTCCCGTTATGTATCTCTGGCATACATCTCTGCGTATGTAGGGCCCTTTCAGAAAGATACTTTGTGTCCCTCACATTGGGCCTTATTCTAGTTCACTCTTTCTGACAAAATCCTTCTTAGATGGACAAAACCATGTGCACTGCAGGGGGGGTAGATGTTACCTGTGCAGAGATAATTAGAATTCCATTAGAATGTAAGCTCTCACGAGCAGGGCCCTCTCTCCTCATGTGCCTTTCTTAGAATATATACATATTAACCATGTACTTGTCCTAAACTGTCTTGTACTGTAATTTGTTATGTGTTTTTGATTATAACTATGCTCTGTAAAGCGCTGCATAATTTGTGTGCGCTATATAAGAAACTGTTAATAAATAAATAAATAATTCGATTTGGATGAGTCATTTTGTTTCTGTGCAGGGTAAATCCTGGCTGCTTTATTTTTACACTGCAATATAGATCTCACTCATAGTTGCCTACCTTCCTGCATTCTACAGGAGACTCCCTGAAATAGCAGCAATCTCCCTCTCTCCATCATTAGTCTAGCAATCTCCCTCATGTCACCTAGCCCACATTACACTGTCACTGTGAGACAGATACATTTACATTGAATCATCAGCGCCATTCCCCAGCACTTTAGCAAGTATAGTAGCTCTTACTAACTGCATTGGGGATCATTTACATTTGGATAGAAGTCATTTTAAAAGATTCCTCTCAGATGTAACAGTACACACCCATGCTTCTAGGTGCCATAATCACAATCTCTTTTCACAATCTCTCCATATATGGAACTAAACACGCCCTTTGGGTGGAGCATGACACACCCCCTCAATGGGGCGGTGTGCAAAATTCTACTACCAACTATAATCTTCCTGAAACTAGTTTTCAAAAGTAGGCAAGTATGGATCTCTCTTTGAAGTAAAACCCCACCCAAATCGAATTCTCTCTGCACAAGTTACAGCGGCCCCCCGCAGTGCACATGGTTTTGTCCATCTAAAGCCCTGTACACACGCTTAGATTTGCTTTAGATTTGATGTTAGATTCGATTTTCTATTAGATCTGGCATTAGATCATCCCATTCGATTTGGCATTAGATCTGTATTTTTGCATTCGATTCGATTTCGATTTCACAATGTAGGCACAATGTATTTACTGGATCGAATTCGAGATTTCCTTGACTGCACAGTAGATTTTTCTATTCGATTTTGAGAAAACGGGAGCGCGCATTGAATCGAATGCAGATCGAAAGTGTCCTAACAACCAGTCGATTTTGCTTCTATAAGCAAAATCGACTCGAAAACAGGGAAAAATCTAAGCATGTGTACACAGCTTTAGAAGGATTTTGTCAGAAAGAGTGAACTAGAATACAGTAAGTCCCATTATTACAGAGGCAGTGAGGACATGCAGTTTGTGGGGAGAGTTTACAGACAGCAAGTTCATACAGAGGACAACAGGCAGCAACAGTTTCTGCTAAATTTGTTACAATGTTGCAACACCTCGCATGCTATGCTCATGTTATACACAAGATGCCACAGATGTTATACACAAGATGCCACATTAAGGCCCATACAGACTGTGCGACTTTCAGCTCAAAGCCGCCCAGTGTGTATGCCCCGGCTGCAGCTCCCGCATCATCGCTGGGAAAGCTGTTCATCTCCTGGTATTACCAGTAGATGACCGGCTTTGAGGACGGCTTTGCAAAGCTCTGTGCTATGCAAAGCCGTTTGCCCCCTGCTGTCAGGGCCAGGCAGGGGGAAAGCCACTCAGTATGTATGCACTGAGCGGCATTCTCCCCAGTGATGAACGTGATCATTGCTGTCCATACATGCTGTGCATAGTCGCCCAGTGTGTATGGCCCTTTACTCTGATGCCATGCTCAGAAGTACAAGGCTGGTAACACCATACCTCTGAACTCTGAAGAGGTACCGGGAGGGACGTTGTTGTTCGACCAAAAATGTTAGGGCGTGGCCTAGCGGGAAGGGGGGGTGGCCTATACTCGCTCCACTTCTGCGAGGCCAGGCCATGCTTTCACCACTGTGAGGGCATCTACCACCGCCCATCCTCGCCCCACCACGGGACACTACTGGCGCTGGACAGGATGCATGACCACCCCCCCCCTCCCAAAAAAAAGAAACGTTCCTGCAGAAAGCAGGACAGTTGGGAGGTATGGTAACTACAGTGTACACAGAGCTATTTACAATTTCTGATCCAGACACTTGTAAAGTGTAAAGTACCTCTGAAAAACTTCAAAACCTGCCTGTCCATATTCCAAGTCTGTTTAAGTTGCCATTACCCAGACTTCCATTGTTTATTTCATGCCCTTTATCTAGAAATGGTAGGGTACTATGGCAGACTCCACCAACAGTGGACTCTGAAGTTGTAATTTCACCAGGAATACCTTTCAAGGTTCCTGCTAAATGGAAGTTGGAGAATACTTTAATGTAATATTTATCCGGCTGCTAGTAGCCTTGCACCCCAGCGGAGTATCGTTTTGGGTGGATGCAGTTGTTGCAGTTTGGTTTGTCAATTCTGACCATTCTCCTCTAAATTACTTTCGAGGAGTAACACTGGCTGCATCTTTTATGATTACTAGTTGATATGGCCTTGAGACATTGCATCCCTTTTAGGGACGCAATCTCACTTTGATACTGTTACACTGCTGTCCCGGACCCGCCGGGACAGACAGTGTAGACGAGTGCCGGGGGAGGCGTCGGGGGCGTCGCGCAGCAACGCCCCTAGCTTCCGTCCCCACGGCATCGTCAGCAGGCATCGGGGCGTTGCTGGGCAACGTCCCCGAGCGTCTCCGTCGGCGCGCCGGCGCACTGACGTCATGCGCCCGGCAGTGCAGCGCACGTCAGCGTCGGCGGGGATTTTGAATAAAGAGCCGGCGTCTGCCCAGGACAGGCGCCGGTTATAGCTTCTGCACCTCAGGGTCTCAAGTGTTCCTGGTTCCCACCTACCCGCTACTCCTGGTTCCTGTGTCCAGTCATCCTGCATCCTGTCGTTGATTCCCAGCCGTGTCCTCCGTTCAGTCTCCTGTACTCCTGGTGTCCGTGTGTTGTCCTTTATCCGTATCCGGGTTCCCGCTGCCTGTTGCCTCCTCGGTGCACAGATAAGTGGGGTCTACCCCCAGACAGCCCTTACTCGTATTTTGATATTGATGGAACACCTCTGTGTATTGTTACACCTGCTTGGGATATTATTGTGTTACATCTTTGCGTATTGTTACGTCCACTCTGTTGTCCACGGAGCAAGGGTGACCTCGCCTTTCTAGGGTTAGTTAGCTATCCCCTTGTTCATCCTTGGCATTGGTGGCGGCGTTGTCAGCCCTAAAGACCTGGTGGCATCGGGGGTGGAGCCTGACTAACGGGCTCTGTCGAACGCGGCTATTATAGGCGAAGCCTAGCTCAGCACGCGTCCGCCAATCTCATTCGGTGACAACGGAGTCAGGGTTGGCGAGGACACCCAGTTATCATAACATTATAACCGGCCAAACTATACTCTGGGACTGTTCGCTGCCCCTACAGCTCAGAGGTTCAATAGTCGTTGTGAGCCCCAATCATGGATCCGACACAACAGGCTGCTGCCCACTCCCTTGCAGGACAGATGCACACGCTGACGCAGAAACTGCAAGAGCTCACCCTACGGGTAAACTCACACGAGGAACGGTCACAGTCTAGCTCCTCCTCCGGTAGGGGTCTGGAGCCTAAGTTAAATCTTCCTGACCGTTTTTCAGGTGACCGGTCCCAGTTCTTTAATTTTAAACAGTCTTGCAGGCTTTATTTCAAATTACGCCCAGTGTCATCCGGTTCTGAGGCTCAACGGGTAGGAATGGTTATATCACTCCTGCAGGGAGATCCTCAGTCTTGGGCCTTTGGCCTTCCTGATGGTGCTGAGGCTCTCTCTTCAGTGGAGGCATTTTTCTCAGCTATGGGGTTATTGTATGATGACCCGGACCGGACGGCCTTGGCTGAGTCAAATCTTAGGGCCTTGCGTCAAGGGCAGGACACAGCTGAGGCATACTGTACTCAGTTCAGACGTTGGGCTATTGATTCTGGCTGGAACGACCCAGCGCTTCGTAGCCAGTTTCGGATTGGTCTATCCGAATCCCTTAAGGATGCGTTAGTGCATTACCCCACTCCTAAAGACATAGATGGGATCATGCAGTTAGCCATTAAGGTGGATAGGAGATTTCGGGAGCGGCAGAGGGAGAGACGGTCTGGAGTGTTGCCTTCCTCATCTGCGGACGAGTCTACCGAGGTACCCGGAGACGAGCCTATGCAATTGGGGGCCACTCGACTATCTTCCTCCGAAAAGAACCGCCGCCGTCTCAAGGGCCTCTGTTTGTATTGTGGGGGTCCCGGTCACCTTGCTGTTGCTTGTCCGCTGAAGGCGGGAAAAGACAGGGCCTAAGTGATACTTGGGGGGTTCACTTGGGCCTGTCGAGCTTTTCTCCCTCAGATTCCGTATTGATTCAGGTATCAGTCTCTGTGACCGACCGTTCTTGGAATGGATCTGCCTTTGTGGATTGTGGGGCGGCCGGTAACTTCATTGATGAAGGCCTGGTGCACCGATTGGGCCTCATGCCCATACCCTTGGCCAATCATGTCTCTGTATGTGGGTTGGATGGCCGTCCACTGTCCAAAGGCAGTATATCTTTTAGGACTCCCTCCCTTCGTCTGTCGGTGGGGGCTCTTCACTCCGAAGATATCACCTTTCTTATCTTTTACTGTCCTCTCACTCCTATTGTCCTGGGGCTGCCTTGGTTGAAAAAACACAACCCTGAATTTAATTGGGAAACTGGTGAAATCACTCGGTGGGGAAGGTCCTGTTCGGATGTTTGTCTCACTCTCCCTCTCCGTGTGATGCACCCTGATCTTCAAGCTCTCCCTCCTCAGTACCGCGATTTTGCGGATGTTTTTTCTAAAAAAGAAGCCAACACCCTGCCTCCTCATCGCCCCTTTGATTGTGCCATTGATTTAGTGTCTAATGCCAGACTCCCTAAGGGTCGTTTATATGCGTTATCCGCACCTGAGTCCCAAGCCGTGGACCTCTACATTAAAGAAAGTCTTGAAAAGGGGTTTATTCGGCCCTCAAAATCCCCGGTAGGGGCGGGGTTTTTCTTTGTAGAGAAGAAAGATGGGTCTTTACGGCCCTGTATTGATTACAGAGCCCTTAACAAAATTACGGTCAAAAATTCCTACCCATTACCCCTCATCTCCGTATTATTTGACCAGATTCGGGAGGCAGTGATTTTTTCCAAAATAGACCTCAGGGGGGCCTACAACTTAATCAGAATTAAAAGTGGAGATGAGTGGAAGACCGCGTTTAATACTCACTCGGGGCATTTTGAGTATCTTGTGATGCCTTTTGGTCTAGCTAACGCCCCGGCAGTCTTCCAAGACTTTATTAATGAGGTCCTTCGGCCTTTTTTAGGGGGTTTTGCCGTAGTTTACTTGGACGACATTCTCATTTTTTCCAAGTCTCTTCCCGAGCATCGGCAGCACGTCCGCCTGGTGCTGCAGAGGCTACGGGAGAATCATTTATATGCCAAGTTAGAAAAATGTGAATTTGAAGTGTCACAAGTGACTTTCTTAGGGTATATTATTTCCCCTCAAGGTTTCTCCATGGATCCATCTAAGGTTCAGGCCATTCAATCCTGGGCTCGCCCAACCACGCTCAAGGCCATTCAGCGATTTCTTGGCTTTTCTAATTACTATCGCAAATTTATCCGCTCCTTCTCGGACATCGTGGCCCCCATAGTGGACTTGACCCGGAAAGGGGCTGACCCAGGACAATGGTCTCAACTGGCGATGTATTCTTTTGAAAAATTAAAGAAAGCGTTTTGCTCAGCCCCAATTCTGCACCACCCAGATCCCAGGCTACCCTTTTTAATCGAAGTCGACGCCTCTGATGTGGGTGCTGGAGCAGTCCTGTCTCAGAAGGGGCCACAGGATCTAAAGATTCATCCCTGTGCTTACTTCTCCCGCAAGTTCTCTCCAGCCGAGAGAAATTATGATGTAGGCAATCGTGAGTTATTGGCCATCAAATGGGCGTTTGAGGAGTGGCGTCACTGGCTTGAGGGAGCTCAGCATACCATCACGGTGATCACCGATCACAAGAATCTTTCTTATATTGAGTCTGCCAAACGCCTCAATCCACGACAGGCTCGGTGGGCACTCTTTTTCACCAGATTCCGGTTTATTATCACCTTTAGGCCAGGTTCTAAGAACGTGAAGGCGGATGCCCTCTCCCGCAGTTTCCAGACTTTCCAGGGATCGGAGGTGAAAGCATCCCCCATCGTCCCTTGCTCGGTCATCATGGCGGGCCTGACCCAAGATTTAGCCACCTTAGTAATTGCTGCCCAAGCGTCGGCTCCTCAACAGACCCCACAGGACCGTCTATTTATTCCCCAGAAATTACGGGAGGCGGTTTTCAGGGATTTTCACTCGGCAAAAAGCTCCGGGCATCCAGGTATTGCCAAAACTTTGGAACAGTTAGCCAGGACTGTTTGGTGGCCCTCTATGAGGCAAGATGTCGACAGATTTGTGGCCTCATGTCTGGTCTGTGCGCGACACAAATCTTCTCGACAGTCTCAGATTGGGCCGCTGTTTCCCTTGTCCATTCCTGAAAAACCATGGTCCCATATTTCCATGGACTTTATCGTTGACCTTCCTCCGTCTAGCAAGTTCACCACCATCTGGGTTACTGTGGATAGATTTTCCAAAATGGCTCACTTTACTCCATTACATGGGCCCCCTACAGCTAAACTCCTAGCGAATTTATTCATCACCAACATTTTTAGGCTTCACGGACTCCCGGTTGATATTGTCTCGGATAGAGGTTCCCAGTTCGTGGCCAGGTTTTGGAAGCAGTTTTGTTCAGCCTTAGGGATTCAAGTCAGTCTCTCCTCTGGTTACCACCCGCAGTCGAATGGACAGACCGAGAGGGTCAACCAGGCTTTGGAACAATACCTCCGCTGTTTCGTTTCAAAGTGCCAGGACAATTGGGCTGAGCTTATTCCATTAGCGGAGTTTGCATATAATAACTCTTATCATACAGCTATTAAGAGCTCTCCTTTTTTCTGCAACTCTGGTTTTCACCCCAAATGTAGTTCTTTCATGCCCCCGGTTGATCCGTCAAGATCCTCGTCCACTGTCTCGTTTTTTAGGAAAGCCTGGAAGAATGTACACATAGCCCTTAGACAATCCTCAGCCCGGTCTAAGATTTTCTTTGATAGGCATAGAAGACCGTGTCTCTTTAAAGTGGGTCAGAGAGTATGGTTATCCACACGCCATATTAGACTTCGACAGCAATGCCCCAAGCTGGGTCCCAGGTTTATCGGTCCATTTCCGATTATCGGACAAATCAACCCGGTGGCATTCAGACTTCAGCTTCCCAGGTCTCTGCGCATCAATAATGTCTTTCATTGTTCCCTGCTCAAACCTGTCGTCGGAACCCTTCCATCCAGCTCTACACGTACTCAAAGACCTGTCTTGGTTAGGGGGCATAAGGAGTATGTGGTGGAACATATCTTGGATTCCAAGGTAGTCAGGGGTCAGCTCAAGTTTCTTGTCCATTGGAAGGGGTTTGGAGATGAGGAAAGATCTTGGGTCCCAGAAAAGTTTTTGCATGCGCCCAGGCTAAGAGCGGAGTTTTTAAAAAAATTTCCCTGGAAACCGGGTTCTAAGGGTTCGGTGACCCCTCCTCAAGGGGGGGGTACTGTTACACTGCTGTCCCGGACCCGCCGGGACAGACAGTGTAGACGAGTGCCGGGGGAGGCGTCGGGGGCGTCGCGCAGCAACGCCCCTAGCTTCCGTCCCCACGGCATCGTCAGCAGGCATCGGGGCGTTGCTGGGCAACGTCCCCGAGCGTCTCCGTCGGCTCGCCGGCGCACTGACGTCATGCGCCCGGCAGTGCAGCGCACGTCAGCGTCGGCGGGGATTTTGAATAAAGAGCCGGCGTCTGCCCAGGACAGGCGCCGGTTATAGCTTCTGCACCTCAGGGTCTCAAGTGTTCCTGGTTCCCACCTACCCGCTACTCCTGGTTCCTGTGTCCAGTCATCCTGCATCCTGTCGTTGATTCCCAGCCGTGTCCTCCGTTCAGTCTCCTGTACTCCTGGTGTCCGTGTGTTGTCCTTTATCCGTATCCGGGTTCCCGCCGCTGCCTGTTGCCTCCTCGGTGCACAGATAAGTGGGGTCTACCCCCAGACAGCCCTTACTCGTATTTTGATATTGATGGAACACCTCTGTGTATTGTTACACCTGCTTGGGATATTATTGTGTTACATCTTTGCGTATTGTTACGTCCACTCTGTTGTCCACGGAGCAAGGGTGACCTCGCCCTTCTTGGGTTAGTTAGCTATCCCCTTGTTCATCCTTGGCATTGGTGGCGGCGTTGTCAACCCTAAAGACCTGGTGGCATCGGGGGCGGAGCCTGACTAACGGGCTCTGTCGAACGCGGCTATTATAGGCGAAGCCTAGCTCAGCACGCGTCCGCCAATCTCATTCGGTGACAACGGAGTCAGGGTTGGCGAGGACACCCAGTTATCATAACAGATACTCAAAGGTGGGGTGACAGCACGACTACGGTGCTCAAAGGCACCTGGTTTGAGTGCATCTGCAGAAAAAGGTACATATGCAGTGCCTAGGTCACATAAAACACCTTTTATTCATACATCAGGGGCTGATTTGCTGTTATGGTTGTGGCATTTTACAGCGTAACCTATTGCCTTAGGTTTCATAGGCATCAGATTTGTCTATAGGCAGTTATACCAGTATGTGTGTATTGCCCGTCTTTCCTGATAGACTTTTCGAATTTGTTCATCTAGGCGTTCTCTACATCCATATATGGTAAACTTTTCTTCCCAGGTACAGGTAACAAACACAACAGACTCCAAATCATGGTTGGGTTTTTGCCCTATATAGTTGACACCTTCCGTTCTCCAACTCCAGAGCATCGTAGGAGGTGTTCTCTTGATCAGGGTTATCGAACTCACAGCACTATTCCATGCCTGGATTCCGGCAATAACTGTGCTACCAGACCAGGCCAATATATACTAAATAGGGGAGCACCGCACTGTGAGAGGTGTTGGATGAACTCTCCTCATCATGGATGCCAGTCTCCGGGGGCTGAGAGCGTGCCGTTGGATATCAGTTCCAGGGTCTTTGGACTTCCCATGAAGCCCTCCTGTTGATCTATGTGCTGGAACTCAAAGTGGTGTGTTCTTTCTTCAGGCACAACACCTTCTGCAGAGATGGCCCATTCATGTTCAATCTGACAACTCCAGGGTCGCCGCCTATATAAAAAAACAGGGTGGCATGCGCAGTCACGCAGCCATGAAGGATGTGAGACGGGTTCTGCTTTGGACCCAAATCCACCCACATGCCTTATCAGTCATCTTCAAACCCGGCGTGGACAATTGTGGGGCCGACTTCCTAAGTCGACAAGAAGTACATCAAGGAGAATGGTGTCCCAGTCTTCAAACGCTGGTGAGATGGTGGAGTCGCCCTCAAGTAGACCTGATGGCATGTAGTAACAATCACCAGTTGTCCTGGTACTTCACAAGGATGCTAGATCTGGCTGCGGTGGAAGTGGACATCCTGTCAGCTCTCTGGCCTTATCAGTTTGTCTACCTCTCCCCCACTTACCGCTGTTGCCCTGTGTGCTTCAACGGATAAGAAAGGAGGAAGTCATGGATCTCCTGTTTGCTCTGGACTGGCCTTGCTGGTCTTGGTACACAAATCTGACATCTCTGTTAATAGACAAGCCATGGCCTCAGCCTCTTCAAGAAAACCTTCTCAGCCTGGGAAGTTTCGTCTTTCCAGAATTAAGACATCTTCAGTTGAAGGCGTGGCTGCTGAGAGGTTCACCCTTGAGGTGTGTGGGACTCCCCACTGCAGTGATCCCTACTATGATGCAGACACAAAAAAGATTACCTTAGACTACTACCGCCTCTGGCGCGCTTATGTGTTTTAGTGTGAAGGGCATGGTGTCTCCCCTACTCTTTTTAAGAAATCACGGCTTCTGTTTTTGCAAGTTGGTCTTGCTTCTGGGTTGCACTTTTGATCTTTCAAGGTTCAGGTCTTCTTTCAGAAGAGGTTGGCTCTGTTACCAGAGGGGCACACGTTTTTCCAGGGAGTGTTGCGGTTGCAACTCCATTTGGATTTGGTCCTTGGAATTTTGCAATCCTCGATTTTGAGCCTTTGGAGGATGTGGATGTCAAGGATCTCAAGTGGTAAACGGTGCTCTTGCTGGCCTTAGCTTCGGCCAGACATGTCTCTGAGTTGGGGGCTCTATCCTGATGCCCCCCCATTTTGTTTTTTTAGAAAGGACCGTGTGGAGCTCTGTTCCAGACTCTCTTTTCTGCCTAAGATCATCTCGGTTTTCCATATCAACCAGCCAATTGTGGTACCAGCGTTTTTTGATGACACTCCTGATGCCAGGTCTCTGCATGTGGTCTGAGCTCTCCACATTTATGTTGCTCGGACAGCCTCCGTCAAAAAGTCGGATGTTTTGGTTGTAGCGTATGATCATGGGAGGTATGGCTGGCCGGGATCTAAGCAGACTTTGGCCAGATTGATTTGACTTGCTATCCGGCAGGCTAGTGTTGCCAAATGCTCGGCCCCCTACTGCTTCTAGCTCAGCAAATTATACACGCTCTGTGGGACCCTCGTGGGCAGTTGCCCGAGAGCTTTTTATTTAAACTTTTGTCCGGTTCTACCGGTTTGATACCTTTCCTGCTTCAACATCTCAGTTGGGCCACTCAGTTTAAGGGGTTCTCAGCGATGTCCCGTCTGTGTTGGGAGCTCTGGGACGTCCCCATTGTAACTCCAGTGACACCTAGTGGATGAAGGAGAAGACTTTTCTCTGAGTCCACAGGTGTCACTGGATGCCTTCCACCTTTGCTTGGTTATGTGTCCCGACCTTGAAACATTCTTCCTGCCAGGGTTAGTTCCGGTTAGGTCTGTTGGAACCTCCTTGTGTTCTTAATGTCTGCTTGCAAGTTACTCAGTGTTGTTTATCACTATTTCTTCCCTTTCTAATTTGTATGTGTTTATAGTAGAGAAAAATAGAGAGCGCCAGAGGTTTCCACCACCTTTAGTGCAGTAAATGTGTCAAATGTACAAATAATCAAAACATTTTTGAAAAAATTGACATATTTTATTAAAACGTTTGTAGGAAAACGTGTGGTGTCTCAGTTCTTTTGAAGACAGTAACAACCCAACGCGTTTCGTCTTTAGAAAGACTTCATCAGAGGTTTAAAAAAGACACGATCAGGAATATATGAAGATGCCTCAAATATTTTCACATTATATGATGGAATTCAATTAAAAGATAGAGGTCGCAATCTTGAATAGGTGTTATAACAGGGTAAGGGATTTTAAACATCCATGTATGATGGGGCTGTTGTTGGTCCCATACTTTTCTAGATGTGAAGAATCTTCACAGAGTTGTCAGAACAACGCTGGCCGTAAATAGAATGTCTGATTAGGACTGGACTGAATTGAGCAAGTATAGGTGAACGTTCAGCAGGGTCAACCGGGGTCAGATGACCTTAATTTCTTCCTGATAGTATCTGGGATAGACAAATGTAACGATAAAGGCAACAGCAACGTCCAATCCTTTATCGTTACATTTGTGCAGAACCACTGTAGCATAAAGCCACTATACAAGTGTCTTCACAGCAACGTCTGTTCGTGCGGAATCAGTTCCGTTCTTACCACCTTATCTACCCTAGATAACTTCTGGAAGAACCACAATAGCCTAAAGCCACCGTACTAGTGCCTTTACAGCGATATCTGTTAGTGCGGACTGAGTTCCACCAGCACCATCTTGTCTATCCCAGATACTATCAGGAAGAAATTAAGGTCATCTGACCCCGGTTGACCCTGCTGAACGTTCACCTATACTTGCTCAATTCAGTCCAGTCCTAATCAGACATTCTATTTACGGCCAGCGTTGTTCTGACAACTCTGTGAAGATTCTTCACATCTAGAAAAGTATGGGACCAACAACAGCCCCATCATACATGGATGTTTAAAATCCCTTACCCTGTTATAACACCTATTCAAGATTGCGACCTCTATCTTTTAATTGAATTCCATCATATAATGTGAAAATATTTGAGGCATCTTCATATATTCCTGATTGTGTCTTTTTTAAACCCCTGATGAAGTCTTTCTAAAGACGAAACGCGTTGGGTTGTTACTGTCTTCAAAAGAACTGAGACACCACACGTTTTCCTACAAACGTTTTAATAAAATATGTCAATTTTTTCAAAATTTTTTGATTATTTGTACATTTGACACATTTACTGCACTAAAGGTGGTGGAAACCTCTGGCGCTCTCTATTTTTCTCTACTATCCTACCTATTGTCTCCCACTAACAGGGGAGTCTCTTTAGAGCAGCAGCCTTTCGTGTGGCGCGACTAGAGTCACTCCTAGTTGTATGTGTTTATATTTAACTCCTCTTCAGAAGTGTGTTCTCTTCCAGCTCCTTCCGGGCACAATCCTTATAACTGCCTGTGGGGGGGAATTAGAAGGGGAGGAGTTGGCCACACTCATTTAAAATTTAAAGTGCCCGTGCTCCCTGTAGTTGCCCTTCTAATTCCCACTGTAACTTTAGTGACACCTGTAGACTCGGAGAAAAGGATTTACAGTAAGTAAATTGCACTTTTCTTAATTCTGCACTTTTCTTAACTTGGTTTAACAATATCTGCATCATGTATATAGTATTCTCAGGACACCTTGGTAAGCTTGATTAATTGAATTATATAATTACAGTATAATTGAATTATATAAGATTCTACAGATACAAATAAACTTGGCTGCTTTTTGCTGTAGGATTGCACTTTTATACATACAGCAGATGTCAATTTCTCCCTCTACACAGCATGATATTTTTAATCAGAGCAGTGTAAAGTTAAAACAAATAATGAAAGGCAACAGCTTCAAATCCCCAAAACACTCCAAGACGCAAGTTAGTTTGACATAAAAATCTGGAATCTTTAAAATGACTACTCAAACAACTCAATCTACCCAATTTGCACCTCATGTGCACTAAATAAGACTGGCATGAAAAGACAGTTTTGTGTAGATATCTATAAGTTACTGTATACATTGTAACTGAATACTAGATACTTTTGGTTGAACACTCCTATAAGGTACCTCAATGACAGCCACATTTCAGAATTTGCACTTTCCTCAGTTCTGACCTGATGGGCTTTTGTCATACAAGCGACATGAGGTGCATACAGAAGAAAACAGATTTCACATAGGTGACAAAAGTCTTACAGGAGACTACATACCTCCCAACTAGTGTGGCCAATCCCGGGATCGGGATCGGCGGGATCCCGGGATTTGGCCTAAAAAAGTCCGGGATTTCAATCCCGGGATTGGAGAATCCAATCCTTGGATTTCGGGATTAGACTGCGCATATGCAGTCTAATGCCGGGCAGCGTCTGAGCACTCGCTCAGACGCTGCCTGGCTGTTCCGGTAAACTGACCCGGCGTGCGGCCTGCGTAGCGTGACAGTAGAGGTCACGCTGCGCAGGCCACACGTCACCAGTGACCGCCCGCCCACCTACCCGCCGGCCTGCCTCCGCCTGCCCGCCTCTTCTCAGCCGCCCGCCTGCATGCCAGCCTGCCTCCGCCCGCCCACCTGCCTGCTGTCTTCGATGGAGGTGCACTTGCCGGGAGGCACCGTGCACCTCCAAACCCACTCCCGGCCGCCCGCCCGCTCCCTTATGTAAGTAGATGTGCGGGTCGGCCGGGGTGGGTCCAATGCTAATAATGAGCTTTTTGGTTTGGATGCCAATCCCAGGAATCCCGGGATTGAGCATTTTTCAATCCCGGATCCCGGGATTGAAAAAATGCCCCGGGATTGGCATCCCTACTCCCAACAGTCCCGATTTTAGCGGGACAGTCCCGATTATCAGGGCCTGTCCCGCTGTCCCACCCGCGGGCGGCAGTGTCCCGCGGTGTGGGGGGGCTGTTGGGAGTCCCCCCCTGTCAGCTGCTAAGCAGTGGGGAATAAACGCTGTGCGCATGCGCACAGCGTCTATTCCCGTAACCAGGGGGCTGGGGGCATGGCTAGAGGCTCACAGAGCCTCTGGGTCATGCCCCCATAGCGGCAAAATGGGGGCCTCGCGGGAGAGCCGCATGTATAGGCCACGCCCCTACGGCGCGCAGCAGCAGCGTCCCGCCGGCTGATCACACAAAATTGGGAGCTATGTGACTACAGAATCACCAGCCCACGCACTCATGCAATGCACACCTGGGCCTGGAGATGCCACTGAAGAGGAACCTGAAGGCCGCTATGGACGCTGGGGGACACTGTAGACATCGGGGGACCACCGGAGCACTACCAGGGGACCAGGCAAGTATGGAAGAAAATATATATATTCCAAAATCCCAAAAAAATCCCTTATCCAAAATGCTTGTGGTCGCGAGCATTTCGGATAAGGGATACTCAACCTGTATCATGTTTCTCACACACACACTAGAACTTTATACTACTAAGGAAATCTACCTTGTAATTTGTTTTTTTGTTTGCTATGTACGGCGCTGCAGACACTTTGCGGCGCCTTATAAATAAACGTACTACTACTACCACTACCCTACTTAAGCAGAGGAGTCACGCTATATAGGTTGAGCCACAGTACAGGCCAGGCCACATCATCAAGCCTCTGCAGCCTTCCATCTTCACTAGGGGTTGGCCATTATCTGGAATGGTTCCCTGCTCTCCTGGGCATCAGGGAGAACTGTCCAAAATGTCTGAGTCTCCCAATCATTCTGGTAGAGCGGGCAAGTATGTTATAGGTTTGCGAATTCTTCTGAGGGGAAGTTCCTAAATAAAGTTGTTTGACATCATCATTCAGTTAAGTTTGTATTTGTTACTGAATAATAGAGGGACAGGTAGGTTTCTGGAGCTCAAAATAAGCTGAAGCTATAATAATAGCTCCTCCATACTGTCGATACTGCAATGTAGAAAAAAAATATTTATAATAAAGATCATCAAACGGAGAGAGAAGAACTGTTGGAGATTTAGATCTCACTGAGGGGCAGATGTACTAAGCCTTGGAATTTGATAAAGTGAAGAGATATAAAGTACCAACCAATCAACTTCTAACTTTAAGGTTAATTTTCAAACGGCCGGTAACATGACAGTTGGGAGCTGATTGGCTGGCACTTTATCACCCTCCACTTTATCATTCTCAAAGGCTTACAGAGTGCTCTAATCGAAATACATTAAATTACTTGGGCTATACATACTATATTTAAGCACAATTCCTAACTTGACGAAACAAAATATTTAACATGAATATGGTCTCTGGACAACAAACATGCCATATACCAAGTGCAAATGTCTTAATTCTTAATGAATTCACTTTTCTCGAGATTCAGGTTGTTAAATTACTTGCAAATATGGACAAAATATACAACCAGAAGTTCACAGACCATGAAAGCCGAAGAAAACTCAGCCCCAGGATAAATGTCAGGACACAAGTCACAATAGTAGAATGAAAGTGTCAAACAGCATATTAATAAACACAGCCACATATGCTGCAATGGAATATATAAAGATTGCAGATGGATGTGATGCTTGTGGTTAGAAGACCAACAACAGAGGTCTGTTAAGTACACTTACCTTTGCCCAGCCCCCTAGTCCCAAACTCTCCCTTCCCACAGCCTAACCCTACCCTCCTACAGCCTAAATTTAACCCTCCACATTTGTGTTCATACCCTAACCTTCTTACCCCGCACCCTAACCATACACCCCGTAGCATAACCCTAACCCCCCCTTCTTAGTGCCCAGTCATAACTATCTCTCCCTACAGCCAATACCTAACCCACCCCCTAATGTCTAAACCTAACCCTCTCCCCTGCGGCCTAACATGTCCTGGCATATGTATAATCGGGATGCCGACAGTCAGGACTCTGCCGCCAGCATTTCTTATAAATGTTGGTATTCCGGCCTCAGTCTTCTGTCAGCGAGTTGGAATCTGGTGCATATATAATTTGACTGCTGGCATTCTGCCCTCTGGATGCTAACCGCATCGTGCTGCAATGTGGGCAGTGATGTTAGGTAGTTGCAGTGCTTTGTGCATGTACATTGTGCTACAGTACCAGCTGTCAGCCGAAAGCTAAAGTCTCCTTCACATGCCACAAGCATTCAATCATACATGCCAGTTGTATAACCTTTGTTACATGCACATGGGCAGTATGAAGGGTGAGTTACTGAGCACCCTTACACATGTTTTTAGCAGCATTACATCAGGAGCTACATGTGTATTAGCCTAGGGAAGGCATTTCTAAACTATGGCCCTCCAGCTGTTTTTGGAAACTACAAGTCCCAGCATGCCTTGCCACAGTTTTTCTATTAGGGAATGCTAATACTATGGCAAGGCATGCTGGGATGTGAAGTTTCACAACAGCTGGAGGGCCACAGTTTGGACATGCCTGGTCTAAGGCACCTGGGACATTTTAGCAAAGGAGTATTTATGAGATAATTATTAGGTGATAACTGGCAATGTGTGCCCTCCTCTTTGACCTGCTCTAACTGGATTCTGTATAAGCCAGGCAACAAATGATTAGAGGTTAACCAATCAGACCACTGGTATGTGCAGTCCCAGAGGCGGAACTAGTGAGTTGTGGGCCCAGGTGCACAAATATGCCCCCCCATACTCTAAATAGGAACAGTATGCCAAAAACTTAGGGCATAGCTTTGTGGGAAAGTGGCGTGGACACATAATAGTTTCAAAGTACTGAAGTGTCCGTTAATCACATTACACCACATAGTAGCGCCACTTGTACCCATTGCTCTAGGCAGAGCCCCCGATACCCCTTTCAGATCGCATTTTTCAACCGGATTATTGCCAGATCGAGGTGCGATTTGAAAGCGCTAAAGTGAATAACCAGGTCAACCAACCCAGGTTATAAGAAGGGTTAAAACAGGGTTTCCCAGTGTATAATGAGCGAAAGGGGTTTAGTGTGAAAAAGTAGGACCCAGGATCAAAATACGGGGTCCAACCGGGGATATCGATCTGAAAGAGCCCCATAGACACACTGTGCCAGGATTACACACACCCTAATGCCCATTACACAGTCATACACTGTAATGCCAATTACATGTTGTCAAACACTGCAGTACCCATTGCACATTATGCCGCACACTGTAGTGCATATTGCACATTATGCCGCACACCGTAATGGCCATTACATATTGTTGCACACCGTAATGCCCATTACCGCACACTGTAGTGCCTATTACACAATGCTGCACACCGTAATGTCCATTACATATTACGAGACACACCATAATGCCCATTACACATTATGCCACACACGTAATGTCCATTACATATTATGCCCCCAGTAATGTTCCTTACACATAATTCACCCGTAGTGCCCCTTAAATAATGTCCACATTAGTGCCCCTTACTAAATTCCCATATTAGTGACACATACTGTAAATGGGGAGGATAGAACTCACCGCCTATGTAGTGTGCGCTCAGCTCCTATGCTGCTGAGCAGCTTATACCATTGCCGACAGACATTTGAAATATGGCGCAGGCTAGTGAACCAATTAGAGCTTGCAGTCCGGCAATCAATCACTAACTGTGGCTGCCGGTCCATGAACTCTGATAGGCTGGCGAGCAGGTGCCATATTTCAAATGTTCTGTCAGTGCTGGTTTGAGCCCTTTAGCAGCCAAGGAGCTGAGCGCACACCACCCAGACTCATGGGCAGTGAGTGGCCATGCGCTGCTCCCCCCAGGACCCAGCATCTAGGCTACCTATGTCTTACCACATGTTCATACCCTCAACATACCCTATTCCCCCTATCTCCTTCAAACACCCCATATATTGTTACCCCCAACACATCCCACACTTCAGTTTCTGTTCCCCAACATATACCTCCTCTATCCTGGCCACACACACCCTATTCCTCCCATCCCACATGACGCCCTTTATTTTTATGGTACTCTTTACCTAGAACGGCGCCCGTCGCGGGCATCGCGGGTACATTTATGCCTGCCCGCGACGCGACCGACGCGATGCCCGCGATTTTCCCATTGAAAACCATGTTAAACCTGAAAAATCGCGTCGGTCGCGTCGCGGCCGGCCATAAACGTACCCGCGATGCCCGCGACGCGATCTCACGATTTCCCATAGGGAACAATGTTAAAAGTCGCGATGGACCCGATTTTAGTGTTAAATGGCTCAATCAACCCGATTTTGCCATAGGAATCAATGTTAAATGGGCCACAGAGCCCATTAACCCTTAAATGTCCCCAAAAATTTTTAACGCCACCCCACGATCCACGCGAACCCGAAGCGTGGCGAGCGCAGCGAGCCCGCGAGGGGCGGCGGTACGCGTCCTACGACCTTTTCATGCCCTACTATCCACGTCGGCGTGGTGTGAGAATATAATAGTGTGGCGAGCGCAGCGAGCCACCGAGCCCGAAGCGTGGCGAGCGCAGCGTGCCCCGCGAGGGGACGCGGATACCTTCACAGTTATACGCGTCCCCTCGCGGGCTTCACAGGTGTCCGTGGCGACCCGGACACCTGTGAAGCCCGCGAGGGGACGCGTCTACCTGTGAAGGTATCCGCGTCCCCTCGCGGGGCTCGCTGCGCTCGCCACGCTTCGGGCTCGGTGGCTCGCTGCGCTCGCCACACTATTATATTCCCACACCACGCCGACGTGGATAGTAGGGCATGAAAAGGTCGTAGGACGCGTACCGCCGCCCCTCGCGGGCTCGCTGCGCTCGCCACGCTTCGGGTTCGCGTGGATCGTGGGGTGGCGTTAAAA
Organism: Crinia signifera; assembly: GCF_055691185.1. Taxonomy (NCBI): domain Eukaryota; kingdom Metazoa; phylum Chordata; class Amphibia; order Anura; family Myobatrachidae; genus Crinia; species Crinia signifera. The sequence continues at coordinate 166,758,598 of NC_139218.1, read as the reverse complement.
ATTGTTGGGGACATTTAAGGGTTAATTGGGCCTAATTCAGGGTTAATATGGCCAAATCGGGTCAATTGAGCCATTTAACAGTGAAATCGCGGTCAATCAGCCTTTTTTAACATTGTTCCCTATGGGAAAATCGCGGTGATCGCGGTAATCGCGGGCATCGCGACCATCCAATTTTACCCGCGATGCCCGCGATTACCGCGATCACCGCGATTTTTACCCGCGATGACCACGATTTCAATCGTGGGCGCCGTTCTAGGTAAAGAGTACCTTTTATTATACTGGTTGTACTACATTGGTAGTTGGTGGAGTTAGTTGCAGTGTGGGCGGCTGGCTGGTCTCCGGCTCCTTCCTACAGCCTGCGCGCCAGCCACTCCCGGTGCATGCAGGCTGCACTATGTCACTACGAACTAATTCTGTAGCACAGGCAGCTGTGATGGCTGGGGTAGCAATGCCATGGATCGGATCCACAGCAAAGATCTGATCCGCAAACCCCCCCCCCCGGCGCACAATCCATTCCACGCTTGCCCCCCTCCCGCGGGTTTCGCAGGCCCCCGCACCCACGCCGGTCACTGAACTTTAAGTTTAAAAAAGAAAAAGGACGGAAACGGCAGCAGCGGTGCAGAGCAGCGGGCCCCAATGAAATGGCTTGGGCCCCGGTGCACATCACCGTCTGCACCGCCAGTAGTTCGGCCCCTGTGCAGTCCAATAAGTAAGATAGGTCTACAGTATGTGTTACCAGCTTTATGAGAAACTCTCTTAAAGGAAGAGCAAACAGTAATTACATGTTCAAACTACAACCTATATTTCTGCCTTGGATCATATAGTCATAAACAATAATAGTTTCTATGGTTTATAAATCATGACTTTAAAATTCGGACTAACCTGTTTTGTGACCGAACCCGCGGTGGTAACCTGACTGTGTCATCATCACTGTCTGTTTCCTGGCGCTCAGCAGATGCAGAACGGGATTCCATAGAATTTGAATTTTGAGAGCTCTCAGGCTGTGCTTCCATATTTGAACGTGCATTTGGTTGTTCTGGGACTGACTTTATGCTATCGTGATCCATTTCCAGACTGTTGGCTTCGGGTTGCAATGTAGCTAAAATAAAATACATTTATGAATAAGTAAAAGAAGAAATAATGGTTTAATATATATGTGTTTAGTGTACTATATATATATATATATATATATATATATATATATACATACATACACAAACACACACACACACACACACACACACACACACACACACAGAGTCCAAGACTGCCGGCACTCTCAAATGACAAACAACAGAAGGTATGTGTACACAGAGTCTAAAATAAAACAGCACTCAGGAGGCAATGGTAACTTTCAAATGACAAGGATGTGTAATAACATGAACCCGAGCTTTCAGGGTTTAACCCCCGTCTTCAGGCCACAATCCTACAGAACAATACACACATAAATACCCTAACAGACATACACACGCCCTCCACGCTCCGGAGCCAGGCCGCGCAACGTGGAGCAGAGGGTACCCGTAAGTGCGCGTCCTGATGACAACTTCCGGTCAGTACGCGCAGCCTGGCTCCGGAGCGTGGAGGGTGTGAGTATGTCTGTTAGGGTATTTATGTGTGTAGGTTATCTGTGTATTGTGCTGTAGGATTGTGCCCTGAGGACGGGGGTTATACCCCGAAAGCTCGGCTTCATGTTATTACACATCCTTGTCATTTGAAAGTTACAATTGCCTCCTGAATGCCGTTTTTTTTTATTCTGTGTGTATATATATATATATATATATATATATATATATATATATATATATATATATATATATATAGTAGGAGAGATAAACTGCACGCACAAACAAGTTCAGCCACTGAGTGCCCGGCTCAGATAAAATGTTGTATATAGAGACAAGACTGATAGCCAGCAACATCAGATTTTTTAAGAAAAAAGTTTTTATGGCATATTTGATTTAAAGTGCAAAGTGACAAAAAATAAAAAGAGGAGTCCAGCTGAAAAAGCATTAAATACTTAGCAGTAACAGCATGATGTAAATATGAGCCAGTCCTCCTCCACCTTCCCCCTCACTGCCTATAAATGTAAGTCTGTTTCATTTTATTCTTATGTCTTGATAAAGGGCTGAAGCCTGAAACGTTGACACACCCCAGTATTACTGTCATTTTTTGAATCATCTGACTGCCGCCGCGCAGTAGTTTGAAAATCTCCAGATGCTATCTACCTGTCTGCATTACATTTTTTCCATTTATTTGGCAATGATTGGCACCGGAGTTGCTGTACCCTGCTGTATGAGTACCGGGACCTCTTTTGCTGTATATATATATATATATATATATATATATATATATATATATATATAGAACACTTACCCCCCCGTAGAAGGATGAAGACCAGCACTCAGACGCAGGTAAAGGTGAAGAAAAAAACGTGTTTATTCCATAAGTACAGGTAATAGCAACACGGGCTGTCCCGACAGCCGTTTCAACTGGGCATCAACCAGTTGTCATCAGGGGAACAGAGCACTCAGCAGCCCCAGTTTAAATAGTGTAACAATTGCGCCAAAACATATGTTAATGAGAGTACTATGACCTTACAAATTAGGTCTGACATCATCTGAGCCCCGTCAGGTGGAGGGGGCGGGTGGCGTTGGAGTGAATGACAGCGGGATTCCCCGTGCTGGCAGCCTGTGATAGGCTCGCTGCGGGGATCCCGCTGTCAGCTGAGTGCGCGCTGCGTTGCTAGGAGATGGACACTAGCGTCCAGTGGCAGTGAAGATGTGAAGAGGGAGAGTGAAGCTCGAGGAATGCGGGCGGGTTGGACGGAGGTGATCCCGTCTGTATGACTAGGACGGGGGCTGTCTCTTTGATGTCAGATCTACAGCCAAAACCACAACACAATCACAGATGCGGACGCACGCAGTGCGGGGGTTGTCAACACAGAGGTGAGCGTTGACACACCGCCGCGTCAGCTCCCCAGAACAACGAGCGCTGACATACCACGGCGTTGGTTACACTGACAGGGAGTCCCGTTGATATATAATCAATTCTGGTGTGTGAACAGCGGATGCCCACGGCAAGCATGGGATCATAGCTAATGAAGAGCGCCGACATGCAGCGATGTCCGCTCTGGTAGCACCAAGAAACATAATAATCGACAGAGGCACTGCACTGCAGGGATGGGAATATACACATTGGTGTCACTGTACCTTATGCTGAACATCTACCAATAAATGAAAAATGAGGTAGACACCACGTCGTGTCGACTATATGTCAAAAGGTCAAAACAGTTATAACTGAAAATAATCATATTCGAGCCAGTGCAAATTAGCAGACCAATAAGGTAATATCATGGCAGTCATAGAGCAACATGTGGGCACACGGCGGTGTCACCACGGCAGACTGTCTGTCAATTGGCAGACTGTCAATTGGAATCTAACACCAAACTTATTGTAGAGCTGGAACAATGAGTTGGAGACTCTGAAGATGCTGTATTGGCTATACGTAATACTGTTGAGCAACAAGAGAGCTCTATTAATGTGCTATCCATCAAACTAGATGATTTGTACAATAGACACCTGCGCCATATTATAAGAGGCCATCCTTTGGGGCCTGAGAGAGGTGACTCTGCTTGATCTCCACGTCCAGTCAATGCTAAATTTCTATACTTTAAAAACAAAGAAAACATTCTGCGAGCATATCCTAAAATACCGTCTCTTCAGATCCGTGACTTTCAGGTCCTAATCTTCCAAAACTTTTCAATCCAAGTGATGCAGAAAAGACAAGAGTTTTTTTCTACCTGCAAATTGCTCTTTGACTGGAAAATCAAATTTGCCATTCACTACCCAGCAAAGCCATTTTCTTTGACACCCCATTTGCAGCCAGATCTCATTTCCATCTCGATGATTCAAGACCTCCCTTTACCCCACGCCCTCCCCTCCCCCAGATTGACTTAAATAACCTTACAATTGACTTGTTATTGTAGGGTTTCCATCATTTTGGGGAGTAGTTGCTACCTAGATTTAAGTGCCAAGACGTGGAAGCCTCTTAAGGAGAAATTACATGTCTACAAAAGTTAATTGTTGATATGTTTTTTTTTATAACTTTTATTTATTTCCTTTTTCTTTCCTTTCCTTTCCCACTCTCAGATCCTCCTTGGGGATAACATGCTATGATTGTTATTCTCTGTGGCATGGCCCAGCTCACAAGGATATGGTTAGGCCACAATATTATGTCACATCTTTCATCCAGTGGTTTTGTAAGATTGGTATAGGATGACTAAGTCTTCTAATATTACACAACCTGTATCTAAGGTAGTATATAACACCCTTAATTTCATTTCATGGAATGTGGCTAGGCTAAATTCCCCTATTAAGCATTGATGGGTTCTTCATTAAATATTTTCATCCTGATATAATTTTTCTTCATGAAACTTATTGGGTAAATGCAGAAGATAACACATTGCGGAGTCCCTGGCTCAGGAATGCATTTCGGCCCCCTTTATGAAGAAAAAAACTTTGAGTAGCAATACTCTTTAGTACCCACCTGCAATATGAACTTTGGGATTCTGTGATAGACCCAGAGAGCAGGTATCTGCTTTTACATGTTCTTATACAGAGAGAGCGCTTTATATTGGTAAATATTTATGCACCCACTGACCCTAACCAATCTTTTTATAGAAAAATGTCTCACTTACTGTTGGAAACTGATACTCCCAGCTTAGTCATAGCAGAGTATTGTAATGTTGTAGATCGGAACGCTTAGATAGGTCATCATCTCTTCAGGTTCCTCACAATAGACCTTGGGAGGGATTCATATTCTTAATGGTCTTGTCAACCCCTGGAGGATTGGTCATGGTAATAGTAGGGAATATACTTTCCACTCTTGGGTGCATAATACTTTGTCAAGAATTGATTATTTTCTTCTGACAGCTGGTTTGTTCTCCAGGGTTGGACACTCTGCGATTCATTGTATTCTGATTTCAGATCTTGCCCTGATTCAACTGTCTTGTAGTTCTAGTTATTTTTGCCGTTTCCCATTATACCTCACTCGAAATGATTATTTTAAACAATATCTTAAATACCACTGGAATAACTTTGTTGATGATAACATTACTCATTGGGACACATCTGTGGCGTTTTGGGAAATCGTCGAAGGCAGTGATGAGGGGATGGGTGATCTCTTACTTAGCCAAGAAACATAAGGTTTATTTGTCTAAATACAAGGAATTATATGACTATATGGTATTGTCATATAATACTTATATTACTTGTGCCCTCTTATTAGAATATTACAAAATTGGCAACAGTTCAAAAGGTATCCAGATAGGACGGTTGGCGGTTGAGGTAACTGCGTTTGTAGATTACTTACTTTTGTATTTGGGTAATCCGGACGTTTGCTTATCCCTATTAGATAAAATCGCCCGTTTTGGCAAAGTATCGGGCTTTGTAATTAACATTGATAAATCATCTGCTCTTTCCTTAAGTGATGAGGTACAACCCTCTTGGGCTCGTGGCATTGGTCTACATTGGGGGGCTAAATATATTAAATTTTTAGGAATATATTTACCTCATAATATAGTCAGACTTGTACTCTCTTAATGTTAAACATCTTATCTTGAATTCACTCAATGTGCTCAGGGATTGGCGCCGCCTCCCTCTCTCATTTTTAGGCGGAGCAGATCTAATTAAATTGATTGTAATTTCCACGAATTTTATATCCTTTACAGGTATTGCCAATTGTACTCTCTAAATCAGATGAGGCTACCATTAAATCCTTTTGTTCACTTATTGGAAAGACAAAAAAAAAAAATTAGTATGGTGATACTACAAAAGACGAGGTTGAGAGGTGGCATCAATTTCCCAGATATAGGGCTTTACTTACAAGCTGCCCACCTATTAACCCCTTCCCGACATTTGACGTATATATACGTCATGGCCGGGATGTACTTCCCGACACATGACGTATATATACGTCATGACTTTAAACATGTCTGCTGTCCCTGATGTCCGGCGATCGCTGTGATTGGCTGTTCAGTGTGAACAGCCATTCACAGCGTTTTCCTGTGTTACCGACGAATCAGACGCTCGGTAACACAGGTGTCAATCACCGCCGGGCGTCAGGGGGCATGAGGGGGTTCATCGGTGACGACGACACCTCACCCCACCTGCCCCCAAGGCTGTGATTGGCTCGTCGGACCGACGAGCCAATCACAGCCAAGGCGCGCCATTTAAACTAACGGTGACTGCGCTGCAGACGCCATTCCGTTCTGGAATTGCGTTCAGAGCGGTCACCGGCCACTCTGTCCTGCTATACATACCTGAACCTTCCCTTATACTTACCTGATCACCGCTGATCACCGCTGGTAGCGTGCTGCCAGCAGCTGGATGCTTCCTGGATCTTGTGACTTCCTGTGTCCTGCTGCTGCAGTGTCATAGAGTCACAGATCGTGATAGATAGTCAGAGATAGTCAGAGATAGTCAGAGATAGTGAGAGATAGTGAGAGATAGTGCTATATTTTGTGTCTGCTGCACCCCCTTTTGTGCTGATCACTATATCTGAGCTGATCAGCAACTTTTTGGGGGTGCAGAGTTTTTTTTTATATATATACACCTGTCAGTTGCACCAAAGGTTGTGCTGCCTGTGCAACTGACTGCTGCCCCCCCTGCTGCCCCCCTTTTGTGCTGATTAGTTTAAATTAATTAATCAGCAACTTTTTGGGGGTCCAGGGTTTTTTTTTTTTTATATATACCCTGTCAGGTTGCACCCCCAGTTGTGAGCCTGCTGCCCCTCACTGCATCACTGATCTGCAGTTTTTTTTTTTTTTGGAGAGTGCAGTGGGGTTTTGTTTTTACACCCACGTGGGTGTCCTGTGGCCGCTGAGCGCTGATCAGTGACGTACAATCACTGAACAGCATTTTTCGCACAGGGATATAATTTTTTTTCTGCAGTTTTTTTAAATTGTTTTTTTTTTTTTGGAGAGTGCTGTGGTATATTTTTTTAAATTGTTTTTACACCCACGTTGCTTTTGTGGGTGTCCTGTGGCCGCTGATCAGTGACGTACATCACTGAACAACATTTTTGGCACAGGGTTGATATAATTTTTTTGCTGCAGTTTTTTTAAATTTTTTTTTTGTTGTTTTTACACCCACGTTGCTTTTGTGGGTGTCCTGTTGCCTTTGAGCGCTGTTCAGTGACGGTCGTTACTGACCAACATCTGTGCTCAATTTTTGGCGCAGGACCTTTTTTTAACCCCTTCAATTTTTTTTTTAACCCCTTCAATTTTTTTTTTTTATTGGGATCAAATTCCTGTATAAAGTTTTTTTTTTTTTCTGCACTACATACACACTACACACTACATTCCACCCGTGTTGAAATAAAGTTTGTACCCCCCCTACACTATACACGTGTTGAAACACAAAAATAAAAATGGCATCCCAAATGTCATCCCAAATGTCATCCCAGTCCTCCAGAAGAATGTATTTAGCGGAGGAGGCATATGCCATGCTTGCCTCTGACTCTGACACAGCCAGTGAGGCAAGCGGGGAATTTGAAGGATTCGTCTTAAGCTCCTCTTCCTCCTCTGGTGATGAGGGACCCCCTCAAAGACGCCCCCGTAGAGCAGCTGAGACCCCCCCCAAATGATTGAACTCGTATGGACCCCACCACCAGACAATTTTGAGCCCCAGGTTCCTGAGTTTTTGGCCATCCCAGGAATCCAATTTGATAGTACAGGTCTCAGAGAAATTGACTTTTTCAAATTAATTTTCTCTGATGATTTTATAAATTTAATGGTGGACCAAAGTAATTTATATGCCCAGCAGTTTATTGCTCAAAACCCCACGTCATCATTTGCTAGGTGGACCCCTGTAGATGCAGTAGAGATGATGACGTTTTGGGGTCTGGTGTTACATATGGGCATAGTAAAAAAGCCAGAAATTAGGCAATATTGGAGTACAGATGTTCTGTACAGCACCCCATTTTACCGTATGGCCATGACTCGGACTCGTTTTGAAGCAATCCTTAAATTTATACATTACACCGATAATGCACAGTGCCCACCCAGAGATGATCCCACCTTTGACCGGCTATTCAAAGTCAGGCCGGTCATTGATCATTTCAGTGCCAAATTTGCAGAGATGTACATCCCTGACAGATTTATTTGTATCGACGAGTCCCTTATACATTTTAAAAGGAAGGGTTAAATTCCGCCAGTACCTTCCCAGTAAGAGGGCAAGGTATGGCATAAAAATGTATAAACTGTGTGAAAGCACCTCAGGGTACACCCACAGGTTTAGGGTATATGAAGGGAAGGATTCAAGAATTGAACCGCCAGAATGCCCCCCCTCCCTCGTAGGTGTTAGTGGAAAAATTGTCTGGGATTTAGTGCACCCCTTCCTGGATAAAGGTTATCACCTCTATGTGGATAACTTTTACACTAGCATCCCCCTGTTTAAGGCCCTTGGTTCAAGAGGTACAGCAGCTTGCGGTACTGTGCGCAAGAACCAAAGAGGCCTCCCAAAAACGCACATTGCACAAGTACTGAGAAGGGGTGAAAGCAGGGGAATATGCACCGAAAATATGTTGTTGGTCAAATATAAGGACAAGAGGGATGTCGTTATACTGACAACAATTCATGGAGACAGTACCACCTCCATCCCTGTACGAGGTACCAGTACCCACACCTCAAAACCTAATTGTATCCTAGATTACAATAAGTACATGGGCGGAGTGGATCTTTCAGATCAGGTACTGAAGCCGTACAGTGCCCTGCAGAAAACAAAAATCTGGTACAAGAAGCTGGCCGTGTATATCATCCAGATGGCACTGTATAACGCTTACGTGCTATTCCGTTCTACCAGCCAGAGGGGGACATTTATGCACTTTCAAGAGGAAGTCATAAAGGGCCTAATATTTGGGAACCAGCAGGCAGAGGGCCCCAGTACTTCTAGTACTGGCCCCCGTATTGTACCAGGGCAGCATTTTCCGAACGAAATCCCCTCCACTGCAAGAAAGGGCAGGACACAAAAAAGGTGCAAAGTTTGCTATAAAAAGGGAATAAGAAAGGAAACTATTTTCCACTGTGAAACTTGCCCCGACAAACCCGGCCTATGTATAAAGGAGTGTTTTAAAATATACCACACATCTATGGATTATTAGGTTAATCATTTCACCGTGCTTCGGGGGTCTTGCAAATGCCACATAGCACCCACCATTCATTCCACCAGAATCTGAGCTGCAAAATCCAAAAATCACTCCTTCCCTTCTGAGTCCTGCCATGCACCCAAATGGTATTTTTTGGTCACATATGAGGCATTGCCGTACTCGGGAGAAATTGGGGCACAGATTTTGGGGTGCTTTGTCTCCTTCATTCCTTGTGAAAATGAAAAATTTTGAGCCAGAACTGCATTTTTGTGTAAAAAATTTAATTTTTCATTTTCACTGCTCAGTTGTATCAAAATTGGTGAAACCCCTGGGGGTTTGAAATGTACACTATACCCCTAGATGAATTCCCTGAGGGGTGTAGTTTGCAAAATGGGGTCACTTGTGGGGGGGTTCCACTGTATTGGTGCTTTGGGGGTCTTGCTAATGCGACATAGCACCCACCAACATTCCACCAGAATCTGAGCTGCAAAATCCAAAAATCACTCCTTCCCTTCTGAGTCCTGCCATGCACCCAAATGGCATTTTTTGGTCACATATGAGGCATTGCCGTACTCGGGAGAAATTGGGGCACAGATTTTGGGGTGCTTTGTCTCCTTCATTCCTTGTGAAAATGAAAAATTTTGAGCCAGAACTGCATTTTTGTGTAAAAAATTAAATTTTTCATTTTCACTGCCCAGTTGTATCAAAATTGGTGAAACCCCTGGGGGTTTGAAATGTACACTATACCCCTAGATGAATTCCCTGAGGGGTGTAGTTTGCAAAATGGGGTCACTTGTGGGGGGGTTCCTAACTTTTAGCATCTTATGGTGCCTAGAAACCTACATGGTGCCTAAAAAATAATCTCATAAAAAGGAGGCTCCAAAATCAAGTAGGTGCTCCTTCTATTATGAAGCCTGTGGTTTGGTCAACGTGCACACTAGGGCCACATATAGGATATTTATGAAAACAAAAGAATTGGGGGAATCAATTTTTAGTCACATTTCTCTAGTAAAATCTACTGTGTTCCTTAGAAAAATGTATTAAAATTGCAAATCTGCAAAAAAAAAGAAATTTTGAAATTTCACCTACACTTTGTTTTAATTCCTGTGAAACACCTAAAGGGTTAACAAACTTCCAAAATGCTGTTTTGAATACTGTGAGGGGTGCAGTTTTTGAAATGGCATCATTTATGGGGGTGTCTCACATACAAGTCCCTCAAAGTCACATCAGAACTGAACTGGTCCCTAAAAAAATCAGTGTTTGAAATTTTCTTGAAAATTTGAGAATTTGCTATTCATATTTTAAGCCTCCTAGTGTCCAAAAAAATTAAAAGGAGGTTGAAATAATGATGGAAACATAAAGTAGACATATGGTCTATGTTAGTTATTAACTATTTTGAGTGGTATGATTATTTGTCTCACAAGCAGAAAATGTAACATTTTGAAAATCGCTAAATTTTCCATTTTTTTACGACATTTTGGTATTTTTCACAAAAAAACACAGACTGTATCGACCAAAATTTACCACTAACTTGAAGTACAATGTGTCACGAGAAAACAATCTCAAAATCACTGGGATAAGTAAAAGCAAAAAAAAGTTATACCCACTTAAGTGATACATGTCAGATTTGAAAAAAATGGCTCGGTCAGGAAGGCAAAAACTGGCTGCGTCAGGAAGGGGTTAAAAGGTTCTGGATACAAATGAAAAATGACGCTATGGCCCACCTTCTCAATTTTTTACCTTTGACACCAGAGTGGACAATACCTCTGGAATCGAAATATACTAAGAGCAGCAAAAAACTACAACTTATTATCGCTGCAGCTGCGAACAAGGCCATTCTCCAACACTGGATTCTTCCCAACACTCCAAGTTTATCTCTTTTCCAGGAAAAATTGTTTTGTCCTTTTCAAAATGGATTGGCTAGAAGCCTCCCTTCATAATGAAGCCAGGGTAAAAAAATGTTTTTGAATTATGGGAGAGCTATCGGCCACACACAATCAAATTAAAACCTGCTTCCAACACATGGGTTGAGGAGTCTAAAGTGTAATCTGAGGGTGAGCCCATTCAGGTGTAATTGTTATGATTTGTATGGGTTCTAAACTACTCCATTGGAGGACTGAGATCCCCCCTCTCTTTTTTTTATTTATTTACTTATTCTTTTGTTGCTTATAATACTGTTTGCTGTTCAAATTATGTTGTTAACTGAATTTAATTTATATTATGCTGATTTGTATTCTTCTTTTTAATGGTTATCATCAATGGACATTTGTTTATTTGCCATTTTCGTTTTGATTTGTACCAATGTCTGAGTACATTCTGTATACCTAAGATGCAGATGTAGGCAGCTTTAGGAATAAATGCAGCACATTTTTTAAAATGTGACAGAGTAATGACTACATCTGTGCACCAGCTAGGTGGCATGGAAAATGTCAACTATTGGTAGATCTCAAGGACATATTTGGCCACTACTGACCTAAATGAATGACCCAAACATGGATAAAATACTTCATTTTAAATGTACATAATTTCCCTATGGAAAAGTCAAGTATAGATCTTACGTATTTATGTAGAAACTAAACTAAAGTTAATGAACCATTTAGAAGACACTAAGGGGGAAATTTACTAAAGGAAATGTGTAAAAAATAGGTGTAAAAATAGGTGTATTTGTATCCAGAAATACACTTATTTTTGACATTTTCTATCCCGAAAATACGGCAATTCGTATTGATGTAATACGAATTGCCGTATTTTCGGGATAGAAAATGTCAAAAATAAGTGTATTTCTGGATACAAATACACCTATTTTTACACCTATTTTTTACACATTTCCTTTAGTAAATTTCCCCCTAAAGCTCACTTTGTTTCATACCTTCATTTGGCAGGGTGGGTTCAGGAGTTGCAGAGTCATTTCTGGATGCCACTTTCACAGCTACTGAACTTGAAGCTGTACTACACCTATAATAAATGAAGAGTATTGTAAAATCATTGCACTGCATTGTGACCTCATTTAACTTCAAAAGTACACTCAGCATCAAAAGTAACATGTTTAACCATATGGTAACCCATAAAACCATTGAAATACTAAACACATAATACATAAGAAATTACAATACTTTTTAGGAAATACTGAACTTTTACGGCAAAATGTATTAATGTAATAGGTCATAATAGGTGGTCCTACACATAAATTTTTGTTCGACAACTTGATTCAGGACAGACTGAAAAGAGTTTCACTACTCTAGAAATGTAGCTGAGAAAAGGGGTCACAGAGACAGATATTTCACAAAGGGACTAGAAGGGAGAATAAGTAAATGACATAACAACAGAAGATTACGTCTTTACTATATTTAATTAGCAATTATTACATTTCCAACATTTAAAACTTGAGTCCAAAGCATTGTCCATTCTTTTAGATTTAACACTGTATATTTTGTGTCTCAATTCTGTAACTGTAGCCTGAATCTGACCCATATGGAGACTGAATAAAATGTAATACAGCTGTAATGATATAATCAGATATGTGCAGAGGTGTAGCTAGGTGACATGGTGCCTGAAGCAAAAAATACTCTCTTTTGTTTGGGGGCACGCTTAAACAGAAACCTTACAGTTATATAGGAATTTTTTATATGTACTTTAAGATATAACTTTTATTACATTTATCATAAAAAACTTTTCAGACAAACTGACAAACTACATAAAACATATAAGATTAGTGCATAAAATAGGTATCGTTCTGATATCAATGTTCAGAGCCCACAATGGGTTCTAACGTTGAGGGCAATCTTCTAATTGATTATATATGCACCTGTAATTTTACTCTATAGAGAAGTAAAGACAAACTGACACAGAACCCATATTATGCAGCTGTTACATTTTTATGGCCATTTCCCTGCAGTGGTTATAACGCACAATAATCCTTATGGCTACATGCATTTTAAATATGGTTTCTTGTGGCCACCTTTGGGTCATTAGGTCGACAGTCAAAAGATCGACCACTATTGGTTCACAGTCAAAAGGTTTACACATAAAAAAGGTCAACATGGTTAAAAGGTTGACACATGCCTCTTTGATACTTGGAGTGAGGAGTGTGAGGCAGCCACTCCCACGGCAGAAACATCCGTGCAGGAGAAGTCTGGCATGAGTATCCGCACGCGGGTCTTGACTTCCGGCAGCGTGTTGTGAGGTGGCGGTGCTGCTAGCAGCAGCACGGCAGTACAGTGTCAGACATTGTCGGCAGACGCTGGCCGGAGTACAGACCACTGACCTACGGAGTGCTCAGACACCTGGCGGGGAGCAGTCCTCCAGCCCTGCGAGCAGTATGCTTCCAGTAGCGGGCATCTGTGGAGCTGTAGTAAAGCCTTTAAAGACCGCAAGACAGAAATGAGGAGGAAGCAGGAGTGTGCCTATAGGGTATGAGCAGCGCCAGCGGGGGTGAGTGGGACTGCTATATACAGTGACAGTGCTAATACAAGAATAGTGTCATCCTAAAGGGTGTGCACACAGGCTTTGTTATACAGAAGCCGGTCTGTGGATGGCATATTGGTCCTGGCATTAGGGGAAAGTACTAAGGACTGTTTTTTGCAGTAAGGAGTGCAGCGTTCTTCCACCAGGTCAATTGACCTGTCCTGCACAGTTAACCTCTCTTTATAAAATCAGCATGGGTTGAACTAGATGGACGCAAGTCTTTATTCAGTCTCACCTACTATGTAACTATGTAAAAGTTAAATCTGGCAACACCAGTAGAAGTTTGTGGTTTATTTGTGGAAAATACCCAACCAGTGTTATAAAAATCTGCCTGTAATCCTGCTACCAGTTGGATTACCCAGTGTGCTAGCTGTGAGCAATCTGTATTGACTTTGAGGCCCATATGATGGCTTTGTAAGCCACCTGCTGTAGCAGCTTGCAGGTTGGTATTACACCCGGGCATTTCTAGACACTCTGGTAATAAGTCCTGTTGTGTGGACCCTGTGCAAAAATATTACGAGTCATAGTTTGCTTGTGAAGTATCGGTGGCCGCACGTTTGGAAAAATATGCCAGATCTCAAGCTGGCAATACCCCTCAAACCACCCCAGCAAAAGGGTCTAACCCCGCTGCCATCCCAGATACCACTTTGCAGCAGATACTGGATGCCATCAGCAATAGCGAAACACGGCTGCTGGAAAAGATAAATGATCTCCAGGCTGATATACTGTAGGTCAGATTAAACAAGGCGCAGCGGCCAAATATATCTCAACACCTAATGCGGAGTCACATACACAACCAACAAATACAGATGGAGACACACTGGCGCTTATGAAATGAAATAGTACTTCCCTTGGGATGTATAGTACTTAACTCGATCCTTGATGGATAGATTTAATGGATCCTCATAGCTGAAATTCTCATGTGAATGCATACATGGAAGAAAAAAGTACATAAACAGAATTGGTGAAGTATGTCCAAATGGGTCCTTCTATCTTTTCACAAGTGTTTATTAGATGTGGGGAATGTGCTGGTTGTCCCTTCACCCGATGGGATCAGAAGGTAAAAGTGCGTACCTGACTTACATTAAATGTGGGTATGGGAAAGCCTATCAAGGTATCTTCAAGTACAATCGTACCCCAACTCACAGTATGCAGGTAGGGGACTTTCATATAAAGGTATCTTTTATCACCAACGAATATAGGGTGCGTACCCCAACGGGTGTGGTATGGGGCTCCGACAGTCGGGATCCCGACGGTCATTAGCCCGACATCGGGATCCCGACTGCCCATACTCAGACAGCATGGCGAGCGCAAAAAAGCCCATTGCGGGCACGGTGGCTCGCTGTGCAAGCCACCTATTCTATTCTCCCTCTATGGGGGTCGTGGACCCCTACGAGGGAAAATAGTTTTGACAGTCGGGATCCCGACGTCGGGTAAATGACTGTCGCGATCCCAACTGTCGGGAACGCGTCCGGCACTCACCCCAATTCACTCATAAAAATGGATAGATGTCCCCGTAAAAGGTATATTTTTTGAGACCACACGATGGAGTTTAAAAAGCAGTCTTTTTAATACACTTAATCTCTCCAACAGACAGGATAAAACATGGAATAAAAATAAAGGAATCATGAGGATTTTACAATGGCCTCCAGACTTTGGATAGGGCAGATGAAAAAACACAGTCTACAACCTGGGGTGGTGTCCGGAATCGCATCCCAGGTGTGTCTGAAAAAGAGCCACAGTCTGTCAATCTGGATCCAGAGTTTCCTCCTTTCTCTGCTTTCCTACACGTTTCGACCCTTCCTGGGTCTTTATCAAGGTGTGCAGAGTGCTAAAGGGCATCAGTTTATATACCCTATTAACAGGAAGCTATTCTGCTTCCTACTTCCGGTTTCCACAGAGGTACATATTCAATATAAAACATATAACACATGTAAAAACCTATTTCATATAAACACTATAAAGCCACCCATATTGGTCCTAAAAGGGGGTGGAATGTGTGAGTATCTTAACCTAAAGTAGTGGAACGCAAACTGGTAGATAACTGCGCTCCACCCTCCAGGATGTGTCCGTGCCAGAATTACCTGTGGAGTAACGCTGCTTATATGTGGAACACAGGCATTTTAATATATCTGCGTCCACTTAACAACTGGAATTTCGGACAGCATAAATTTAAATAAAGTGCAATATGCTAATTACAATGGGCGGCTTTAAAGTGCAACGATTATATACACTGACCGTATTGATAGGTAAAATTCATAAATCTCACAATTTCATGGGACATATAAAATGACATTACATAGAACAATTACATAATTTCCAAAAGGTTATTTTAACAAACCTTTATTTTAAAAAACAGTTATTTTAAAAAAACAAACAAAACAAAAAGGACTGTATATTAATTCACTTTGGTACACAAGATGTACTGAAAAGAGAAAGAGAATACATTGGCTTCAAAACATAAACAATACAGTCTTTTATATATTCATCACAGAAACCATTTTAACTCAGAATCGCTATTGTGTCCACCAGGGGACAGCGATTTGAAGTAAAAAATATATTGCATCTCTAATTTAGCTCATTTGCTTGCAATGTCCTTATCCCTTAAATCTAAAGGTACAGTTTTTAACCCCCAAAAAACTTTTATACTGTATGTAAGGGTGAGCAATTGTGTTTATCTTCAAAAGTGGGCTGAAAGCGCATGAGTCTCAACTCCTTTTCTAATGTCCCGTATATGTTCCACAATGCGGGTTTTTAATGGCCGTGAGGTTCTACCTATGTAGAATTTATCACAGGAGCATATAATGGTATATATCACATTTTGGCTCTTACATGTGATAAAGTTGTTCATTTTGGCCATTTTACCATTAATATTGAGTTTGGTGGTTTTATTTTTGTCGCTGTTGATCTGTCTACATGGTAGGCAAAGCCCACATCTATAAAAGCCGATGGATCTAATACTTCCAGGCCGTCCCTCCGGCTTCAATCTACTGGATGTAAGTTTGGTATTTAGATTGGGTGCTCTCTTATAAATGCATACCGGTTTGTCCTGAATTAAATCTTTAAGTATCGGATCTTTTTAAAAAAGAGGCCAATGTTTTCTAATTGACTTTTCTATCTCTTTATGTTTACAGTTATACCCTGTAACAAAGGCAAACTCAAAATTCTTCCCATCCTTTTTTAAAGGTTTTACACTGGGTTTTAAAAGATCATTACGGTTCATTTCCTTGATTGTTTGTACAGTTAAATCCAATTGATATGTTTCATACCCACATCCAATTGATCTGTTTCATACCATACTCTCCTGCATTTCATTTGCCTATATTTAAAAAAATTCTGGCTCCGTACAATTTCTCTTTAATCATTTAAGTTGCCCATTAGGTATCGACTTTAACCAGTTTTTATGATGGCAACTGGTCACCTGTATGTACGTGACGGAATCTGTGGGTTTGATAAAAAATTTTGTGTGTATCACATTTTGTATATATATATATATATATATATATATATATATATATATATATATATATATATATATATATATATATATATTATTTGTAGAACGGTCCGGCACTCCCTCTTGGTAGGCAACTGCCCCGGTGCCTGTCTCGGCAATCAATGTAGTAGAAGAAAAAGACTGGCACTCGTAGGTCTTTTAAAAGTTGTATTAAACAAACAGTGGAACAACCAACGTTTCGGGGCTGCGCCCCTTTGTCAAGGTGTGTGTGAATACACACTGTGATATCCAAAAAATTCACAGTATCTTTAATCTTTTCGTAACTGAGTTTGATATTCTGATTATTGCTATTTAAAAAGGTGCAGAACTGTTCAAGTTTAATGTCATCTCCACGCCAAATGAAAAAAATATATTGTCAATGTATCTGACGTAGGACACAAGGTTCGCCCCATACTCTGCATTGGTCCAGATGGTATTAGACTCCCACTCCCCTATAAAGAGGTTAGTGTAGCTAGGGGCGAACCTTGTGCCCATTGCTGTTCCTGTATTTTGTATGTAAAATTCATCCTTAAATAGGAAAAAATAGTTTTTTAAGATGAACATGATCCCCTCTAAAATAATGGTACTTGTGTAATATCTGGGCGCCCGATTATTTGATTGGGATGCGGATTACTTAAAATTTATATTTTTGTGCCTTTGGCTTGAGTTGATTTTATATAGTGTGGCGAGCCCGAAGCGTGGCGAGCACAGCGAGCACCACAAGGGGCCGCGTATTACTTTACATGTATTCCGCGTCCCTTCGCGGGGCTCGCCACGCTGCGCTCGCCACATTATCTAAAATCAACTCCACACCGACGTGGATGGTGGGGGTATGAAAAGGTTGGAGGATGCATACTGCCGCCGCTCGCAACGCTCCGGGTTGGCGTTGATAGTGGGTGTGGCGTGGGGGTGCTTTTAACATTGTAAGCACCCATTACGGTGCTTATACAATTAATAATATCATAGGGGGGCCATTTAACATTGAAAACACCCATTAGGGTGCTTATACAATTTTAAATCGTATACCATTGTATATGGCATACAATGCGATAGTATACAATATAAAATTGTAAACATCAGCTGCCATCTCATCATATCGCATACCATCGTATGGCTTATGGTATGCGATGCGATGGGCGCCGTGCTAGGAAACAAGTACCAAAGTCGATACCTAGTGGGCAACTTAAAGGATTAAAAAAAAATTGTACAGAGACAGAAATTTTTTAAATACAGGCAAATGAAATGCAGGAGAGATTCCAGGCCTGTGGGTATGAAACAGATTTGGATTTAACTGTACAAACAATCAAGGAAATGAACCGTAATGATCTTTTAAAACCCAGTGTAAAATCTTTAAAAAAGGATGGGAAGAATTTGGAGTTTGCCTTTGTTACAGGGTATAATTGTAAACATAAAGAGATATAAAAGTCAATTAGAAAATATTGGCCTCTTTTAAAAAAAGATTCAATACTTAAAGATTTAATTCTGGACAAACCAGTATGCATTTATAAGAGATCACCCAATCTAAAGACCAAACCTACATACAGTAGATTGAAGCCGGAGGGACAGCCTGGAAGTATTAGATCCATCAGCTTTTATAGATGTGGGCTTTGCCTACCATGTAGACAGATCAAGAGCGACAAAAATAAAACCACCGAACTCAATATTAATGGTAAAATGGCCAAAATTTACAACTTTATCACATGTAATAGCCAAAATGTGATATATACCATTATATGCTCCTGTGATAAATTCTACATAGGTAGAACCTCACGGCCATTAAAAACCCGCATTGCGGAACATATACGGAACATTAGAAAAGGAGTTGAGACTCATGAGCTTTCAGCGCACTTTAAAGATAAACACAATTGCTCACCCTTACATATAAAAGTTTTTTGGGGGTTAAAAACTGTACCTTTAGATTTAAGGGATAAGGACATTGCGAGCAAATTAGCTAAATTACAGATGGAATACATTTTTTACTTCAAAACGCTATCCCCTGGGTGACACAATAGCGATTTTGAGTTAAAGTGGTTTCTGTGATGAATATATAAAAGACTGTATCGTTTAGGTTTTGAAGCCAATGTTTTCTCTTTCTCTTTTCAGTACATCTTGTGGACCAAAATGAATTAATATACAGTACATAGAGTCCTTTTTGTTTTGTTTGATTTTTTAAAATAACCGTTTGGAAATCATGTAATTGTTCTATGTAATGTCATTTTATATATCCCATGAAATTGTGAGATTTATGAATTTTACCTAAGTTTCAATACGGTCAGTGTATATAATCATTGCACTTTAAAGCCGCCTATTATAATTAGCACATTGCACTTTATTTAAATTTATGCTGTCCGAAATTCCAGTTGTTAAATGGAATGCAGATATATTAAAATTCCTGTGTTCCACATATAAGCAGCGCTACTCCACAGGTAATTCCGGAACGGACACATCCTGGAAGGTGGAACGCAGTTATCTATCAGTTTGCGTTCCACACCTCCGAGTCGCTGCGGAAACAAATGGTGCATAAAGGAAGTTCCGGTCCGGCGATAGCCGGTGGAACACGGAAGTAAGTATAGTGGAATGCATGCCGCGAAATTGGCTTATGCGTTCCACTACTTTAGGTTAAGATACTCACACATTCCACTCCATTTCAGGACCAATATGGGCGGCTTTATAGTGTTTATATGAAATAGGTATTTACATATGTTATATATTTTATATTGAATATGTACCTCTATGGAAACCAGAAGTAGGAAGCAGAATAACTTCCTGTTAATATGGTATATAAACTGATGTCCTTTAGCACTCTGCACACCTTGATAAAGATCCAGTAAGGGTCGAAACGCGTATGCGAGCAGAGAAAGTAGGAAACTCTGGATCCAGATTGACAGACTGTGGCTCTTTGTCAGACACACCTGGGATGCGATTCCGGACACCACCCCAGGTTGTAGACTGTGTTTTTTCATCTGCCCTATCCAAAGTCTGGAGGCCATTATAATATTCTCACGATTCCTTTATTTTTATTCCATGTTTTATCCTGTCTGTTGGAGAGTTAAAGTGTATTAAAAAGACTGCTTTTGAAACTCCATTGTGTGGTCTCAAAAAATATACCTTTACGGGGACATCTATCCATGTTTACTAGTGAGTTGGCGTACACACCCTATATTCGTTGGTGATAAAAGATACCTTAATATGAAAGTCCCTTACCTGCATACTGTGAGTTGGGGTACGATTGTACTTAAAGATACCTTGATAGGCTTCCCCATACCCACATTTAATGTGAGTCAGGTACGCACTTTTACCTTCTGATCCCATCGGGTGAAGGGACAACCAGCACATTCACCACATCTAATAAACACGGGTGAAAAGATAGAAGGACCCATTTGGACATACTTGTATGTATGCATTCACATGAGAATTTCATCTATGAGGATCCATTAAATCTATCCGTCAAGGATCGAATTAAGTACTATACATTCCAAGGGAAGTACTATTTCATTTCATAAGCGCCAGTGTGTCTCCATCTGTATTTGTTGGTTTTCTAGGCTAGAGAACAATAAAATGATGCGCTCAGTGGAAGATATGGCGGGTCAGATTTGTGATATTAAGTTTAAACTATCTGATGTTGAAGGCAGATTACTGGAGAATGGCTGGATAAAAGGGCTCCAGATAAATGTCAGCTAGCTCCTTAAAAATTTTGTATGATCAATATGTTCTTAAATATGCCGGGGGGACTGGCTCTTTAGGGTAACGTGGCCTTGGGGATAAAGGCTTCAAAAATATTTAGATAGTTATTTTCTGTATTTCTCTCTTTTTTTTTTGGGGGGGGGGGGGGGGGGACCTCAGGTATGCCTAGGGAGGGATGGTGTACAGGTTGGAGTGTGGGGGGTTTATGTATTTTATTTACTTTTGTATGTATGTATATTTCTTTTGGTACTTGTGTAGTTTCACGGCGCCAGCTCTACGCTACGCTATGTTTGAATCCTGGCAGCTGTACGCCCAATGGCTGCCTTACTTCTCTAAGCTACTTTATCAGTGTAGCGCCGGCAGCAGCGCTACGCTAAGTTTGTTTGAAGCTACGTTATAAGCGTTGTCCAACGGCTGCCTTACTGCTGTAGTTAATTTGAAGCTACGTTATCAGCGTAGCTCATAGGCTGCCTTACTTGTGTAGTTTCACGGCGGCAGCTCAAACTACGGCGGCAGGTTATTGTGGCAGGTTATTGTGGCACTTGTAGTTCCACAGAGAAACAGACAGCCCGGCAAACCACTAACAAAAGGCGCGTCTAAAATTTAGATGCTCTAGTGTCTAAATTTAGATGTTCTGCAAACCGCTAACAACGGTGCTTCTAAATTTAGACGCTAGAGCGTCTAAATTTTTGGCGGGTATAGGGGTGCAGCAGTATTCCAAAAAAGACAAAGACCAAAAAAATGTGAAAAACACTAGTAAACCTGTCGACAATGACACTTGTCGACGTAACAGCTGTGGACCTTGTTTATTCCACTATCCATGCCAGTCCGAAGCGTGGCGAGCACATCGAGTACTGCAAGGGGACCCGGTATGCTTCCTACCGACCTTTTCATACCCCCACTATGCACGTTGGCGTGGAGTTGATCGCGGAGCTCGCTGTGCTCACCACGCTTTGGGCTCAGTGGCTCATTGCGCTTGCCACACTTTATAAGATCAACTCCACGCTGACGTGGATAGTGGGGGTATGAAAAGGCCGGTAGGAAACGTACCACGTGCGTACGCTCACTACGTTTCAGGCTGGCATGGATGGTGGGGGTGTTTCAGGAACACATTCACACCTGCCATATCATACATCTAGCTAGTAATGACTACATGTGTTAACTAGTAACTGGTTTTTAGTTAAGATTAAGAAAAAGAATCAAGGAAAAATTATCAAATGACAATACAATGAACAAGAAGAAGAAAAAAAGACACAAAAAAAAAAATTATGCAAGGAAAAAAGGTAAGGAAACCTGCGCTAACATCAATGGATGGATACAATTGTGGGTATAACAAAGAAATTTATTGGTACAATATACAATGAGTCTGGCAGGATGGGGGGTGATCGCAGTTAACGTCACTGTGATCAGGGTAATGTCCAGAGCTCAGGGTACTACCGCTTCACCCAGTGGTGTCTGCGGTCTATTCCCCAGATTGTAAGTGGATGCGGTCCCGCACAAATGTCCAAACATGCACTTCAGTTGTCCGTTGCACAGTGGAGGTGGCGTAAGGGGGGCGGAGATGGAATTCAGCACAAAAGTCTTATAGGTCTTGGCAAGTGCTGCCTTGGCACCAGGGGCTGGCGTCCCTAGCACCCCCGGTGGTGCACTGACACACTTACCTGATACCTTCCGGCTTTTAACCCTGTAGACGTCCCTCGGTGTAGTTCAAACGTACGTCCCGTGTGGATGTGTGCAACATGCGGCGTTGCTGGAAATAGTTGTAGTTCCTTCCGTGTCTCTACAAACGCCGGTGGTACACACTCCCCGGGGCCGCTGGAAAACGGGCAGCGGGAGTGTTGTGTCGGCGGAAAGACACGCGCTCAAACTCTCAGAGGAGAGGAGACTTTTGTGAGATGTGCTGGTGCAGCTCCAACGCGTATCGACCCGCTGGGTCTTCTTCAGGAAGCAATGATGATTGTAGTTCATGGATTGGGGAGGGTATTTCACCTCTATTGGAAGTCAGGTGACGAGTGCTTGGCGGCCATGATGGTTGAGGGCAAAGTGCCCGTACAGTATTTTGTGCGGTTGTTTTGGATGAAGGGGGGATATTGCGGGTGGGAGCATGTGTGGTGATGATTGTTTCACCTCATAAGGATAGCAGGTTGGTGTGGTTACTGGTTTATTAATAACGCTAGTGATTCTACTCACAGGAGCTGGTGAGTATGTGAATGGTAGCGGCCATCTTTGACTGGGGCTATTTGCCCTTACTATGGAGAAAAAAAAAAGGGTGTGGGAAAAAAAGGAGCTTACTAGAGTAAGCTAATGGATCTGACTTCGTTGTCGATGTTCAGTCCTCTGGGGGTCAGTGTTTTCAGTATATACATCCATTTTAATTCTTCTTTATTGATTGTCTTAATATAGTCCCCACCCCTCCAGTTTTTTTTGACTAATTTGATCCCTATCACGTCTAGACCGTCAGGGTTGCTGTCATGTTTTTCTTTGAAATGTTGGGATAAACTATGTGTCTCTTTACCTTTAATGATGTTACGTATGTGCTCTGCTGTTCTGGTTTTAAGTTTTCTGATCGTTCTGCCTACATATTGGAGACCACACGGGCAGCTGGCCAAATATATCACTCCCGTGTGGTTGCAGGATATGTGGTCTGTGATCTTGTGGAATTCTCCTGTTGTGTTGGATTTGAATTCTTCACGTCTTTTGGTTGATCTGTGGCCTTTAATGCAGTATTTACATGTCCCGCAATAATAGAACCCTTTCTGTTCTGTATTTGTCTGTGTATTTTTGATATGGTTATGTGTGAGTTGTTGTTTGAGGTCTGTCCCTTTTCTGTATGTGATTCTGGGTCTTTGTGTTAGTATGTCGTTTAATGTTTCGTCTTGGAGAAGGATATGCCAATGTTTGTTTAAGATTTTTTGTATTTGCCTATTGTCCTTGTTGTATTGTGTAATGAATGAAAGCTTGTGTTTGTTGTCTGTCTCTATTGTTTTGTTTTTATATTCAAGTAAGAGGTCCCTATTCATCAGTTCTACTTTATTGTAGGCCTCTTTGATGTTTTCTTGTTTGTACCCTTTTTCCAGGAATTGTTTGCTCATGTGTTCTGCTTGTGTGTGGTAATCTTCAATATCGGTGCAGTTACGTCTCACTCTCTGGAACTGGCTGAGGGGTATGCTCATCAGCCAGTTTGGATGGTGGCTACTGGTGGAAAGTATGTAGCTGTTTACGTCTACCGGTTTCTGATAAATTTTGGTGTTCAGCTGTTGATTTTTAATGAAAATGGTTAAGTCCAAGAAATTTACCTCCGTTTTACTGTACTGTGTGGTGAAGAATAGGTTATTGTCATTTGTGTTAAGTTTGTCTGTGAAGGTTCTGAGGCTATCTTTGTTGCCTCGCCAGATGAAAATGATGTCGTCTATGTAGCGACGCCAGAGTACTAGATTCTCCCCGAGCTCCCCTTTGGACCAGATGTTAGTGTCCTCCCATGTGCTCATAAAGAGATTGGCGAAGCTCGGGGCGAATCTAGTACCCATGGCGGTACCTGTCGTCTGTCTGTAGTATTTGTCGTCATACCAGAAGTAGTTGTGTTCTAAGATGTGTTTTATACAGTCACGGATGAATTGTATCTGTTCTGGTGGTATTGTATTGTCTTGTTGTAACTGGTATTGTATGGCATCTAGACCTTGGTTGTGCCCTATGACGGAGTAAAGTGATGTAATATCACTTGTGCATAACCAGAATTGTTCTTCCCATGTTATTTCTTTCAGTGTTCTGAGGATGTCTGTGGTGTCCTTGATGTATGATTGCTGTTGTTGTACGTATGGTTGGAGAAATCTGTCGATGTATTGTGAAAGATTTGATGTAAGTGAATTGATCCCTGATATTATCGGTCGGCCCGGTGGTTTGTGTGTGTCTTTGTGTATTTTTGGAAGATAGTAAAAAACTGGAATGGTAGGATTATTGTTGTCAATGAATTGGTGTTCTTTATCTGTTAGGATGCCTAAATCGTATCCTCTGCTGAGGAGGGTTTTGAGTTCTTGTTGGTACATCTGTGTTGGGTTTGTATGTAGTATCTCGTATGTGTTTTTGTCTGACAAAATCCGGTTGCATTCTAGGTTGTAGTCTGATGTGTCCAGAAGTACTATACCCCCCCCCTTATCTGCTGGTTTGATTGTAATCTGGCTGTTCTCTTTTAGTTCTTTGAGTGTTTCGCGTTCTGTTTTAGTTAGGTTCAGTGGTGTTTTGTGTTCTAATTTGAGGTTTTCTATGTCATTGGTGACTAATGTTTCGAAAGTGTCCACTAAGTGGCCTCGCATGTGTTGTGGGTAAAATTTTGACTTGGGTTTAAGTTCTGAGTGTTTGTATGGGTCTGGAGTTGTGTCTTTTTTTTGGTGGTGTGGAAGTGGTTTATTGTAGTATTTGGCTAGTGACAATTTCCTGGTGAATTTATGTAGGTCTATGTATGTCTGGAATTTATTAAGTCTGGCTGTGGGAGCGAATTTAAGTCCTTTTTCTAGGAGGGTAGTGTGTCTTGTTTCAAGCTGCATGGAGCTGAGGTTGAAAATTCCAGTTTTGTCTGTTTTGTCTGTCTTTTTGTCTTGTCTGCTTTGTGAGTCTTGTTTCTTTTTGTTAGATCTCCCTCCCCTACAACCTCGTCTAGTGTGGCTAGCTTGCGTTTGTTTGCCCGTACCTTTGCAAACAAACGCAAGCTAGCCACACTAGACGAGGTTGTAGGGGAGGGAGATCTAACAAAAAGAAACAAGACTCACAAAGCAGACAAGACAAAAAGACAGACAAAACAGACAAAACTGGAATTTTCAACCTCAGCTCCATGCAGCTTGAAACAAGACACACTACCCTCCTAGAAAAAGGACTTAAATTCGCTCCCACAGCCAGACTTAATAAATTCCAGACATACATAGACCTACATAAATTCACCAGGAAATTGTCACTAGCCAAATACTACAATAAACCACTTCCACACCACCAAAAAAAAGACACAACTCCAGACCCATACAAACACTCAGAACTTAAACCTAAGTCAAAATTTTACCCACAACACATGCGAGGCCACTTAGTGGACACTTTCGAAACATTAGTCACCAATGACATAGAAAACCTCAAATTAGAACACAAAACACCACTGAACCTAACTAAAACAGAACGCGAAACACTCAAAGAACTAAAAGAGAACAGCCAGATTACAATCAAACCAGCAGATAAGGGGGGGGGGGTATAGTACTTCTGGACACATCAGACTACAACCTAGAATGCAACCGGATTTTGTCAGACAAAAACACATACGAGATACTACATACAAACCCAACACAGATGTACCAACAAGAACTCAAAACCCTCCTCAGCAGAGGATACGATTTAGGCATCCTAACAGATAAAGAACACCAATTCATTGACAACAATAATCCTACCATTCCAGTTTTTTACTATCTTCCAAAAATACACAAAGACACACACAAACCACCGGGCCGACCGATAATATCAGGGATCAATTCACTTACATCAAATCTTTCACAATACATCGACAGATTTCTCCAACCATACGTACAACAACAGCAATCATACATCAAGGACACCACAGACATCCTCAGAACACTGAAAGAAATAACATGGGAAGAACAATTCTGGTTATGCACAAGTGATATTACATCACTTTACTCCGTCATAGGGCACAACCAAGGTCTAGATGCCATACAATACCAGTTACAACAAGACAATACAATACCACCAGAACAGATACAATTCATCCGTGACTGTATAAAACACATCTTAGAACACAACTACTTCTGGTATGACGACAAATACTACAGACAGACGACAGGTACCGCCATGGGTACTAGATTCGCCCCGAGCTTCGCCAATCTCTTTATGAGCACATGGGAGGACACTAACATCTGGTCCAAAGGGGAGCTCGGGGAGAATCTAGTACTCTGGCGTCGCTACATAGACGACATCATTTTCATCTGGCGAGGCAACGAAGATAGCCTCAGAACCTTCACAGACAAACTTAACACAAATGACAATAACCTATTCTTCACCACACAGTACAGTAAAATGGAGGTAAATTTCTTGGACTTAACCATTTTCATTAAAAATCAACAGCTGAACACCAAAATTTATCAGAAACCGGTAGACGTAAACAGCTACATACTTTCCACCAGTAGCCACCATCCAAACTGGCTGATGAGCATACCCCTCAGCCAGTTCCAGAGAGTGAGACGTAACTGCACCGATATTGAAGATTACCACACACAAGCAGAACACATGAGCAAACAATTCCTGGAAAAAGGGTACAAACAAGAAAACATCAAAGAGGCCTACAATAAAGTAGAACTGATGAATAGGGACCTCTTACTTGAATATAAAAACAAAACAATAGAGACAGACAACAAACACAAGCTTTCATTCATTACACAATACAACAAGGACAATAGGCAAATACAAAAAATCTTAAACAAACATTGGCATATCCTTCTCCAAGACGAAACATTAAACGACATACTAACACAAAGACCCAGAATCACATACAGAAAAGGGACAGACCTCAAACAACAACTCACACATAACCATATCAAAAATACACAGACAAATACAGAACAGAAAGGGTTCTATTATTGCGGGACATGTAAATACTGCATTAAAGGCCACAGATCAACCAAAAGACGTGAAGAATTCAAATCCAACACAACAGGAGAATTCCACAAGATCACAGACCACATATCCTGCAACCACACGGGAGTGATATATTTGGCCAGCTGCCCGTGTGGTCTCCAATATGTAGGCAGAACGATCAGAAAACTTAAAACCAGAACAGCAGAGCACATACGTAACATCATTAAAGGTAAAGAGACACATAGTTTATCCCAACATTTCAAAGAAAAACATGACAGCAACCCTGACGGTCTAGACGTGATAGGGATCAAATTAGTCAAAAAAAACTGGAGGGGTGGGGACTATATTAAGACAATCAATAAAGAAGAATTAAAATGGATGTATATACTGAAAACACTGACCCCCAGAGGACTGAACATCGACAACGAAGTCAGATCCATTAGCTTACTCTAGTAAGCTCCTTTTTTTCCCACACCCTTTTTTTTTTCTCCATAGTAAGGGCAAATAGCCCCAGTCAAAGATGGCCGCTACCATTCACATACTCACCAGCTCCTGTGAGTAGAATCACTAGCGTTATTAATAAACCAGTAACCACACCAACCTGCTATCCTTATGAGGTGAAACAATCATCACCACACATGCTCCCACCCGCAATATCCCCCCTTCATCCAAAACAACCGCACAAAATACTGTATGGGCACTTTGCCCTCAACCATCATGGCCGCCAAGCACTCGTCACCTGACTTCCAATAGAGGTGAAATACCCTCCCCAATCCATGAACTACAATCATCATTGCTTCCTGAAGAAGACCCAGCGGGTCGATACGCGTTGGAGCTGCACCAGCACATCTCACAAAAGTCTCCTCTCCTCTGAGAGTTTGAGCGCGTGTCTTTCCGCCGACACAACACTCCCGCTGCCCGTTTTCCAGCGGCCCCGGGGAGTGTGTACCACCGGCGTTTGTAGAGACACGGAAGGAACTACAACTATTTCCAGCAACGCCGCATGTTGCACACATCCACACGGGACGTACGTTTGAACTACACCGAGGGAAGTCTACAGGGTTAAAAGCCGGAAGGTATCAGGTAAGTGTGTCAGTGCACCACCGGGGGTGCTAGGGACGCCAGCCCCTGGTGCCACGGCAGCACTTGCCAAGACCTATAAGACTTTTGTGCTGAATTCCATCTCCGCCCCCCTTACGCCACCTCCACTGTGCAACGGACAACTGAAGTGCATGTTTGGACATTTGTGCGGGACCGCATCCACTTACAATCTGGGGAATAGACCGCAGACACCACTGGGTGAAGCGGTAGTACCCTGAGCTCTGGACATTACCCTGATCACAGTGACATTAACTGCGATCACCCCCCATCCTGCCAGACTCATTGTATATTTTACCAATAAATTTCTTTGTTATACCCACAATTGTATCCATCCATTGATGTTAGCGCAGGTTTCCTTACCTTTTTTCCTTGCATATCACTAGGAGGGGGCCTCCCTTCATTTGGGTTACCTGCAGCTGCACTAGTACACATAAATCAGAGCGCCAGTCCCACTTTCTTGTTCTGCTAAAAAAAAAAATTAGAAAAAGTAATTCCTCGGAAACTACACTGGCAGAAACAGCAGCCGAAGTCGACGCAGTTGTCTCTGCCTGAGGGAGCAGGGTCAGCGAGTGCAGGATGCGCTGAAAGGGGTCTTCTGCACCAAGGGTCTTCCTCCAGATAAACTCCTGCAAGTAGGAGTCCAGCTGATGGCGCGCAGTGCCCCCTTGGTGCTTATTGGGCCACTTGCAGGAACCCCACGGCCTCTCAATGTTCTGGGTGTGAACCCCACTCTCCAGATTCACGAAGTGGTACCGGTGGTTCACCCTGGCGTGGTGGTACCCAGCATGCTCCAGCTGCTCCATCTTGTAGTTCCGCCAGCAGTCGGCATAAATTGTGGTCTCCGGTTGCACGTGCCTTTCGATGGCAGCCATGATGGTGCTGGCATCACATCTCTCGACTGCCATTATGAAGTACTTTCCGGTCTCCCTAAAGATGCCCCTGAAGATATACTGTTGGGGCAGCATGTGATCAACATGGCTTTTCCGTTTGGTGAACAGGCTCTTGTCCACTTCAACAATGGTGCCTGGGTCGCCAATAGGCCGATGAGGCTGCGACAGGAGGTCGACGGTGCAGGCCTCCCGCATCAAGTTATTATAGAATATGGTCTTCTTCTGCGAGATGGCCAGGTGTTGCTCGCAGAAGCGGATGCTCGTCAGCACCTCTGCCCAGCAGAAGATGAATCTGATCAGGGTGACAAAGGTCAGATGCGACCCTCTGAACCACTGCGCAGCCCTGACACTGACCTTCTTTCTGCAGCTGTGGATATGGCAGCGCCACATCCGCTCCCTGACACTCAGCCTCATAGGGTTTCCATTGGGGCAGGTCTGGGTGTCAGCCAGGAATTTGTGGCTCTGCAGAAATGCCACAGACTCCTCCTCCGTCTGTGGCAGGTTAAACAGTGTCAGCTTTTCAGCAGCCATGACTGAAATATGTCTGACTCTCAGGGAATCTAACAGCTGACTGACTACGCTAACTGCGTACCACTCAATGTACCAGCTGACTGACTACACTACACTGTCCGCGGGAACACTACGCTGCATCTGACAGGGACACTGGCTACGCTAAGTGGCCGCGTGAACACGCTTCGCTAACTAACTGCCGCACAAACGACTGGCTACGCTGACTAAGCTGATCGACAGCACGCTATTTATGACTGACTACGCTAGTCGTGGGAACACTACGCCGTTTTGACAGGGACGCTTACGCAACTACAGGGACGCTTACGCAACTACAGGGACGCTACGTTATAGTCGCGGGAACACTACGCCGGTTTTGACAGGGACGCTTACGCGACTCCAGGGACGCTATGTTATCAGCATAGCTAACCCGATTCTGAAAGGGACGCTACGCTAAC
Organism: Crinia signifera; assembly: GCF_055691185.1. NCBI lineage: Eukaryota > Metazoa > Chordata > Amphibia > Anura > Myobatrachidae > Crinia > Crinia signifera. The sequence goes on along the minus strand of NC_139218.1, from coordinate 166,728,230 downwards.
TATGTAACTGGCGCCGTGAAACTACACAAGTACGTTTTTTTTCTTATTTTGTGTGTTGGACAGTGAGGCACCTGAATGAAGGAATAATGCTAATTGTGAGTAGTGCCGGGAGTATGGTATATGTTAAAATCTTTGCATTATAAATGATTCGTATACTAACATGAAAATGCACCCCCAGTGTTAACGCCACCCCCACTATCAACGCCAACCCGAGGGGCGGTGGTACGTGTCCTCCGACCTTTTCATACCCCCACTATCCACGTCGCCATGGAGTTGATTTTATATAGTGTGGCGAGCCCAAAGCGTGTCAAGCGCCGCGAAGGGACGCGGAATACATGTGAAGTAATCCGCGGGCTCGCCACGCTTCGGGCTCGGTGGCTCGCTGCGCTCGCCACACTATATAAAATAGACTCCACGCCGACGTGGATAGTGGGGGTATGAAAAGGTCGGAGGACGCGTAACGCTGCCCCTCCTGGGCTCGCTGCGCTCGCCACACTTCGTGTTGGCGTTGATAGTGGGGGTGGCGTTAAAAATGGGGGTGCATTTAACATAGCAATCACCCATCAGGGTGGCTGTACAATTAAAAATTGGGTCTGGGGGTGCATTTAATATATTAATCACCCATCAGGGTGTCTGTACAATTAAAAATCGGGTCAGATCGCATCGCATAAGATAAAAATCGTGGGCGCCGTGCTAGGAAACAAGTACCAAAAAATTTTAAAAAAAAACATGTCGACATTTTGACTGTCAACCTACCCCCATGTCGACCTATTGACCCTGTCAACCTATCCCATGTCTACCTAGGCTTATGTCGACCTAAATGCATGTCGACCTAATGGTGTTGACCTTATGACTGTCGAACAACATGCTGGTGACCTAATGATCCATACCCGATGTAACAATACACAAGATGACACCCAAGTAATATAGCAAAATGACTGTGGAATGAAAAAATGCACAAGAGATGGTAACAAAATGAGAATACAAAGAATATAAGGCTGAACTCTGCTGACTTATCTGAGATGGTGTAAAACAGCAGGGGTGTTTGAACCTGTACAGGTAGCTGTACGACACATGTGAGAAAGAGAGGCTCCCCGAGCAAAGGCTCAAGAAGTACTGACCGACCTAATAGAATATGCCGACACCACCGTGAGGACCTGTTGCTCAGCATGTGTATACGCCTCACGAATGATAAGACAGAGCCAATGAGCCAACGTCTGTTTGGACGCTAGCTAGCTGAAGATAAGGCCAGCAACATGACCATCTTCCAAGTTAAAAATGTTAAATTCATGGACTCTAGAGGTTCAAAGACGTCTGGTTGCAGAAAAGATAAGACGAGGGACAAGTGCCAAAGCTCTGTCTGAGATACCAAAGGAGGTTTCAACCGAAGAACCCCCTTCAGGAACGTCTGGACCTCAGGGATCAAATCCAGCCTGCGATGAAAAAAAATACAGATCTGCACTTTTAAGGAGCCTAACCATAGGTCCCCTGTCAAGTCTGATTGTAAGAATTCCAATAGTCTAGAAAGGTTGAACACCACTTTTAGCAACCTCCGGGATTCGCTCCAGTGGACATACGCTTTCCAAATACGATGATAATGCATAGAAGTGACCTCCTTCTGTGCCTTCATCATTGTTGGAATAACCGCAGGTGGGATACCTCGGACCTTGTTGTAGGAGGTCATGTGTGAGTGGAAGGTGCCACGGTACATCTGCGAGAAGGCGGTGGATGTTCTAGTACCACGTTTGCCTCAGCCAATCTGGTGCTATTAAAATTACTGAAACAGACTCTCTTTTTATCCATTTGAGTACTTGGAAGAAGAGGGAATGGAAGGAACAAGTATATTAGATCGTAGTTGCTGGATCCAGCAACCTGGCACAGTATATTGAAAGCTTGTGTTTAAGTCTGGACACCCTTAGATCTATCTGAGGCATCCCCTAATGAAGGGTAAGCTGGTAAAAGACCTCTGGGTTGAGTGCCCATTCTCCCGGGTGAAAGTCCTGGCAGCTAAGGAAATATGCTTCTCAGTTCTCTACTCCCGGGATGGAAATTGCAGAGAAACTGGATGCGACACTGCCCACAACAGGATCGGACGAATCTCCATCATAGCCTTCTGACTTATGGTTCCTCCCCGACGATTGATATAAGCAACCACCGTTGCATTGACCAACTGTAAAGTGATGGCCTGCACGCATCTTCAAGGGGAACGAGAATACTAAGTGAGAAGTTTGGAAGCTTCATCAGCAACTATTTCAACTAGCACAGGGGGCAGTGAACCTAATAAGAATGAAGAAATCTGCTCCCCCAACCTAGAGGTATTGTCTCTGCAGGCAAATGGAACAGGAAGCCTGTCCACTGCAACAGAAGATAATGCCTATAAAAACGGAATAGATATAGGCAGAAAGATGAACATAGCTATCACCAGGAGAAGCACAAACAAAACTTTAAGAGCTATGTGTGCAAATGCTAGGAGCTTAGGAAATAAAATCCCAGAAATAATTGCGATAATGACAAGGGATGAACTGGATATTGTGGCTATTACAGTCATGGTACAATGAAATTCATGACTGGAACTTAGTTTTACCAGGATATAGTTTATTTAGGAACGACAGAATGAGAAGAATCAGAGGAGGGGTTGCAATATATGTGAAAAAAGCATAGACTTCCTTAATTCAAAGTATTGAAGAAAAAACTGAGGCCCTTTGGGTGACCATAGAAACAGGAGAGAAGGGGAGTCTTCGTATAGGGGTGATCTATAGACCACCAGTTCAGGAAGAGAAACTTGACAAGAGCCTATTGCAGGACATCAATAAAATGGTATTTAAAGGAGAGGTGATAATCATGGGAGACTTTAATCTACCTGATGTAAACTGGGAGCTGCCTGTTGCAAGTTCCACCAGAAGTAGGGACATTCTGAATTCCTTGCAAGGAGCATCCCTCCAGCAATTGGTGAAGGAGCCCACTCTTAAGCATGCAATATTAGACTTAATACTTACAAATGGTGACAGAATATTTTATGTAAATGTGGGTGAAAACCTGGGATCCAGTGATCCAGTATGGTTCAAAATAAAGACAGAGGCCGACTCATCGCACACAATCAGTGTATTATATATTATGCACACATAAATAATAAATGTATGTAACAGCAGTTGGATCGGTAATCTCCCGTCTAGATTCTGTTTCAGTTCCCTATGGAACAAGTATCATACCAACTCACTTTAAAACAAGCAGCAGCACTCAGAGGCTGGTGGTTAAGCATTTACTGTTTATATACTGTATCGCACACATACTGCCAATGTTTGCGGCACACATGTTCCTTGCAGAAAGGCCACACCCCATGCAATGAAGCCTTGCCCCTTTTTGCGTGCAAGTCTTTGGCATGCGCAATTTTATTTCTTTAAAAAATCAGACATTTGAAGTCCACTCATTCCCAAATTTCTAGTTTCGCCTATGGTCAGAACTAAACTACAGAGGAGGAAAGGGATTTGGAGTCACAATTTTAGATTACTTTAAGGCAAGTAAGCAACGTAACAAAGCAATGAGGAAGGCAAGTCAGATATTCAGTTGCATAGGGAGAGGAATCAGTAGCAGAAATAAAAAAAACAATAATGCCACGGTATAGGTCATTGATATGGTGCCATGGGCTGCGACCACAGCAGTCATTGTCATTCATGTTCTGTGGGGGTTTATATGTACTCACCGGATCAGCACTCCAGGTTTTGGCTAATCAACTTTGCCTTGTTTCCATGCATACCTTAGTTTTTGGGTGTGGCTGCCTCCTAAGCCACTTGGTATATACTGTAGGTATGCTCTCAGCATTCAGAACCTGCTAGTTATATTCCTGTGATAATCTTAGTATATTCCTTGTTTCTGGTGTTCTATGTTCCCAGAGATTCTCAGCGTTCCAGCAAAATCCTGTCTGAGATTACTCCAGCGTTCAGGGTATTCCAGTCTGTGTTTCTAAGACCTCAGTGCAGCAGCTGTTTCAGAGAACCATTGCCTTCAGTCAGTCAGATCCTGCCTGTGTCAGAGAACCATTGTCTCCAGTCTGTCAGAACCTGCCTGTGTCAGAGAACCATTGTATCTGGTCTGTGTCCAGCTTCTGCGAATACCCGCAGCTTCCCCACACATTGTGGTGGAAATCGCACCCTTCATTTCTATCTGTCCTTGGTATTCTCACAGCACCACCTGGAGCCATAGCTCTTGTCCTGAGAGTCATGGAAGAGGTTAGGGTGCAGGCCTAATTGCATGCCGAATTGTCTAGTGTAGCTTTCTTGTTTGTTTAGTCTCCCAGCAGATACCAGAGGCATTGGTCTAACCTGGCGATGGTGCCGCTTAGGCGGTTAGGTTGTAAACCTATCCACAATACCCTGGTTATAGTTTTGTGTATACAGTAGCAACGGATTCGCATTATAGCGGTAAAGGCTGCAAATCCTGTACTCTAATTTAATGTATTCCAATCCATACTCTAATTTATGTTCATGTGCAGAGCCTAGTTATCTTTTGTTATTTAGTCATTTTATCCTCTTACTGGTACCCTGACTTGGTTGGGACTTTAGTGTCACCGCGAAGACCAGGTGGCATCTGAGTACAGGGTGGAGCTAGTCTGCCCTGGAAGGCGGCTATTAGTGGTAAAGTCTAAGACCAGTGCAAGTGCCAGCCGGCTAAGGGTATAGTGAGAGAGTCAGGGTCAGGCTCAGATGCTGCTGTGGCTTCACCACCTCGGCCACAGAAGCACAAATCAGGCTGTAATCAACATTTTGCAGACCTGCCAGTCACAGCAAGGATTAACCCCAAGTTCATCCTAGATTATCATAACATTATAACCGGCCATAAAACAGAGGGGTTGCTGAAAAAGTCTTGCCTTGTTTAAACCTGCAGTATTGGGGGCGTGGCCTGGCGTGAGGACTGAGCAGACGTGTCCCGTCTGAGCTCCCGCATCCCGTAGCTTCTAAGAGGGTTTTCCACATCTACCCTCTCTCTCCCCACCATCCCCTAGTTGCCTGACAAGACCCGGAGAGCAGCGGTCACGCTGCGTGTGAGCTCCGGTGCCGGTGAGAGCTTCCGGAGGCGCCGGAGCCTGCGGCCTAGTGTTGAGGCCGAAGCCTCAACAAATTTCCAGACCGTGTGATGCGGTCCGTCGCGGGACCAGGGGTGGAGAGCTCGGCGGCATGTGCTTCGGCCCCGGACGGACTCCGGTGCCTGCAGATCCCGGCAGGAATAGGCCTGAGCCCGGCCTACATTTGCTGAGGGACGTGGACCGTCGCGGGACCGGAAGTGGGGGACTCAGCGGAGATGCTTCGACCCCGAGGGCATTCCTGAGCCTGTTGATCCCTGTGGGCGATAGACCTATACCCGCTGCTCCCACAGACAGCCCCGGGGAGCCTTGGAGGAGGAGGTGGACCGAAATAGTGCAGCAACAATCTGTGGGTTCCAGATGTGAGTAAGTACCCCACAGGGGTCTCTCAGCTTATCTACAACTGTGCAAACCTAATTGGTGGAGTACTTGCCCGAACTTTAGCATCACACAATATATAGACTTCTGCCTGCATACTTTAGTGCTGTACAGTCTGGGAGAACCCTTTACTCTGGCCTGGGCCCAGGCCATCTTCCTTGAGTGTGGACACGCTGCAGTTCCATGTTAAGTCCCAACACCTGAACTACTCATTGGCCTGCCAGGGCATCTGATTTGCTGTTGCAACCCCTACTTCGATATTTCAATATCCCTACCGGCACAGGCGAGTTCTGTCTATTTTATGAGCCTTCAATACACTCCTCTCCCATACTTCATTAAAATGTAGCTGCCGGACCTTATAAGCCATCTCTAGCAACTGCCCGCTCCCTCCGGGAATTCCAGGAATCAATGGACTAACATCATATGAGTGCCTTTTCAACTGTCTAAGCATTCACCTGCAGCAAATGTCTTCCTTTTTTTGTGCATTTTCAGAGCCTCTAGTTGATACCATTCAAGTCTACGTGCCCTCTCATCATTATGCCTTCCAAAAAACATAAGGCGGTGGGGTCTGTCTCTCAAGTTCCCTTCTTTAAGCCCTCCCTTAAACGCTCGACAGGAGGTGACACATCTGCTCTACATGCCTCAACTTCGTCTGAGGCTCCCCAACAGCTGTCCTCTCCGGACCCTCCCTCGTCTCAACCCCCCTCAATCCAACCTCGGTTGGACGATTTGGAGGCTCTAACAGTGGGCACTTTAAAACTCCTGTTTCATCAATTTAAAGACGAGGTTGCCTCCGAATTTCGTTCTATGTTTCAAACATGCCAAAAATCCATCGAGGATTTGGGGGAACGTACAGGCCATCTAGAAACCAAGATGGGGGAGGTGGTAGATTCCCACACGCCTTAATTGACTCTCATGACACCCTGGAGGGGGAAGTGGTGGCCTTGAGGGAGAAGGTTGCTGACCTGGAGGATCGCTCCCGTAGAAACAACCTAAAATTAAGAGAAGTTCCAGAGTCCGTTTCCAACAGTAGCCTCCACGACTTCACTGTTGATATCTTCAAAAAACTACTTCCCTCTGCCTCTTCCCAAGATCTGCTTTTGGACCGAATTCATCGCTTACCAAGGCCTAGATCTGCTCCTGTGGGAGCTCCAAGGGTCGTTTTGATGAGTCCATTTTTACCACATCAAGGAGGCTCTATTAAAGGCGGCCAGACCTTCTTCTGATACAGCAGACTCTTTAGGTTCCTTACAACTTTTCGGTGACCTTTCTCAGTTTACACTTGCCAAGAGACGCTCTCTTCTCCCAATCAGAACTGCTCTCCGCAAGGCTGCTGTTCCATATAGGTGGGGGTACCCAACTAAACTGGTCTCCAGAGAAGGCTCTACGATCGTCATTTCAAACGTTGAGGAAGGCCAGAAATTACTCACGAAGTGGAACCTAACAGACCACTCCAACTCTTCTTCTCCAACCTGCCGACTCCAGCCGGACTGGTCGGTGGCTGAGAAGCACTACTAGAATCGCTGATGGGTGGTGGCAGTGGACTCCATATACTATTTCCAGGTTCTTTATTGTTTAGTCTGCAGTTTTATGGTGGCTGACCGTGTGCGCAAATCCAATATTACCTCTAATGTTGCGGCAAAATGTATGTTCAGTGTTGGAGGTCTTTGGGTGCTTCCTTTTACCCTCAGCCTGCTGGCACTTCATCCTCACTGCGGGTCTGGCCCCTTGGGGTCCCTATGGTGCCTCATTAATGTTGGTCCTTAATGCTTATTATGTTTAGATGGTTAATTGGTTTGAGGGGAGCGGGGTAATTTGTTGTTTCTCCCCCTTATTAGATGTGTGAGGAGGTGCTACTTTGGCGCCTCACTTGGGCTCCTTTGGGAGCTTCTTCATTTAATTTGTTTGTGCTGTATCCTCCTGTCTTGTTGCTTCCTTATGTGCTTTCCCCCCCCCCCCCCCAGTCTTATGTGTTTTTTCTCTTTACTATTCAATTTGGGTCCAACACAATGCCAATTTTGATGCCTTTTGTCTTGGTCCTTATGCCACATTTTAATTCTGGTAATGGTTAAAATTATTACATTAAATGTGAAAGGTTTAAATTCCCCCCAAAAAAGAAAGGTAGCTCTTTCCTTTTTTCATAAAAAGAAGGCGAGTACAGTCGCCATTCAGGAAACCCATTTCAGCAGCTCCGATCGCCCTCGTTTCTCTAACAGTCATTTCCCTTGTTGCTATACGGCGAATGCCCCGACTAAGAAAGCTGGGGTTGCTATTTTGTTTTCACATACCTGCTCTTTTACTTTAAAATCCCAGGTTTCTGACCCTGAGGGCAGATTCCTCATTCTAGTGGGGTCCTTAGAGGGTAAAGATGTTACCTTAGTGTAGTGCTATGCCCCTAATTCCAGACAATTACAATTCTGCAGGAAGGTTTGTGCTGCTGTCCAACGAAACGCAAAAGGTGCTATTCTGATATTGGGAGACTTCAATTTAGTGGTTGACCCTGCTGTTGATAGGTCTTACCTGCCTAGAGCCTCCTCCTGCAGATCTCAGTCTCTAAGTGGTAAGTCCCCTACTGGCTTTGGCCAATTATTAGGCGAATTTGATCTCTATAATGCATGGCGGGTCAAGCATCCGAAGGAGAGAGACTTTACTTTTTATTCTCATGTTCACTCCTCTTACTCTAGGATTGATTTGCTATTGACGGATAAATGGACGCTAGCATCGATTTTTGACATTAGGATCCTGCCCATGTCCTGGTCCGACCATTCCCCTATCCTTATCGATTGGGAAGTTGGTGCCCGTAATTCTGCCCCTGGCCCCTGGAAGATGGGTAGGTTCATTCTGTCTCAGCCAGAGGTTTTTAAAACTATTCCGCAAGACATCAAATCTTATCTAGATAATAACTCCCCTGACGACACTAATACATTTAACCACTGGTGCTCATTGAAAGCGGTTGTTTGAGGGTCTTTGATCCAGGTGGCTGCCAGGATTAAAAGAGCTCATAAAATTAATTTAGACTTAGCGGAAAGGAAACGGTCTAGGTTAGAAGAGGAACATAAGGTAAACCCCCTTAATAAATCTATTTATAAGCAGTTACTGTCGGCTAGGGAGGAGGTGAATGAGTTTTATCTCCAGGAAGTACAGCGTAATTTGTCTCGCCTGAATCAGAGATTCTATGGAGGTTATTCTGGTTCGGGCGGCTGGGCCGTAGTCGTACGTTCCTGGTTTTTTTTTTATCTGCGCATGCGTACCTTCCGCAATGCGCAAGCGCGACAACTCCACAACGCTCACGGATGGGTCTTTCTGTGCGAAAAAACCTGTCCGCAAGAGTACGGTCACTGTGGGCGGCATAGGGGCGTGTTGAGGGGAGCGGCCAAAATAATGAGGGAAACTGGGCGTAAACATGGGCGTACACGGGGGTGTGCACAAAAAATGTACGCTGCTACTACCGCTAGATCGGAGAAAGCACCGTTCATTTCGGACACAAAACAGGCGGACGCCAACCGCCACCTCAGACCACCCCTACAGATACCGCCTGTGTCTGCTAATTAACGCTGATTACTACTCAAACACATACACCTGAATGTAATAAGCAATGCTGCAGTCTATTAAGTCCAAACCATTATTTCACTACCTGCAAGCCACACACAGCCCTCAAACACATTGGAAGCATATCTTTCTACACTTCTCTACATGTAAAGGTTGGTTTCATTTTAGTTAAGATTCTTAAGACCTGCTTATAAATGCCAAGGTAGTTATTTGGAAACCATTTACACACATTCAGAAAGTGTTTTCATATACTTTAAACAGCAGCACACTCAATCTACACAAGTCGACCTTTTCACTCTAATACAAACATATGTTTTGTATTTATGATACAAATACATAAACCACATCTAACACCTACAAAGGACTCTCACGATCGGTGACATACGCTGAGTTTTCCATTGAAAACAATAGAGACCCATCCGTGCACGGTGGCGTATGCTCAGATAGCCGCAAGAAGTCGGTGGGAAGACGGACGAGAGATGTCCGTAAACGGTGGCGTACGCTATGTTGTACGCCAGTTGTTGGAGTCTAAGGGGTGATCCGTCCGTGTACGTTGGCGTACGCTCAATTGTACGCCACTCCCCTTTGTCGGTGTTTGTGCCCGTACATATGCGGCTGTTTTGTGGGTGGACTTTCGCTCAACTGCCACGTATGGCAAACGTACGCTGATACGGAACGTACGTACGCACGGCCGCCGTAACCAGAATAGGGTCCTATGTCTTTAGTAATAAGGCAGGGAGACTCCTAGCCCGTAAGCTGAGGGGGAGGCGGGCGAAGGCTCGGATCCACTATATTTCTGCATCTGAAGGGTCCAGGGTTTTAGACCCGAGCGAGATAGCTAATTTATTTGCCGAGTATTATACTCAGCTATCTAACTTAAATTCTGATACTGATACTCATCAGCCTGAGGAGACTGATATTCGGACTTTCCTGAGTACATTGAATTTACCTAAGTTAAACCCTGAAGCATGTCTCGCTTTGGATTCCCCTTGGACCCTCTCGGAGATTGAGAAAGTGATTGAGGATCTGCCTAAAGATAAGGCCCCGGGCTCGGATGGTTACCCATCTATCTTCTATAAAAGCTATAAGTCTGAGCTGGCCCCGGTCTTGCTACGGGTCTTTAACGAGGCCTCCACCTCTCGCGTTTTCCGCAAGGAAATGCTAGAGGCGCAAATAGTAGCAATTCCCAAACCGGGTAAGTCACAAGCCGGCGGTGACCTGGGGGAAGCGCTGGAAGCGCCATCGGAAGGGGACGCACGCATCCCCTTCTCGCTATACAGATGGCGGCTGGCGGGAGATGGTGGCTGGCGTCGCAATCGCCATCCCCTGCAAAGATGAGCAATGCCCCATCTGTAGCTGCAGATCAGGTAAGGTTTGTCCCGGGTAGGCAAGCTCCAGACAATACCCGCAGAGTGTATAACGTTATGTAACATTGTGATTTCCATAAGGTGCCCCTGTTAATTTTGTCTTAAGACGCGGAAAATGCCTTTGACAGGTTACACTGGGGTTATCTTAACTCGGTCTTAGGGTCCTTTGGTTTTCAGGGGAGGTTTCTAGATTTTATTATGGCCCTTTATTCCACTCCATCTGCGAGGGTGTTTATCAATGATACCCTTTCGGCGTCCTTTAGCATTTCTAACGGCACTAGGCAGGGCTGCCTTTTATCGCCCCTCATTTTCGCATTAGCAATAGAACCTCTGGCTGAGACTATTAGGATTTACCGGGGTGTTGAGGGACCTGTAATTGGGGATCTTTCCCATAAAATCAGCTTATTTGCTGATGATATTTTACTGTGCATCACGAACCCCACTTCCTCCCCCCTAAACTACATGATATTCTAGATTTATATACCAGAATCTCATACTATAAACTTAACAAGACTAAGACTGAGGCTCTCCCGCTACATATCCCTCATGAGTCGTTAGTACGGCTTAAGGATGAATATAAATATGCCTGGCAGACACGGGCTATTAAATATTTGGGTGTTCAACTAGCCAGAGAGTCCGACATTATAGAATGTAACTTTGCCCCTCTTTTGAGCTCTCTTGAGAAACTTACACAGGATTGGTTGCTACACGAAATTTCTTGGTTGGGACGTGTAGCTACGACCAAAATGATGTTGCTTCCCAAACTTATGTATTTGTTTTGTGCTATCCCTAGATCTATCCCCAGGAAATTCTCCCTTAGGATTAATAGGTTATTTTCTCATTTCATTTGGAAGGGAGCTAGGCCTAGGATTGCCAGGCGCACATTGGTGCTACCAAAAGACTCCGGCAGCGTTGCGTATCCCGATCTTGAACGTTACCACTCGGTGTGCATTCTGAGCCAGGCCCGTGACTGGTTTGTAACAACAAACCCTAAGCCCTGTGTTAGCATAGAAAGACCTTTCCTGAAGAATTTTGTGCTCTCTGAGCTATTTTTTCTGCCTGCTAGGGCGATTCCCGCATGGACGGGTCCAGGAATAGCGATCAGAACTACTTTGCGCGTCTGGCATGAGGTGGTAGCAAACGATCCAGATGTGTCCCTATCGGCCCCCTGTCTCTCCATTAACTCGCTAAGCAACCTAATTCCAGACCTTCGCTTGGGGATGTGGATAGAAGGAGGAATTAAGTGTTTGAAAGATATTTACTGTACGGATTCCCTTCTCTCCTTTTCCCAGCTACAGACACAATTTCAAATCTCCAAGCATGATTTTTTTAAATATTTGCAGATACGACACTGGTTGTCGGAACATACTGGGAGACTCATACCACGCTTCCCGCCAGCTCTGACCCTTAACTTATCATCCTCTAATCATAGGGGAGGTATCTCTAAATGGTATCAATATATAGTACTGTTGGGCAGGGGGGGGGGGGGGGCAGTTGGTGTCTCAAGTTGGCTGGGAAAAGGATTTATCTCGAGAACTTCCTGATTCAGTTTGGGAATCGATATTTAAGTCTTGCTTTAAGATCTCTAAATGTATGCACCATTGTGAAATGTATTATAAACTGTGTAATAGGGCCTACTTTACCCCTTGTCGGCTTAATGCCATTTGGCCCACCATATCCAATCTCTGTTGGAGGGGATGTGGATGTGTGGGATCCTTAATACATATTTTCTGGAACTGTTCGACCCTGAGGCCGATGTGGCGCGAGGTGTTTATTTTGATTGACGAGGTCCTGGGCCTTTCTATCCCTGATGACCCTCTGGCGGCTCTGCTGCATCAGTTTCCATTTCCAGTGTCTAGCTGCAATAGATATATACTAGTCCATATTTTAATTGCAACTAAAGCAGCTATAGGCCGATTATGGAAATCCTCATCTGTGCCTACTATACAAAATATCATTAGTGCTGTACATGAACACTATGTTTTTGAAACCACAGGGTGTAAATACTCTTCCTCTCCTACCTCTATCCATATGAAGTGGGGTGAGTTTCGGGAGAAAAAAAGGGGGGGAGGGAACCACAGACACAGCCAAAGCTGCTGTACGGGGAGTGTGTAAGTCTCCCAATATATATATGCAAAAGGAAGGAGTGGTGTACAGCGCTAGGTTTTACTGAAAGAAATGTACACTACCACATGTACATAATAATACCATTTATTATACAAAAAAACTATTAATGAAATGAGAGCTCTCATAAAAACATATATAATATAATTATATAATAAAAACAGTGATAAGACAGAGGCTCTCTGATGAGTATAAAACTCCACAGTGTGTGCACCAGCACATTAATAGTTACCAGGGGGAGACAAGAAGATGTAAACGGTCTCCTGGGTGAGGTTACTGCATGAGATATGTCCCAATCCGGATAAATTGCCCAGTGGAGTCCAGGTGTCAGATGAGGTAGATTAGGCAGTCCTTATGGTATGGGTGTACCAAGCATGATGTTGCAAATGGCTGCTGGAAGGTGGACGTCCTGGAGTGAAAAAACTGGTCCGGAAATAAAGTGCAGGGTTTTAGTGCAGTCCTGGTCTGGTGCAAAAGAGCAATAAGGTGCAGTGGAGTAGTGCTGGAAGCTGCTCAACGCGTTTCGACGCTGTCTCGCGTCTTCATCAGGAGCTGGGGTATGAGTTTCGGGAGAAGAGTGGCCAGCCTCTAGGCCTCAGTGAACTGATTGATTTGTCTATCCTGCACTCGCCGTAGATTACTTGACATAAGTCAATTGTTTCAGTTGATAAAGGGACTGAAACTCAGCCGTACCCCCTGTTCTATGTTCCCCCTGTCTTGTATACTTTCCTCATGTGTCGGTCTTGTTTTGTCTTTGTCTATATTACTTTTTAGTACCTATTTGGCTATTATAAGTTTTTAGGACATGGCTAAGTAGCAGGGCAGGCTTGGAATTCCTGCCTCAATGACATTGGGGCAGGGGGGGGGGTAGTACTGAACTACTTCTCCGAGGAAGGAGTTGTTTTAGTCCTTGCCTTGTTTTTTATTGTTCATTTGCCTGCTCTTCACTGTAATGCTGTTCTGTATACTACTGTAAGTCCTATTTCTATTAGTAAAAACTAATGTTAAAAAAAAAAAAAAAACCTGCAGTATTTTTGGTCTTGTCCAGTTAAGGTTAATTTCTGCATTAAGGGGGTTATTCTGGTTCACTCCTGTCAAATTCCTTCTTAGATGGACAAAACCATGTGCACTACAGCGGGGCAGATGTAAAATGTGCAGAGAGAATAATACCCCTTTTAGACATACTACCCGGGAATTACCCGGCATTTTGACTGCTGGGTCATTTTCCCTGGGTGCAGCCTGCACCCTTTCACACCTACAGCAGCAAATTACCGGGTGAAGCAGTTCTACCCAGTAATTTGCTGAAAAACCCGGGTTTTTCTTATGTCTGAAAGGGTCAACCCGGGTCTTAAATCCCGGGTCCTCAACCCAGGTAAAAAGAAGGGTCGGAGACCTGGGTTTTAACACCCGGGTTGACCCTTTCAGACATACAAATATCCCGAGTTGATGGCCGTTCATGTGCAAAAACCTGGGATTTTGCCTTATGTCTGAAAGGGGTATTAGATTTGGGTGAGTTATTTTGTTTCTGTGCAGGGAAAATACTGACGGTTTTATTTTTACACTGCAATATACAGTAGATCTCACTTTGAAGTAAAACCCCACCAAAATCTAACTCTCTTTGCACAAGTAACATCTACCCCACCTGCAGTGCACATGGTTTTGTCCATTTGAGAAGGAATTTTCCAGAAAAACCCCCTAAGTCTGTTTGTCCAACATATTTTTCTGTCTGGCTCTGTATTAACTATTTCATTGTCTATTTCTGTGTAAAATGCAAAGAATAAATTGGATCAATTAAGTATTACAATCATATATTTTTTATTATTAAAAAAGGGGATTTTTGTAAAAACTTACCGTTCGAACCCCTTTCTCTGAGTCCAGTCTGGTGACACAGCTCACGATGGGATGTAGGAGGGTCCGCCAGGAGCCAGGCACCTATGCTTCTAATTCTTTGGGAGCAGGCTCCTCCCTACTGCATCCCATAATGCTTCAGTTAAACTTCAACAGCACACTAGGATACACAACTCAGTACAATGCCTGAACATCATATATGCAACTTATAACACATAACATGGCAACCATGAACGGTACAACTTACTGAGCATTAGGGAGGGATCGCTGTGTCACCGGACTGGACTCAGAGAAAGGGGTTTGAACGGTAAGTTCTTACAAAAATCCCCTTTTCTCTTTCGTCCAGTCCGGTGACACAGCTGTGGCCCCATGACGCACAGCCCACGAAGAAGAAACTGACCTTGTAGTATGGGCGTTTATGCAAGATGGCACAGGCCTACCTGCTTTACAGTAGGCAAACGCAATAGTTGATCTCAACCAATGGGCAATAGTCTGCTTTGAAGCAGACCACCCAATCTTATGTACATCATACAAAACCAGCAGCAAATCCGTTTGCGAACATCTTTCACTCTACTGATATAGATTCACAATGCGCGAACCACATCCAACTAATTTAAACTGTCCCTATTCCTCGTTCCCTCAGGCAGGGAAAAAATCGGGAGCACAATGTCCTGATTCAAATGAAATGAGGAAACCACTTTTGGTAAAAATGTTGGTACTGTCCTGAGTACAGCCCTGTCATCATGGAAAATCAAAAATGGTGACTTGCAGGACAAGGCACCCAATTCCAACACACGCCTAGCCGAAGCAATGGCCAATAAAAAGGTAAGCTTCCAGGTAAGATACTTGAGATCAGCTGATCTCAGTGGCTCAAATGGAGGTTTCTGCAGCATGGACAAAACAAGAGACAAGTCCCACGGTGCAACCGGCTGCCTATAAGGAGGCTTAATCCTGGCTACACCCTGCAAAAAGGTTTGTACCTCCGGCAACAGAGCCACCCTCTTTTGGAAGAAAATGGAAAGCGCCAAAATTTGCACTTTCAAAGACTGCAAACTTAAACCAGACGACAGGCCATCCTTTAGGAACTCCAGTAGCCTCGCTACCTTAAACCTGGAGGTATGAACTCTCTGACGTTCACACCACCTGATGTAGATCCGCCACACCCTGTGGTAATTAGTCGCAGACACCGGCTTTCGGGCTCTTAGCATGGTCTGTATAACCTCTTCTGAAAACCCTTTCTTTCTCAATAAGGAGGATTCATACGCCACGCCGTCAAATTTAGACAAACTAGGTCCAGGTGCAGGAACGGTAATTGGCTTAGCAAGTCCGGCTGAAGAGGCAGTCGCCACGATTCCATCGATAATCTCAGTATGTCTGAGTACCATGACCTCCTGGGCCAATCTGGTGCAACCAGAATGGCTGGTACTCTCTGGTTCTTTATCCTCTTCAACACCCTCGAGATCATTGGGAACGGGGGAAAGATGTAGACCAGATTGAAAGACCAAGGGATTGTCATGGCATCCACTGCCCAAGCCGATGGATCCCTCGACTGGGAGCAAAACCTTGGCACTTGACAACTGGCCCTTGACGCCATAAGATCTATGTCTGGCAGTCCCCATTGGTCTACAATCTTCTGAAATACCTCCCGATGGAGTGACCACTCCCCTTCCAGCAGATCCGCCCTGCTGAGATAGTCCGCCTCCACATTCCGGATCCCCGAAATGAATACGGCTGACAGTGCTGGTACCTGCACTTCCGCCCAGGTGAAGATCCTCACAATCTCTGCCATCGCCATCTTGCTTCGAGTTTTGCCCTGATGGTTTAAATATGCCACCGTAGTGGCATTGTCGGATTGAACTTGTACTGGCAATGCTTTCAGAAATTCCTCTGCTTGGCACAATGCATTCCATACCGCTTTCAGTTCCAGTATGTTTATGGGAAATCTGGATTCCTCCTCGGACCAAAGGACCTGTAACCTTAGGTGAAGCACAACTGCCCCCCAACCCCTGAGACTGGCATCCGTCGTGATGACCAACCAGTCCCAGGAGCAAAGGGACCGCCCCATCTGCAGAGTCTCTATATCCGTCCACCATTCCAAGGACATTCTTGTTTCCTGAGACAAGACCAGCCGTTCCTGTTTCATTGTCTTGGCATTGCCGGACCAGCATGCTAGGATGTTCCACTGGAAGGACCTCGAATGGAATCTGGCAAACTGCAGCGTCTCGAAAGTCGCTACCATTTTGCCCAACAGCCTTATTCCCTGCCACACCGTCGGTGCAGGAGCCAGGAGAATTGTCAGCACCATCTGCCGAATCTCCACAGCTTTGGGGTGTGGTAAGAACACCCTGTGAAGGTGTGTGTGTCCAAAATTACCCCGAGGAACTGCAGACTCTGAGTAGGTGTTACCGTCCGCTCGCCACGTTTCGGGCTCGGTGGCTCGCTGCGCTCGCCACAGGTTTATATCCAACTCCATGCCCACTTGGATAGTAGGGGTATGAAAAGGACCCCTTTTTCCCATTGAATTCCATGTTAAAATGGACTCAGTCCATTTTAACATTGAAACCTATGGAAAAATCGGGTCATCGCATCGCATCGCATGCGATATGGTCGCATGCGATGCGATATCGCATCGCACTGATTGTATGCCTTAAGTTAAGGCATACAATCAAAAAATCGGCAGCCCAGATACTACATAAGTACCAAACCTAACTATACTAAAAATCCAAAGAAAAAAACGCAGCTGCGAAGCATAGCACCCACTCCTGTGGGCAGCTAAAACTAACTGAAGCATCATGGGATGCAGTAGGGAGGAACCTGCTCCCAAAGAATTAGAAGCATAGGTGCCTGGCTCCTGGCGGACCCTCCTACATCCCATCGTGAGCTGTGTCACCGGACTGGACGAAAGAGAAATAATTATGTTAAAATTATATATAGCCATTAATAGCAGCAAATGTACAAAGACATTTTGGCCATATAGTTTATATTGAGCAACCAATAAAAAGGACAAAGGAAGTTGTATACTTATACATAGGGGAGTCCCATTGGTTCTTGTAGTTTTCTGAAGTTTAATCAGATCTCCTCCTGTTCTGTACGTACTTTGTTGTATGGAAATTAAGGGAGTCCATATACCTTGCAGGATTACTTTTATCGCTGGAGGGTGTTGGTTGTCCTCATATGATAGAGGTATCCTCTCGATTGTGCGATAGTCCAATCCAAATTATGCAGGTGGTGGTATCCCAGTTGAAATGTTACAATTTTCCAGACTTGATTCCAGGGTTTAAGCGAATAAGAACCAGTAAAGCGTGGGGAATCCAATGTCCTTTGCCTTAAATACAGCATCAACTCTTCACGGAACACTTGAATTTTATTGCAAGATGGTACTACAGGCTGTATGCATGTGTGGTATGTCGATCATCACCTGCATACTACATGTGTATTACAGGCTGTATGCATTTGTGGTCTATCAATCATCATCTGCCTAACCTGTAAAATCACAGCCGTGCAATCAGAACTGAGGGCCTTATTCAAACCTGCTCACAAAACAGCGTACACTCGCTGCCTAGCGAGCGGGTAAGCGCCACCCTGATGAACGCCCGCCCCCCCTGAATCCCCTCAGTACCATGCATACATTTGGGGCAGCACAGAGGGTGTAATGGTTAGCATTACTATCTCGTAGCACTGAGTTTATGGGTTCGAATCCCACCATGGCCCTAACTGTGCATAGTTTTTATATTCTCCCCCTGCTTGCATGGCTGTCCTCCGGGTACTCTGGTTTCCTCCCACATTCCCAAAATATTCTGTTAGGTTAATTGGCTTCCAACAAAAATTAACCCTAGAATGTCTGTGTGTGTGTGTGTGTGTGTGTACATGTGGTAGGGAATATAGATTGTAAGCTCCACTGGGTCTGGGACTGATGTGAATGTTAAAATATTCTCTATAAATCGCTGCGGAATATTTATGTGCTATATAAGAAACTGTTAATAAATAAATAAATAAATAATACATGTACCCTAACACATCCCTTTGCATGGGGCCGCTAGCAGGATAAATCATACGATGATCGCTGCCCATCAAATAATTTCTCCTGCCTTCAGCAATAAAAGTCAGTCTAAACTGCCTTTTATTACTGCCACCAAAAAGGGGGCGGGCGCTGACATCATGTGACGTCAGCTGACGGCCCAAGCAGGCAGGGGCACGCCTGCATTCCCAGGGGATTCTTGGGTCCTCCTGATGATGAACCCCTAAATCATGGGATGACCAACACAGTCTCCAGATTTGACGATAACTGGGCAGGGTGAAAGCAAAGCAAGCTACAAGTGCAACACATTTGTGGGACTTCTGCAACATTGATGGGAAGCACTTCCCAAACAATAACTGGTTTTCATTACAGAAATAATGTGCTTTGGAGAATTCAAAAATGTTGATCAAATCTTCAAAACGAAAATTTTGTATAATTTCATTTATATCTCCAATATAATTTAATTTCATAGTACACTGGGACATTAAATTACATACATTTCAACAAAAAGTGGAAAACTGTGTGTTTGATAACTTTTGTTTAGTAGTGTATTATATACATGTTTAAGAAATATTTCAAGGATGTCTGGTATTTTATCTCATAATTGGGATGCTGAAGGATTATACCTTGAAAAAGCCAAAGAAGAAACTCTCAAAATATGAGACATTTCTGTTATTAACAGAACTTCTCACCAGTTAAAAGGGGCTATCACATTTTACTAAATTACCTCACTCCCTAATAGTGCTGTCACCCTGGGAACACCACTATTCCCTTTATTTAGTACAAACAATTACAACATACAGTAAAGCCAAGACCTCTGCCCGTCACCATCATCAGTTCTCTACATAGTAGGGGAGAGATATGAAGTAGCACCGACAAACATCTAAGCCACAACTACAAATGTTATCACAGAGTTCCCCGGCAATAGAAGTGCTCATACCAGCTGAATTCACCAAATGTTTGTAGTTCTGACTGAATAATGGGCCTTACTCTAGTTCACTCTTAGAAGCAAATTCCTGTTCAGATTGACAAAACCATGTGCACTGCAGGTGGGGAAGATGTAACAGGTGCAGATAGAATTAGACTGCTTTATTTTTACACTGCAATATAGCTCTCACTTTGAAGAAAAACCCCACCCAAATCTAACTCTCTCTGTACATATCTGCCCCACCTGCAGTGCACATGGTTTTGTTCATTTGAGAAGGAATTTGCCTCTAAGGGCGAGATGTACTAAGCCATGAAAGGTGATAAAATGGTTAGTGATAAACCGCCAACCAATCAGCTCCTTTCTGTCATTTTTCAAACACAGCATGTGACATGGCAGGTAGGAGCTGATTGGATGGTTGTTTATCACTTTCCATTTTATCACTTTTCATGCTTAGTACATCTGGCCCTAAGAGTAAACTAGAATAAGGCCTAATATCCACTAAAGTACTACTAAAGGAAGTGGATTATGTTATTTGTCTATTTAAAGCAATATATGGCACTGGGGGATTTTATGGTAACATGTCAATAAATGATAAATAATAATATTAATAATAACGATGATCCTTTAAAAATAAAGTCCTATACATACAGCAGCAATGCAGAAGATGGTAGCATTTACCATTCATCTGTGAAGTCCAGTCTTATTGTACTTGTGGTGGTTCCTTCTGTACTGTAGTGTAACTGCAACACTGGCTCGCTTGTCTCACCTTCTGGACTGAGTTTAGCACTTTCTGCAGTAAGGGACATGAACATTAATAGATTTAAAAAAAAAAAAAACAGATAAAGACTTAACACAATTTTATTGCAGGTTACATTTACATAACTTAAATACTGTATCTAGTGACTTATTGTAATCTTTTTTAGGCAGATTTAACTGGAAAAAATAGGAACAAAAATGCAAACATGCAAAGTAGCACACTGCTACGTATTAGGTATTTTTAATAGTTCTGGTTTTCACAGCATCTGAATATTGCAATAAATCCATAGCACATATCTAATCACCTAGGAAACTGCTACTGGAAATGAGTGCTAAGGATGCACATTATTTTTCCTATATGACAACTAACATACTAAATACAAATTCTCCTCTGTGGCTGGCTTTGAATTCTGGCAGAAGAAATATGATGTAAGATATTCAGTGGGGGAAAGTTAGGGCTAAATTCCGCAGTGAAGAAGTCAAAACCCAGAGGAACAGTTTTGAAAACTTCACTTATCTAAACTATAGGAATTAAAGATACATTTAGGAGCAGGATGAGCGGACAAACTGTGAATATACTATAGAAAAACATCAATCAGGGTTTTACCTCCCTGAAACCAGTTTATTGTCCCAAACTTCATAACTGTAGCACAAACGTTAGAATTTTTTTTTTAAATGGCTGATGATAGTATGAGAAGCAGAACTTCCTTTGATGCGCAGTGCATCGGGCCCCTGCCGGCCACTGGAGGGTGGTACTGAGCTGCAGGATACAAGTAGGAACCCATTGACGGAGGAGCAGGACGAAAGCTCCCATCTGAGGAACAGGGAGAAAGCAGCTTCAGTAAAAGAGTAGGTGAGCCGCAGACGACCACCAAACCCCCCCCCCCCCCCATCACCCCTCCTGGAGCTTGTCAGTGGCATCATCGGCGGGGGGTAGCGCCCGCACCTCCCTCCCCCCCACGGATTCGATTAGTGGCAAATGGAGCAGGTGAGCAGGGTAGCGGCCGTACACGCACACCCCTCCCCGTCGGATCTGGTCTGCGTGAAACGGCGGGCGGCACCCGCACAACTACTGGAACAGGTGAGCACCTACCGGCATGGGGTAGCACCCGCACCCTCCCCCCTCCGTGGATCTGGTCCGCGGCAATTGAGGGGTGGCTCCCGCATCCCCCACCCTGAAGCTGCCTAGGGCGCATAGTTGCCTTACACTGGCCCTGAGGACTAAGGGACCCACTGTTGCCCCTGTCACCCTCTTCCTGTAACCCACTGTTTTTCCCTGTCACACTATCTCCCACTGCCTCAACCTGTCACTCGCCGTGTGGGTGGCCCAAATTATATTGTTGCAGCTGAGCTCACCACCCACAGGTTTCTCCACTGCGTAGTATAGTGATGTATCACCATTTCTATTAAATCATTGGCCAAATGTAATAGCCTCAGAGTTCAGCAGCCGTGCAAGATGCTAGCTGAACTCAGAGGTTTTTTTTTAAAGGGGCAGTCATTTACAAGGCAAACCCATGCCTTGTAAATGATTGCCCATTAGTACATTTGTCCACATAATTTTTTTTACCGATGGCACCAGGATGCATGATAGACAGAAATCAAGCCAGGTGAGGCAGTGTGATGCTCTGGGCAATGTTCTATTGGGAAACCTTGGGTCCTGGAATTCAAAATAATGTGTTACTTTGACACGTACTATGCACTTTACATAAACATGTTGCAGACCAAGAATAGCCCACATACTAGGTAAAATCGGGAAGATTGCTAGACTCTTCAGGGAGACAGGGAGATTGCTACTATTTCAGGGAGTCTCCTGCAGAATGCAGGAGGGTAGGCAATCATGACACACCTTCATGGCAACAGTTCAATTCCAGTTGCCATTGAACAGAATAATGCACCCTACCATTTTGCAAACATTTTTATCAAATGGTTTGAGGAATTGAATTGGTGATGGGAAATTTAATTAAACAATCCAATGCGTTTCGTCCATCAGACTTCTTCATGGACTTCCCCATGAAGAAGTCTGATGGACCAAATGTATTGCCTGTTTCATCAAACCTGCAGTGAATAAGAGAAGATCTTTTTATGGTCCCTGTCCTTTTTACAGATATTTTATTCTTATATGCACTATATAAAGTGTGGCGAGCACAGCGAGCCATCGAGCCCGAAGCGTGGCGAGCGCAGCGAGCCTCGCGAGAGGACGCAGATACCTGTGAAGCCCGCGAGGGGACGTGGATACCTGTGAAGGTATCCGCATCCCCTCGCGGGGCGCGCTGCTCGGTGGCTCGCCACACTTTATAATCTCAACTCAATTTTATTCATTAGATACATAGTGTATATACTGTACTGTATAAATTATTTGAAAACACTGAATGGTACTTAATGCATAAAATTATGAATCCCACCTAAACATAATTTATCTTTTTAATATACACTACATTAGGGCTTTAAGGAGGTCTGTCTATTATTATCCTTCATTATAACGAATTGGTTTTGAAGCGATATGTAAGTAAGGGTTCTTCTCTTCTTTCCCTACTTCCCTACTCTTTTCTCTACTCCTTATCAATTATTCTTGCATTTCACACCCGTAACTGTCTTTCCTATCCTAACATTGTTTCTTTTTTTTACATCCATGTACATATCAGACAGAAGTAGTACTTGTCAGAATGAACTTAGGTCTACAGTCATTAGGTCGACCCCACTAGGTAGACTGGCTGGAAGGTCGACCTGATTTAAGGTCGACATGGGCCAAGGTCGACATGACTTAAGGTCGAATTTGCATAAAGGTCGACATGAGGAAGGTCGACTGGTCATAAGGTCGGCATGGGTTTTTCACTGTTTTTTTTATCCGAATGTCGACACAGTCGACATGGACACAGTTGGCAATGAGAATCGGACCCTAGCATCGCTTGCTTCGCTCGCAATGCATCGGGCATGGTGGCTCGCTTCGCTCGCCACAGCTTTAATAACCTCCTCCGCGCCCTAATGGATGGTAGGGCATGAAATACCGCCTGTCGGCACATGTCGGCTCAAAAAACTGTGAAAAACCTCATGTCGACCTTATGACCAGTCGACCTTCCTCATGTCGACCTTTATGCAAATTGGACCTTAAGTCATGTCGACCTTGGCCCATGTCGACCTTAAGTCAGGTCGACCTTCCTGCCAGTCGACCTAGTGGGGTCGACCTAATGACTGTAGACCTAAGATCATTCTAATAGATGACCACTTCCCGTATTGACACAGTGGTCAATTGATATGTAAATGCAAATATCTACATAGATATTCTGTTTGTCTGAAATCCAATAAACAGATTTAAAAACAAAACAAAAATTATTGTCCTCAAATCTACAATAAGAAATTGAACAATTAAAACAACAAAATATATTATTATCCTTTATTTATATGGTGTGGTTCTAATACTCAAATACACAGCAGGGCGTCAGAAACCAAGGATTATGCACCATTGTATGGAGTAGAAAATAGTATAAAGTAAGGAAAGGCAAAGTACATAAGGGAAGAGGGTCCTTCTCATAAGAGATTACATTCTGAAGGGGACGGATAGACAGGAGTGACATAGATGGAGTTGATAGTGAGAATGGAACAGAGGGTTAGGACCAGCGATAGCTAGGTTTGCTGAAGATGTGGGTCTTGTGAGCCCTTTATAGAGTTTTATAGAGAGGTAGAGATTCTGGTAAGAAAAGGTAGAGAATTCCTGAGGTACTGTAGAGAACAACAATGGCAAAAAGCCAATATAAAGGGCAGTATTCAATGAGAAAAGTTCTCCGTGTTTTGTGGAGAACTTGTGCTTTGTTCGCCTTGGACGGAGCATTTTGCTCTCCAAAAGCGAGCAACCCTATTCAATGTGAAATGTTCTCCGTCTTTCTAAGTGATTTTCTCCGTGTCTCTCCGTGTAGCAATTCTCCATCTTTTGATGGGGAGCTGGAATGTGAACTTTTAAACTAAAAGGTTTTTTTTAAGAAATTTTGGTGTCAAAAAATCAGTTTTTTTTTTTCTGTGAAGGGGCATGTTATTTTTATTCATGTGCTTATAGCACATGAATATATATTTAATTTAAAAAAAAAATATTTTTTTAAATTTTTTTTTTTTTACACAGTGCAGCCAGCAGGGGGCCGGAGCGCTCGAGCCGCTCATTACATATTCATATATTCACTGCACCCGATCGTTAGTATGCACGAACGGGTGCAGTGAATACTGGGTCCCCCGCTGGCTATAGGGGGGGGGCACCCTGCAGGGGTTAAGACTCTCCGCGAGTGGCGGAGAGCATCAGCCACATTGAATAGAGGGAGCAGGAGTGGCAGAGAGCCCTCCGGAACACGGAGAGTGCAAGGAGAGCGAAATAAAACGCTCTCCATGCACGGAGAACTTTGACATTGAATACTGCCCAAAGAGTTGAATTCAACAATAAATTCTGGGAAGAAGCGTTTTGTGTTGCCGATTGCAAAATAGGATGTCATGATTAGGGAGGCCAATCCCAGGATCGGGAGGATCCTGGCCTAAAATCGCCGGGATTTGAATCCCGGGATTGAAGCTTCCAATCCGGGATTCCGGGATTTGTAACCCCATTCGTTTTGGCTTAAAACCGTGCAGCGCTGAGCACCAGAATATGGCTCAGACGCTGCCCGGCTGACTGTTACATACCCCCGGTGCTGCTGTCAGGAGTTGGGAGGGACTGTGTGCTGTGCTGACAAGCATGGCGGCGCCCATTCTGCGCAGCGTGACCCCTGACATCACATCACGCTGCGCAGCCCGGCCGCTGCTCTGCCTGTCAGCACAGCACAATGTCCCAGACCCGGACAGACGCCCGCTGTTACGCCCACCCGCCGGAGATAGACATCCTGCTGCTGCCTGTGCCCTGTCACCACCACCACCGCAAGTGACAGGACAGAGAGGATGGGCACGGGGAGGATGTGCGGGGTCACGGTGCAGTAATTTATATTTACATCTGGGGGAGTGGCCGGGTTTTTTTTTATTAGGGAGGCCAATCCCGGGAATGAGCATTTTTCAATCCCGAATCCCGGGATTGGCATCCCTAGTCATGATATTAACAAACCTCACTTCAGGTTACTCCAAATCCTATGGACAACATTTTGAACTGAATTGCATATAATACATAAAGGAATTATCTTTTTATCAGGACTCAAATACAATATCACCTAACCTTGATAGTTTAAGTCCCAAAAACACTTCACATCTAAAAAACAAGCTCAAATTCCCATAACAAATATAAGGCTGGACTGCCTGACACATGTAGCTCCTAAAACACTACATCACATGACTATTCTTTCTATTCATATCTATAGGTTTCATGTGGATAATATGACAATATGGATTCATATGGTCAATGTGACTAGGTTATGGTATCTATGCACTCGATTTGCTAGTATATTTTTTTAAATAACCCATGAGGACACCCATAATACCGTTTACAATTTTCCAATTTTAAGTACTCCCAGATTATTAGCATCTATACAAGCATAATTTGACACTTACAGTAGCACAGATTTAAAAATGCAAGCTTTCACTATGTAGAAACATGTAAGGCTATTATATGGGTTAAATAATATGTGCTTTTATATAAATTAATAACAAGACATATGTGCATTATGTTACAATCCTTTATCAGTAGTTCTGACCAATGGGTTTACCTCCCCCATTTCCAGTCAAAACAATATAGCACGGCAACTTTGCCCTTTATCTTCTGCATCATGTATCAAAACCCTATATTAAATAAATTTGACTAGGCTTGAATAGGATACTGACTGCCATCTCCACCCACAGGTTGCAGTATCCTGCAGGTGGTAAAACTTGCAATTTAGCCTTCACTGCCGGGAAATCGATGTCATGTGCATTGGCATCTATTCATAGTAAGGGGATAGCGTGGGTTTAGTCCAAAATCTCCATAAATACTGAGCACACCCCTAGGAAAGGCCCCCTGCATGCCCCCATTTTTGGCACATGCAGAAGTACCATTTACCTATGATGGTGCGTAGCCTCCTGTTAACAGTGAACACTAGTCTGCATGCAGCAAACACTTTTCTGTTTAGTATAGATCTTCACCAATACAAACGTGGTTTGTAGTGGAGTTTCCTTAATCACCTCTAATACTATTTTGATGTAATAATTGTAAACTTAACTCCCCCCACTTCAGTTGTGATTACCTAGCTGCTGCTTTCATAATGTACAGGGTACATTTATTTTTATTTATTGTCAGTTGAGCTAGACTTATTTACTCTATTGAATATTCTTCCTTATATGGATACTTTATCAAAAGCCCCTTTCTATGACGTTGTTGGTTGACATAGATAAAGTACCAGCCAATCAGTTTGTAACGGTCATTTTTCAAACAAATTGTAACATAGTAGTTGGGAGTCAATTGGCTAGGGCAGACTGTGTTTTTTTGCATACGACACACTGGTATGCCCCTTACTACTTTTGACCTACTCCAAACTGACAGTATTCAGATTACATTTTCAACTATTCTACAAAGTATTTATAAGACCCTAGACCACTGTTGTATTGTTTAAGAATGTTATGTATTTAAAATAATATGATAATGCTGCAGAGTAGAAGCCAGTAAAAATCAGAAGGAGAGAGGTCCCAATAGATGGGGTTAAACCACTGTGAAACAGCCTCAACCATATGTAATTATACAGACTGAAATAATATCTAAAAAATATCTTAGAGGCATAACCAAAAGTGGTTCTCAGTAAAATAAAGTGACACCCTGTCATTTAAGAAAACATCCACTAGATGTCAGTAAAATCACATAAATGAATCAGAGAAAATCATGACGTGAAATAGAGTGAAAAATCACAACAAATACATTTTTTATAATTAAGTGATACCCTGTCACGCTGGGCAAAACTTACCAGATATTAACAGAAGTACACTAGTAAATCAGAAGAAATCACAGTGTCAAAAATAACTGAATTGGTGCAATACTGAGACTCTGATATAGAACCCTAATAAAGTGATACCCTGTTATTTGGGACAATACTCACTGGATGTCAGGAGAGACATACTAATGAATTAGACAGAAACACAGCATTAAACATGGAATATATGCAACATCGATATTCTGGTATAAAACCAGTAACAAAATAATTCTATATCTGGCTGTTATTAAATTAATGTGATATAAAAACCTGGTGTGCAACCCAATTGATATTTAATTGTGGGCAAAAACCATATATCAAATAAAACTCAAATGTGCAGAGTAACTTGACATAATGACAATCTATGAAATAAAGTGATACTCTGTCATCTTGAAAAAAATCCACTAGATGTCAATAGAGTCACCCAAATAAACCAAAGCAATATTAAACAATTCAAATTGAAACAACAAAACAGTTGTTTTATTAACACTCTGGAACAGAGTGACATTTTGTCTTTTCAGGAAATGCCTACTAGATGACAGTAGAGACATCCTGTCATTTCAGGAAATACCTATCAGATGACAGTAGAGACACATGAATAAATCAGAGAAGAGCTCTGCACTAAAAAGTGAAATAAAGCACTAAAAAAGCACTCTGATATAAAACTAATAAATACCGTCTGGATATAGCACTATTTACTGGAATTAAAACCATATATTGAATAAAATCCTTGAGTTCCTAAATACAGTCTTCACAAATACTGTGATCCTTTGTTTCCCAGAATCCACTAAAAAGGAGTAAAAATTTGATCCTCCTCTCTCATCTACTCCAGACCTTCTGAATGCTGACTAACATAAAAAATAATAAACTGTATGATAAATGTAAAAAGAAAGGGATATAAAATAATAAATCAAATCTGAATAGTACTATACCGAATTATATTGCAGACCATGGGAAGAATTGGACACTATTACAGAATTATATACCATCCAATATCAGTCCCAAGGAGAGCAATAGACTGTACTATAAAGGGAAAGATTATTATATTTTTTCTGTGTCAGAAACCTCATCAACCATAATAAACAAACAACAAATCTAGCAAACTTTTAAAATCTATAAATACACTTTTCTTTCTTTTTAGTGCACTTGCACTTCACTATAAACAATATGTGTGTGTAAATGCATGTCTTGAATTTTTAACCCCTTAAAAAATTCACAAACAGCAAAGAGGGACATGATCTGTGATCCTATATGTTAAAAGAACACAGACAATAGTATCCCCTTTACTTTTTACCCTAATAAACCAATAAAAGTATAAGTATTAAAATTTACAAAATATATCCTTCTGGTCAGGGAAAGATTGGGAACTAAAAGTGGCCCTGGAAAATTTCTAGAAGTGGCCTCATGTGGGCGGCACCAAATCAACAATGGGAGGGGCCAGAATAACAGTAGGTGGGATTACTACATCAGTATATGTAGAGACATTGGTGACAGGCAAGGTTAAAGCTTCAAGTGACTCAATATTTAATTTCAATAATAAACTCATGTTTGTTGGAGGGACTGTAAAATGTGAATGGACCCTGTATGGTTGCCTGGCACTAACCTCACTTTACACACTCTTGCCTTCAGGTTGTCGATATGTTGATACTAGCTCTCTGTGAAAAGAGCCAGCGAGCACAACATACACTCAACAGGATCACAGTGATCACTCACATAGATGGATGTGTCACGCTAGCTCAGCACCTGGATATGATCACAGTGGTATTTGGATGCCTGGTTGACCGGGTGTAGATCAACCATGTTATGGTCGACCCCCTTAGTTGATCCCGCTGAGTTATAAGTCTGAAGATAGTTGGCAGCCGCTAGATCAGCAGTAACGCTAGTTAGATGCCAGTAGGTTATTGGCAGGACCATGGTCGACGCTCACATGGCGACATGAGTTTTACAGGATTCATACTTTACTATCCAAGTGGACATAGAGTTAGAACAGAATAGTGTGCCGAGCGTAGCGATGCTCAGTGCCCTGTGCTCGCCATGCGAGACCCCTGTGACATTCAGCACCAAAAAATCCTGAAAAACTGCTGTCGACCATGTGACTATCGACCATGGTTACTGCTGCTCTAGCGCCTGCCGACTATCTTCAGCAGTCTTACTCCTTGGGATCGACTAAGGGTGGTCGACCAAAACATAATCGATCTACACCCTTCTATAACAACACCAAACACAGCAACCCTCACTTAAAGCTGAACTTCCACTATAAACAGGACAGTATTCCCATCCACACTAGCCTAACAACATACAGGCCCTAAACCTGTCCCCCTAATGTGTATATCAAAACTACAGGCTATGTGTGTGTTCTATACTTAACCAAGTTCCCTACACTAGTGCGGCCTACACATGCAGCGATATCAGGGCATTTTCTAAGCAATCTCACTAGATTGCTTAGAAAATGCCCACCGCTCCGTGTGTAGGGGCCATAGCAATAGCGATGTGCAGCCCCGGGCGTCTCTATCGCCCCGGCGATTCAGATCCAGCATGCTGGATAAATCTAGTGACATCGATAGTCAGTGACAGATCGCTTAGCACACAGTGCTGACACATTATTGTGTGCTGAGCAATCTTGCTGAGTTCTGAGCAATCTCAGCAAGATCACTCAGCACACACTGCTGCATCTGCCAGGGAGAGTGTTCTTAGGTGAGTACACTGGCCCTTACACCAGCGATTACTAGATTTATCCAGCATGCTGGATTTTAATCACCGGGCAATAGCGGCGCTGGTGCCCTGTGTGTAGGCCCCTTAAGACATTTCAACATTCCAATAAGATAACAAAAGGCACATATAATACAAATTTTTTCATAAAACAGCACAAATAAAATATTAAATATTCACCCAATTGTTAAGGTCAAACTTTGATTTAAATAAGAGTAGTAGAGTGTCCGTTCCTATGATGCCCTAACATAGGCTCTATAAATAGTACTTCCTGGCAAATCAACATACAGGGGTGTATTCAATGCTGGGGGCGAGCTGAGACAGCACGCAGGGTCAGTATTCAATTGACCCCCCTGCATACACTGCTTCCCCCTTGCTCTGTTTTTGGAGTGAGGGGGAAATGGCGTATGCGTCCACTGAAACAGCGAGACTCCTGGCTATATGCAGCGGTCTCCCTGCATTAGCCCAGAGCCTCACTGGGAGAATCCTCGCTGGCCTCTGACAGCGAGAATTTCCCTGTGGTGTTGAATATGGCGAGCAGCTGGCTCTCAGGTTAAACAGCGAGGATTGCTTGCTTTCTGCGATTCAAGCCATTTAACCCCCCTCGCCGGCCGCATTGAATACACCCCACAGTCCCAAAATCACTTAAACAGCCTGGTTCAGGCTTGCTCGGAAGGGGCCATTCCGATGACGAGGGGTCTGTGCATGCGCGTATTTGTGCATGTGCAGACCCTCTGTGCGAATGCACGGGTGGGGGAGGTTGGGAGGGCGATCAGAGGGCGGTATCAGGGAAACACCCAGCATTTTATGGGTGTCCCCATAAAAATGGTGGGCCTTTCCTTGGGAACGCAGGCGGGCCGATACTTGCTTGATGTCACATGACGGCAGCTGATGTCACATGACGGCCGTTTGGCGGGTGGCGTTAAGGTGCTTACTAGGCAGCAAATATATGCTCACGTTAATACTGCTATTTACGCACACAATGCCCACAAGACCAACACCACTTACGCACACAATGCCCACATGAATATCACCGCTTACGCACACAGTGCCCACAAGACTAGTGCAGCTACACACACAATACCCACAGGATTAACGCTGCTTACACACACAATGCCCACATGAATAGTGCCTTTTACAGTCACACACAATGCCCACATGAATAGCGCCTTTTACAGTCACACACAATGCCCACATGGACAGCCCCACTTACTCACACATGCCCACAGGACTAGTAACGCTATGCACAATACCCACATACAATAATATTGCCTATTAAAACAAATACATATTAGTGCACCTTGCACACATAATGCAAACATTAGGAGAAAGGTACAGATACTGTAGTTAGACTGGAGAAGGGGGAGATCAGAAAACTAAGCTTTAAATTTAAACTTAACTTACCCATCCTGTGGTGTGGGCCACAGGCTGTCAGAGGGGCAGAGCCTGTGGGAGGGGATGGAGCCATGTCGAACTGATGGCTGTTGTTGTAGCAGAAGAACTTTAAAGCAATGTCTGGGGATCGTTGTGCAGCTCTGCTACTGCCTGTAGCAGAACGGGAGTCCGGCGCCTCTGTGCTGTTTAGAGCTGGCTCAGTACATTGAGCAGGCTCTGGATGCCTCTCCCTGTACCAGCACCTGTACCCTACTGCAGCAGAACGGCCACCGATGCTCAAGTCATAACCCCGCTGTGGCCGGCTTTGAACTAGGGTAGGCAACTCTGAGTGGGAGGAGGCAGGGCAACACGGGGACATGGGCTAAGGGGGCTGAAATATATATGTATTTGAGCTGCTGCAGCACTGCCAGTCTGATCAGCGAGGCACAGTGCAGCAACCAGAGGAGGCAGGCTGTATGGGGACATGGGCTGAGGTTGTCTCTGACCAACGTTGTAACACCTGGGTGGAGCTTTCGGCCTCACTTTCTGCTGGCCTCCCGGGAATCTTCCCAGTGACTTTAATGGCCAATCCGCCCCTGCTTCTGGTGTGCACTCACTCATAAGGATTATTCTTTTCCCAACTCAAGAAATATTATAAAATATTTTATTTTTTTATTTTAAGGATACTCATCTTTATACTACATACATACATAATATTTTTTATTGGCAATCTGCAAAAATCTATCTTCTGTGTAGCAAATATACCAAAATCCGGGGCACCACCATCTGCACTAGTCTGAATTTAACATATATCTAGAATTGCAGGTTTAAAATATTACTGTTTTGTATTTATATATACAATTGCTTAAAAAGTAATACTTGTGTAGCAAACCTTATATATGCATTAATAATAACTATTGTTAATGACCTTGTAAAACATTAAATTAGAAGTATAATTAAAATTTATTACAACCTATTTTCCAAAGTATTTTCGTGGTATAAACAAGAATGAAGCTAACAAACAAAGCACAATGCTAAAGCTGGACACACACCTAAAGATGTATCTGTCCAATCTTTCTGGTGGAAAAAAAAAAATCTGGTAATGTACAGTATGGGAGCATATGAGAAGCAAAAATTTGCTCCCAAATGTTTAGAAGTAGACAATAGTCATTCATATAAATTGAATAAATACATTTATTTTAACAAATGTATCCAAACAACTGTTTTTATCTATCTTCAAGTGTTTGGCAGCAAATGGTTGACTGTCATTTGCTCCCATATATTACCAGATTTTTGTTCCCACCAGTCAGTTTGGACAGATAAATCTGTAGGTGTGTGCCCAGCTTAGGTTTAGCCAGACACAGCTGTTACAAACCATGCTCAATTTCAGTCTATTAGTGATTCACATCAATTCAGTGTGTTGTCTGCCGCTATAGGCATCTGTGATGCTAGCCCAGTACAAGAAAATACCAGTATTCAAGAGCAGCAGTTTATGTTTGTAGAAAATAATTTGATCTTTCTTATCAATTATTTTACATTTTCTCACCAATACACCTTCCACATTGGCCACCTGGCATTTTTAAGTGCCGGGTAATTTTGCCGGGTACAGCCAGACCCCATTCACACCACCCACAAATTACCGGGTTAAAGCTTTTCAACCCGGTAATTTGCTGGAAAACCCGGGTTTTTCAGTGGTGTGAAAGGGTCAACACGGGTCTTAAATCACAGCAATCTGACCCTGGTTGAAAAGCTTTACCTGGTCAATTTGCTTTGTGGTGTGAATGGGGTAGGATTTATAAAAACTTAAATGTTTAAAATATATCTTACTTAAAGTTTACCTTATTAATGTATTTAGCAGACAGCATTTTTATATTTGTAGTAGCAATATCTGGTCCATAATGGTTATAGAATATTAGTTTTGGGCATCCCAAACAACAACTGCAGCCATTAGAAAACAAATTGTTATTCTAAGTGATACAATAATATATAAACACTGTACAGCTGTCATCTATAAACTAAAGCAGCATTCAAATAAAAAACCTCACACTTATACTATACTGCTAATTAGGTATGTCACGCACCCCGTCCTTCATCAAGTGACATGGATCCAAGCTCTTTGCTAATCATAGAAGTAGAATCTGAAACAAGAGTTACATTTAAGGCAGCTTTACAAAAACAGTTCCAGTTCTTATAGTGTGTAGAAGCACATGCCAAGTCACATGTCAAACAGATGCTTTGATATATTTCTATGTGCCAAAGGCAGCAGTATATTTTTACATCTGCTTAATGAATGATAATAAGCGATGCAACGATACACTACAACGATTTTGGCTGTGCTTATTAAATTTCTATCTTTCTCACCGCTATAACATTTGCTAAATGTTTTCCATCCGATCCTGTGAGTTTGGGATAGGAGCCCATAGATCGCTCGTACTGCACCATTGATTAATTGGAATCACATGGAATCGGATGGAAAAAGGAATGCATTTTTGTGCAAGTGATATATTGAAGGAAGTTTAGCATTATAAGACCCCCTATCCCCCTAATCCAGGCCATCATATATATTTTATGGTACAATTGTATACCATAAGATATAACACACACATAAATATATATATATATATATATATATATATATATATATATACACACACACACACATACATATATATATACATATATACACACACACACACACACACACACAGAGCTCCACCAGACCAGCACTCCACGCATAACCAAGAGTTTACTTGCCAAAAAAAACACACACACACCAAACTGACTGTGGGTCTCTTGTCCGACTTTTCTTTTTCATATGTATGCTATTGTTCTTGAAAAAAGTCTAGTGACTGAAATGTCGGACAAGAGACCCACAGTTTGGTCTGTGTTTATTTTTCATGCAAAAATGGCACAAAAGTACAAAATTCTATGGAATCACTCCTGGGAAGGTCCAAGGGGAGTTCAAAGAATATCACATAAGACTTCAGAGTTATGGTGTGTATACATGGTGGGATTCCTTTACTATTAGACTTAAGATTTGATTGCTATCCAATCTTTAACTCTGTACTATTTACATACAATTCATGCTATCTGCATTAGATTTCCACTATATAGTCTTTGCTGTCCTGTCTATCTGGGTTTCGATTTGTGCTGTCCCAGGAGCGCGCATCAGGATCGCAAGGTAAAAAACCTGTGTGATCTGCATGCGCCTTGCATGCGATCCCGATGCAATTTTGACCATAAAATCAAAATCTCATGCTGGATTGTACCGTGTGTACACACCATAAGACATATCATTTCAGTATATGGAGCCCTTAAGAATATAGATTGGATACTTTTTGGGCTGTTAATTTAAAATCACTGCGTAGCTCCCAACATTTGAAAGTGGAGCAGTGTATTCATTTTGCCAACATTTGAATAACAACTCACTATTCATCAAATTAACTTTTGAGAAGAGCAGTAAGGAAGTACGATTTTTAGATCTTTCAATATATATTGAAAATGGTCAGATTAAAACGAAAAACTACATTAAAGCTACTGACTGTAATTCATATCTTCCATTAAATAGTAATCACCATACTAATTGGAAAAAAAGTGTCCCGAAAAGTCATTTTTTTCCTATACGAAGAAATTGTACTGACTTAGCAATATATAACGAACTGGCTAACATAATGAAAAATCTATATATCTCGAAAGGCTATGATCTGGAGATTGTAGAAAATGCACAGAAAGAGGGTGCAGATCTAAACAGAATGGAAACTATAAATAAAACCATACAAAAGAAAAATTCAGAATGAAATTCTGCACCCAACATAAGCAAATTGAATGTATAGTCAGGTAACATATTTTGAACAGTGATCTGCTTTTGAAAAAAACATATAGGGCCCACCCCGAATTTTATTTACAAAAAAGCTGAGAATATAAAGAATATGGTTGTAAGAAGTGCCATGAACACACCTAAGGTTTTTTCAGATGTAGCACATGCAGTATGTGCAAGGTATGTAAAACAAAGGAGATGAAGCTTGTTGAATATAAATCCAACCAGACAGATCGAACATTCAGAATAGTTGATTTTATTACATGTGACACCAAATACTGTATATATCTGTTGAGTTGTTCTTGTAACAAACAATATGTGGGGAAAACTTCAAGAGCCCTAAAGGTCCGTTTAGCGGAACATGTAAGGAACATTGTGCAAAAATGTGACTGATGGGTGCACAATAAAACCAACGTGCAGCTATAGACAGATCCACCGAGTAGAAACACCTTAAGGCCCCCATACACTAGCCGATTTTGGTCAGATTTCGGCCAGATCAGTCGGATCTGGCCGAAATCGGACCAAAATCGGCTAGTTTTGATGTCCCCTCAGATCCGATGCGCGGTCCCGTGCGCATCGGATCTGCGTCGGGTGGTCAGACCTGCTGCACGTCCGACCACCCGACTTGGGACCTAGTGGGGCGGCGCGGCGGTGGAGGGAGCAGGGGGGGCTGGGGACGCTGCGGGGGACACAGGCGGCATAGAGCCGGGAAGGGGGAGGCGGGAGCTGTCAGTACTGAATAAAAAAAAAAGCCCATACAATGAATGGGCGGCCTGTGATTGGCTGAGCGCTCTCTCAGCCAGTCAGCAATTGGCTGAGAGAGCGCTCAGCCAATCACAGGCTGCCCATTCATTGTATAGGCTTTTTTCTCTAGCACTGACAGCTCCCGGCTCCCTCTGCCCGGCTCTATGCCGCCTGTGTCCCCCGCAGCGTCCCCAGCCCCCCCTGCTCCCACCAGCAGCCCTGCTCTGTAGCCCCCCCCTGCTCCCCGGGAATTTTACATGTGATAAATCGAGACGATTTATCACATGTAAAAAATGGCACATCAAGTGCCAATCTAATCAAGCTCCCCCGGGGAGCAGCCGGGGAAGCTCAGGGGGAAGTCGGGGGCGACTTGTCCTAAGGACAAGTCGCCCTAGTGTATGGGGGCCTTTAGACTACTTAAAACATGATACAAGTGGAAAGGAGTGAATCTGAATAAATAGCGCTCAGAGGTAACTATGCCCCAAGGTGAATAACCTTGTGTGAATAAAATAAAAATATACAAAACCAGGTACATAGGTCACTGATGAATTGTATACAATGAATGGTATGGATGATCCAGATTAATCCATCTTTTCCAATTCTCCCCTATTCAACATACAGGGGAGACAGAATAGAAAGCAACATGGTGCAGATCAATTAGATAAAAAAGGTTTTAA
Organism: Crinia signifera; assembly: GCF_055691185.1. Classification (NCBI taxonomy): domain Eukaryota; kingdom Metazoa; phylum Chordata; class Amphibia; order Anura; family Myobatrachidae; genus Crinia; species Crinia signifera. Next base: position 166,691,971 of record NC_139218.1, on the reverse strand, counting down.
TGTGAACAATGCACTTACAAAGTAGTGACTTGGTAAAAAGCATAAACAATGTCCCAGGTCCCAGGCAAGCAACAGTCATAAGTTGTAGGAGATCGTCCTTCAGTCTGGGTCCCTTGATCAGGAAACAAGGGGGGCTCAGTCCAGGATTCACTGTTGCCGCACACTCTTTCCAGAGAACCACACGTCAGGATTGCAATGTGATCACGCTTAACGCATTTCGGAAATAGTTCCTTCGTCAGAAGCGTAAATAGGAAAACATGCGGTGACGCAGTTCTGCCTTGTGGAACGCACCGCCATGTTGTTTTACACGGAGACCGGATGGTGAATGCAGATTAGCGGCATGTGTATCTGTGTATGTTTTTAATTGATGGGGGTATATATATGCCCTATCAAGGACATTTTAATTCACGCTTCTGACGAAGGAACTATTTCCGAAACGCGTTAAGCATGATCACATTGCAATCCTGACGTGTGGTTCTCTGGAAAGAGTGTGCGGCAACGGTGAATCCTGGACTGAGCCCCCCTTGTTTCCGGATCAAGGGACCCAGACTGAGGGACGATCCCCTACATCTTATGACTGCTGCTTGCCTGGGACCACATTGTTTAAGCTTTTTACCAAGTCACTACTTTGTAAGTGTATTGTTCACATTAAAACCGTTTTTATCTAATTGATCTGCACCATGTTGCTTTCTATTATGTCTCCCCTGTATGTTGAATAGGGGAAAATTGGAAAAGATGGATTAATCTGGATCATCCATACCATTAATTGTATACAATCCATCAGTGACCTATGACAACTTGTACCTGGCTTTGTATATTTGTATTTTGTTCACAGAAGGTTATTCACCTTGGGGCATAGTTACCTCTGAGCGCTATTTCTTCAGATTCACTCCTTTCCACTTGTATCATGTTTTGAGTAGTCTAAAGTGTTTCTACTCTGTGGATTTGTCTATAGCTGCACGTTGGTTTTATTGCGCACCCATCAGTCACATTTTTGCACTTTGTATCTGTTGTTAACATCTTATTCGACTAGCGGGTGCCGCAACTATGTTCACCATCAGAGATATTAGAAATCCGTTAATTAAAAATACTTTTTCATCATTTGATGGGAATATCAATATAACTGATGAAAGCCTTACTAGTGTATTTCAGAAAATAGAAAGAGCAATGTTAAAAGAAAACCGCATTTGGTGGGAGGTGTCAACCCTTGAGCATTATATTGCCACCAATGTAATTCTAATGGGTTTGAAAGCAGTGTTCCCTCTAAGCTGTGCGCGCGCACACAACTCGCAGAGCATGCGCACAGACATTACAACAGAGCACGCAAAGCAGCAGTGGTCCCTTTTTGCAGTTGTGGACTCAATTAATGTGTGTTTCACCCATTAACTACATTGTGTGCTGTGTTTTTAATGTTTAAATGTTTAATATAAATTTGAAGTAAAGTTAACACAAATGCTGAATGTCATTTTCCAGTTATATATAAGTGACGCACAAAATTTTTAATTTCCTTCCAAAGTTGCACAGCCAAAATCTTTTGCCGCACACAGCATTCGTAAAATTAGAGGGAACATTGCTTGAAAGTGATTAAAAACTCCCTCATTTGAAACACCAACAGAGGAGTTTAAGGCTGAATGGAATTCCATTCTTGATAATTGCTCAATAAAATTGATGAGCTTAATTGTTAAAGAACGGTCAAAAACTTTAAAATAACTAGATACAGAAATTAAATCTTTGCAGAATTTAACATTGCCCTTTAAAGAACAAAATGATTTCCTTGAGTATGAGAAATCATTATTACAAAAAATAGATAAAAATTCTAAAGAACTGAGGGATAAAAAAAACAAGGAAATATCAAAGGGATACTAAAAAGGAGGTGGACTGCAGCGCCAACTGAAATACACCAGAGACCAGCAATTACTAATCCACCTATATGGAGAAGGAATCGCTCTAGGCCTAACTACAACGCCAAACCCCCATATAAGAATACACAAAGAAATGATAACCGTCCTTTTGACTCCACGACAATGGAACAGAGAGGACACAGATTCCCATTATGTAAAGCCTTATCATACAGTAGGAGCAAGTTTCATCTTTGCTCCTTTGGCCATGGCTAGCCAAGGCTAACCATGGCTGTTCTATTGTTCTCAGCTGCAATACGTATTGTATTGCAGCTGAGAACAATAGAATAGACATGGCTAGCCATGGCTAGCCATGACCAAAGGAGCAAAGATGAAACTTGCTCCTACTGTAGTAATCGAAATGCAAGAGTTAATGAGTGTAGTTCGAATGACCAGAGATACTATAATCGATATACCTTTTTTAGAGCAGGGTCCAAGGAACAGGAGGATCAACTAAAAATTAATTCGGTACTTGTTTCCTATCGCATGGTATACCATAAGACAAATATGGTATACGATGGCATGCGATGCGACGGGATATTGTACAATAAAATATTGTATCGTATGCCATACAATGGCATACAATGCGATGGTATACGATTTTATATTGTACAACCACCCTGATGGGTCCATACAATCTTAAATGCCCCCCCATTGTCAACGCCATCTCCAGAATCAACTCCAACCCGAAGCATGGCGAGCGTAGCGAGCCAGCGAGGGGCGGCGCTGCGTCCTCCGACCTTTTCATACCCCCACTATCCATGTTGGCGTGGAGCTGATTTTAGATAGTGTGAGCCTGAAGCGTGGCGAGACCCGCGAGGGGACGCGGAATACATGTAAAGTTATACGCGGCCGCTCGTCACGCTTCGGGCACGGTGGCATGCTGCGCTTGCCTCACTATCTTAAATCAACTCCACGCTAACGTGGATAGTGGGGGTATGAAAAGGTCAGAGGATGCGTACCGCCACCCCTCATGGGCTCGCCACGCTTTGGGTTGGCGTTGATCCTGGGGGTGGCGTTGACAATGGGGGGGCATTTAACATTGTAAGGACCCATCAGGGTGGTTGTACAATAAAAAATCGTAAACCATCACATTTTATGCCATTGTATGGCATACGATGCGGTACGATATTTTATTGTACAATATCGCATCGAATGCATCGTATGCGGGTATATGGCATACGATGCATGCGATGGCATAAGATGCCATAAGATGTAAATCGTGGGTGCCGTGCTAGGAAACAAGAACCATTAATACATATAAAAAAACGAAGAGAGGAAAAAGATCAGGCCAAAAAAAGCATAGTTGACCGATGCTGAAATTAGCGGATTGAGCAAAGGCCTAAAATTTGCACCTTCCTTTAAACCCACATCATTTGATTTATATTTAGATGTACAAAAATATATAAGAAAGTTGGCAATAAATCATTTTTCTTTTTTCGCAGAAATATATACTGGGAATATTGACGAATCAAATGAGATTACTGATCCAGTTGCTCCCCAGTCCAAATTTAAAGTACCCTCCACATTTTATCCTACTCATTGTAGGGGTTCATTCCTTGATTGTTTTAACAAAATCGTGAGTGAAGAATTAGATAAAATTATTAAAAATAGAAAAAACATCAACAAAAAGAAGGGCAGGTTAAATTTAACCAAAAGGGAGTTGGAAGCTTTAAATAGTCTGAAAAACAAAATCCCTTATTGTAAAGCCTGCAGATAAAGGGGGTGGGGTGGTCCTTATGCAAAAAGAATTTTATTTAGCAGAAATTTCTAAGCAATTAAACTCTAGAGAGACATATTAAAAAAACTTAGGGGTGATCCAACAACTAAAATGAAAAAAGCCCTCTCAGATCTTACATCTAAAGCCCCCGGGCCGCCCGATAATTTTGTAATGTAACAGCTTAGCCATTAATTTGTCTGCATTTGTAGATTCGTGCCTCCAACCGTTAGTGCTGGCAACAAAAGCATATACGAAAGATACAGGAGATATGCTGAATAAATTATCTTTCATTCAGTGGAAGACTGAACAGTATCAAGTTAACTTTTAACTTTAGTCAAAAGGAGGTCTCTTTCTTGGATCTGAATCTGTACATAGAAGACGATATGTTAAAAACAAAAACATTTAGGAAAGAGACAGATTCCAACAGTTTTATCTTATCAACACCACCGTGAATGGTTAGATGCCATTCCGTTTGGCCAAGTAACTCGTATTAAGCGAAATTGCACTGACACCTCTGCTTGCAATCAACAATTAGAGGAGGTGTCAAAGCGATTGTCCGTTAAGGGTTACTCTAAAGATCTTATAAATAACGTAGAGTCTGTCCTTTGCTCCTCGATCACAATCTGGTTCGGAGGAGCAAACGAGAATGACAGACGAAGGTTGAAAGAGTGGTGAGGATGGCAGAAAAGATCATTGGGGCGGAGTTCCCAACTGTCCAAGAACTATACCTAGCCAGGGTCAATAAGCGTGCAGGAAAGATCTTGGCGGACAAGTTACACCCTGGCCACAACCTGTTTGAACCCCTTCCGTCAGGCAGACGTTTCAGGTCCATCCCAGCAAAGACGACAAGAACTACAAAAGGCTTCTTCCCAATAGCTGTCCACCAACTAAACCGTATTGAACATACCAAATACTAACTCGAACTTTTCTAGATACATGTGAAATGTATGTGATGTATGTTTATGCCTCTTCCCACCCCCTTTGTGTTCCCTGATTGATGCTGCACTGTTACCACAAAAAATTCCAAGCATACGCAAGTATACCTGGCCAATAAAGATGATTCTGATTCTGAGAGAGAGAATAGACCAAATTGAGCGTCCTGCATTATTGAAAATGAAACCTAAGTTGAATGCAACCAATGAGAGATTTAAATGGGCCTTTGTCAGCAGATACAGTTCTGTCCATAAAGACATAGAGAGAGTGTTCCGCAACAACTGGTATTTGCACCAAATTATCCTATTATTGGTTCACAATTACCACCAAAACCTCAGTTTATATATAAAAAGGCTCCCTCATTGAAAGATCACCTGGTTCATAGTTCTACAGATAATAACCCCCGTCAAACTATTAGAACTATTGGCTTTCATCATTTTGGGTCATGTCTGGCCTGCAGAACAGTGAAAGTCAAAGAGAGAAAGATAGATCAATTTAATGTAAATGGAATGAATTTCCCGATTAAACAATTCCTAACTTGCCACTCTAGGAATGTCATTTATTTACTACAGCGCAGTTGCGGGCTTTCATATGTGGGTAAAACCTGCAGGCAGTTGAATGCTCATACTGCTGAACATATCTATAACATACGTAAACAATTTAAAACACACACAGTATCAGAGCATTTCCGTGCTGTGCATAATTCCAATGAATGCCAGATCATCAATTTCTGTGCTATTGAACAGATTCTCCCTAAAAACCGTACCAATGATGTAGCCAGGAGACTCTCAATGACTGAGATGCGCTGGATACATCGTTTTGGAACTTTATTCCCCAAGGGTCTCAATGGGGAATTTGAGTTAAAGCCTTTTTTGAGTTAGGAATTTAGCTTATTTCCGTTGTACCTTTTCTTTCGTATGTTCTTTTCCCTTTACTATTTCATTCACAATGGTGTTGGTGAAATATCAATGCATAGGTTTACTGTATTTTAAGATATTTTTTTCTTTTTATCTTTTCAGCTTTTGAATAACTGGAAGTTGTTATTGTACACAGCATCCGATTTCCCTGTGAAACGCTGAAATTACTATGTATATATATTTAGGCCCTCTTCTGTATATGATCTCTTTAGGAATGAGGATGGAACGCAAGCGGCACTGTGCTGGAACGCACAGCCACTCGAAGTCTATTATGATGACAACTTCTGGGAAATGGAAGACCTGAGGTGACGCAGTTCCACCTTGTGGAACGCACCACCATGTTTTACACGGAGACCGGACTGTGTATGCCTTATTAGCGGCATGTGTATCTGTTATGTTTTTAATTGATGGGGGTATATATATGCCCTATCAAGGACATTTTAATTCACGCTTCTGACGATGGAACTATTTCCGAAACGCGTTAAGCATGATCACATTGCAATCCTGACATGTGGTTCTCTGGAAAGAGTGTGCGGCAATGGTGAATCCTGGACTGAGCCCCCCTTGTTTCCGGATCAAGGGACCCAGACTGAAGGACGATCCCCTACATCTTATGACTGCTGCTTGCCTGGGACCACATTGTTTATGCTTTTTACCAAGTCACTACTTTGTAAGTGCATTGTTCACATTAAAACCTTTTTTATCTAATTGATCTGCACCATGTTGCTTTCTATTATGTCTCCCATGTATTTTGAATAGGAGAGAATTGAAAAAGATGGATTAATCTGGATCATCCATACCATTCATTGTATACAATCCATCAGTGACCTATGACAAGTTGTACCTGGTTTTGTATTTTGTTCACACAAGGTTATTCACATTGGGGCATAGTTACCTCTGAGCGCTATTTCTTCAGATTCACTCCTTTCCAATTGTATCATGTAAGGAACATTAGAAAAGGTGTGGAGATGCATAATGTGTCTTTACACTTTAAAAAGTGCCATTGAAGTGACCCAGGTCACATAAAAACTTTCTGTGGTATTAAAGTGATCTGATCAAATTGGAGGAAGAACGATAAGGACACTAGATTGTCCCAAATCGAAATGAGATTAATTTATGATCTGAAGACTCTAGTACCCAGAGGATTAAATGCTGACTGAGTTGAAGTGCTTTCTGTGAGGAAATGTATACGTACTGTAATGGAATATTGGTTATATTTTCCTGTATAGTATGCTCCTAATACCTCTCTTTTATGTTTATGTGCGTATGTATTGGCCTCCTACACGCTGGTGACTTTTGATGACAAAATGAGACTTAGACTCCGCATCATCCTTAAGAGAAATATACGTAAATGGATCATAGGGATGAAACAGTCTAAATCCCAGCGTGATTGGCTGGACGTATTGCGGAAATCAGGGATGCGGCGTTCCACGAGCATCCGGAAGTGTCAAAGTGCCGGATATGACGTATCAGCGAATGACACGCAGATGCGGTCCAGATGGGCGGAAATGATGGAGAAGCCGGAAACCAGAAGCTAGTTGCCTTCCGAAAACAGGAAAACACGATATGGATTCTACAATTGCGGTATCAATACGGAGGCTTTATGATCATTTTATCAGTATTTGAGAGACCAGAGTTATATATGAATTTTCAATAGAATCGAGACAGGTATTTTTTTACGGAATTAAGTATAAATTGTATGTGTATGATATGTTTAGGAGATTTATTGGATGCCAAGTTTTAGAAATTACCCAGTAAAGAGAGGTATAAATACCCCTCCGGGACTATCAGTTTTATGCTACACCCTGAGGAAGAACTTTTAAAGTTTGAAACGCGTTGGTGTTTTTTAAAAATACTTTTTATTGGGACTTCCACTGCACTCCATTACCTCCATCTGTGGACTGGCTGTATCAGACTTTCTTCATTCCGGGTGCATGCGTCCTGGTGGAACGATTGCATGTGTCCTGGTGGAACATTCAATAAAGAAACCTTTTGATGAAAATAGGGACTGTTTCCTAGGTGAGTTTCTGTTCAAATGATGTGATGCTGAAATCTATGAAATATACCTTTATGTGAACATTTCCTAGTAAGACTAGGTGAGTCCTACCAAGGTAGCTCATGTGAACAGGAATAAAAATCCCCATATATTTAACATAAGGATTCTCTTTTTCTTTCCCACGGTTGGAGATTCTGGATGGAGTATTCCCCCTGAGTAAGAGAATCGGATAAATCCTGAAAATAGCGCTGTGAAGATCTATTCTCCTTTTTTTGCATTAGCTGTATATTTTGGGTTTGGTATCCCAAGTTTTGTTTCTTCCAGCTGCAATTTTTGTATGAGCGCAGGTGGCTGCAAGATCTTTTTGTTTTGTCACTTCATTTGAAAGTGGAAGATTGGGACACTTGTGTGGCAGAGGCGTGTGCCTGAAAAAGAGCATGGCATGTTTCAAAGGGGACATGGCCATGCAGGAATGCCGTCACTACTGGGGCAAGGCCAGCGGGGTGTAAGCTGCTGGCCATGCCTCCAGCCACTCTAACTCTCTGAATAGACACAGAGCAGTGGCAGCAGGGATGGACACACTTCCAATTGCCTCCCAACCGCGGGACACTGCCAGCCCATGGTGGGATGCAGGGCAGTCCAGAAAAAGACAGGACTGTCCCACAAAAAGGAAGCTGAGGGGCAAGAGAGCCATACAAAAAATCCATATGATTTACTCTGCTCATGGGCTAAAAATGTACGACCCGAATGGGATATCCAATGTCTTCTCAGAGTATTACAGGACAGTTGGGAGGTATGATCACTGTAGTTGCTTTTTTTACTTAATAATTTTAAACACTATAGCATTGTGCTATAGAGCACAATTCCAAAAACAAAAATATAATGACTTCTTTATAACGAAATTACCATTGTTTTTATTAAATTCAATACACACTAAAAGTTAATGCTGTGTTTATACACTTCTGCCCTTTGCTATCAAAACAAGCAAATATGATATGTTGTTTCTAACCACCCTATTTGGTTATATATACTTGTTCTTTAGGTTATTTGGTATGCTGGGACTCCATGCAATAGCTGTCCCTGGGGTTAATTAATTAAGATGGGAGTTCTATTGAAAATGGGATGTTGCCTATAGTAACCAATCAGAATCTTTTTATTTATTTAGCACCTTCTAGAACAGTGAATCCACCACTACACATCCATTCTTGGTGCTGAACTCATCAGTTCCATAGCATTAGCCTCATAATTTACACAAAGAGAGGCGGTAACTCCATAGTGCCACAGCTCCTTAGAGCTCAGTGTTTGATTTCTCCAGTGGCCAAATTGCAGAGGCAGGAACCACAATGGGGAAAAAGCTACACAGCTTGCCACATTATTATATCACCCCCAGGCTTGTGGATACGCTCCTAGATACTTAACTTATTGCAGTTTCACCTATTTCAGCTCCTTTTAGTGACTTCTTACTAGCCAGTCATGGGGACCACACTGGAGGAGTCGCTGCCATATAATCACCATAGAGATATTGTGCATCCTAGTACTTCTCCGTTGAGGGCCTCTCCTTTTTATATTATTAACCTATTACTGCTATCATTGCTATACTTAACCTGCAGTACAGCAAGTTTCTTAGCCTAACCAAAAATAGTCTGTTTTCAATTTTATAATACAGGTACACCACCGAATTTCTGGCATCTTCCAGCATCTGATGGTACACCACCTCTTTTAATCCTGACACATCAGCTGCCGGGGGGGGGGGGGGGGGTAGCATTTGGTGGGACAAGTGTTTAGAGGGCCAGAGGGAGGGTTTATTGAGGCAGCGGCGAGGTGGGAAGGCTAGCTGCGGTGTGTGGCGAGATGCGCGGGGGGGGGGGGGGGGGAGTATGAGTGGCATCGGAAGTCGTTCTGTGGGGAGGGGTGCCTGGTAAAATGGATAATCCAGCAAAGTGTGCCGAGGGTGCTGTGGTGTACCTGTATAGCCCCTCTACAGCATGGCACAGATTTTTTTTCTGAATTTGTTTTATCAATGCAAATGGTCTAGATTTATTTCCTGTATATCTAGGAGCATTCTACCCGATGCCCGTCTCTGCTCAATCAGAATAATTGTACTGTTATTTACATTTATTTAGTATATAGAATTAAGAAGTCTTCCATTTCTGTGATTCCAACACTATTAACAAATTTTGCAATATAATACCTTCTCAGGCTGTTCACCCAGGGACAGCTTTGTCCACGAGTGCAGCAGCTGTCGGCTCATTGCTGCATAGGAGATTTGTGAAAGTACTGTAGCAAGATTTCTCAAATGCACAGTGGAGCTGGCTGGGGGAGAGGCATATAGCTTTAGCAGTAGGTTGGTGTGCTGTGAGCTCTAGCAGGGACTGACAGTTCTCTCTCCCTCACTTTGGCATCAGTATTTCTCTGTAAAGAGTCAAAGCGGGAGGGTTCACGCTCGCAAAATTCATGTGAGTAAAATTAATCTCCATCAACTGGTATATATTATTTCCCCATAAACATACCTGTTTACACTCGCCTGGCATGCTGGCTACATTCATGGCTATCATCCAACAGCCAGTTTTTGGTTATTTATTGTGAAAGTACTGGAACATGAAAAGAACCCACTCGCCAGTCAAAACGAATACTTAAAAAAAAAAAATCTCATGCAGATATGTTAAGAAAATTATTTTACAAATACATTATCATGTTATATCATAATTAGGGAATCTAATCCCGGATCCTGGGATTCTGGACAATTTTGGGTGCCCAAATGGGCCATGAAATTTTCAGCACCAATTCATGGGGGTTATACTGATTCACTCGGAAAGGCACAATCACTCTCTAATGGACAAAACTATATGCATTGCAGGTGGGGCTGATGTAACATGTGCAGAGAGAGTTAGATTTTTAGAATAACCCCCCATGTGCATTGAGACAGCACTGTTCTGGTGCAACATGTGTGACTTACCGATTGCTAACGGTTTTATTTCTTTACCATTCAGCATGACTGTCATATTAAATAAAGTTCTAAATTATTCCATGAAAATCAAAAGTCATCCATGAAATAAATAATGTTAAAATGGTGGTAAAAGGTGAGGGGCATGGGGGTTTTCTACTTTATTGCCAAATCAAATTGTGAAGTTTTGGTCTGGTCAAACTTCACGGATTGATGACTTCTGAAACATATCTAGATATTTTAAAGACCGGTTTAAAAATTCAAGTGATCATATTGTCACAGATGGTTCAATTGTAACAGTACAAGTTGGAAACTTTGTAGTTGCTGAATACCAGTAGTATTATCCAGTGCACCTTGCAGTATGTAATGTTCAAAAGGGTGCTAATGACCCATCAGAATCTACAAACACCTCCTAATCCATCCTAATCCTGTATAGAAGACATCAGCGATGGCGATGATGATGATGTACCCAATATATTGTACCCAATATATTGTAGATGATAATTTGTATATTTATGATAATGAGTCAAACACATTAAAATATTGCAGTTTACATTGCATCAGTCTAGTCAACTAAAGTTGAATTTTAAATTTAGAGATTTGAGCTGTGTTTTGCCATATTACCATTTTGTTTCTTAATCCCACTCCTGAAATGAATCCCATAATCGTGGAATTGTTGCCCGGTAATCCCAAAATCCGGTAATCACATGGTGCCACTTTTACTATTAATATATACTGTATGTATATTGTAAGACAGTGGCAGGGAAAGTCATAGACGGCAGGTACCTTCCCCTAGAATCCTGTTTTATGGCATATAGACTGCAGGCTGTTTCAATCTGTGTGGTAAGCTCCGGCTTACAAAGGGTGTTCTGTCCTGGGCTGGTAATCAGGAGAGCACCTGATTCTTTAAAAAGGAGCCAGCCCTCTCCATAGGTCTCTCTCTCTCCCTGGGTGTTGGAGGCAGTAAGCTGCTGCTAGAGAGAGACAAGGCTGTAAGTACTGTGTTACTTGATCTATATCTGCTGTGTGTGTCCAGTGTCACATAGTGTGGCCCTGGTATAGAGAGGGATGTTTATTCTGTTCAGTTAGAGCTCAGATGAGTAGGTTTTATTTTTCTGTTTTGCCTGAAGTGTAAAGGCTGTTTTTTTTTTAGTTTCTTGCTCTGAGTGCTGCAATAAACTCAGGCAAGCCCTGTTTTGGACCCAAGCCGTGATGTCACTGTCTAAGTCTGTGCCAAAATCTCACCTGTGCCTACCCGTTTGACGCTAAAACCCCACATATGGTGGAGAATGCGAGCAAGCATCTCTCTATCTCTCGCAGACTTAAAGAGACATACACCGAACTATAGGACTTTTGCTACAGCAAGCTAGAAGTTGTTGCTAAAGGCAACCAGCCACAAGTGAGTGTCTGGAGTGCGCTGATACTTGTATGTCCTGGCTGAAGGCTGCTGTAACACTGCAACAGGAGACTGTTAAAATGGAGGACCTTTTAAAACACTTGGTGCAGGCAAATGAGCTGCAGCGGCAGGCCAACGCACATCAGCAAAAGGTGCATGAGGAGGCCATGCGTGCCCAGGCTGAAACCAATGTTTTGCTGCTTGAATACAACAGACAAGCCTTAAAGGAACAGCAGCAAACTAATCTGCAATTACAAGAGCAAATACAGAATGTGGCTAAGAGTGTGGCGCAGAGTGTGCAAACACCCCAACCCTTGCTTCCAACCACATGGGCTGCAGTACAGAAATCTCTGCAAAAGATGACTCTCACGGATGATGTAGAGGCCTATCTTGCTGTGTTTGAACGTGTAGCAGAGCGTTATCAGTTACCCGTGGATCAATGGGCAGGTGTGGTAGCGCCTTTTCTCACTGGAGAACCACAAAAGGCGTATTTTGATCTGAGTGAGCAGGATGCTAAGGTCTACGCGAAACTCAAGTGAGAGATCCTTGCTCGCTTAGGCATAAACATGAGTGTGCGTGCCCAGAAGGTGCATAACTGGACTTACCAGTTACCTGCGTGGTACCAAATGTATGACCTGGTCCACCTGGTAAGGAAGTGGCTACAGCCAGAGGAGTCTACACCAGCGCAGATCGTGGAGAGAGTAGTGCTGGACAAGTATCTTTGTTCCTTACCTCCAAAGGTTCAGCGCTGGGTCGGTCAGAGCTACTGAAAATCTAATCCAAGAAGTGCCTCCTGGACGTTCCACCCTCAAGAACAGCAACAAACAGTGGAGAGGCGTTCCCAAGGGTCCAAACCTGGGTCGCAAAAAGACTGGGGCCGCATACAGTGTTGGCGTTGTCATGGACCTGGGCATATTGCTGCCAATTGCGCCCTTACTTCTGAGCCAATGGAGTGTGATACAGCCAGGCGAAGCTCTTTATATGCACGTTCTGTTTTCTCTGCTGAGACTGTCAGAAACTGGACAGCAAATATGTCATGTAAAGGGGGATGGTTATCCCGGGAGTGCTCTACTGGACTCTGGGAGTTTAGTTACTCTCATCCATGCCAGCTTGGTAGACCCTGGGACACTCACGGGACGTTACATAGGGGTCTTGTGCATACATGGGGACACCAAGGCGTATCCCACAGCTTTAGTCCAGCTAAAGAGTACTTGTTGAATTCCCTCAGAGAGGCGGGGTTGACAGCGAACCCAAAAAAGTGTACTTTAGGCCTCGAGGAGGCACGTAACCTGGGGTAGGTTTTTGAGAGAGGCATAATAAAGCCGCAAATAAATAAAGTGGAGGCTATCCAAGACTGGCCTCGTCCTTCGACAAAAAAACAAGTCAGGGCTTTTTTGGGAATTCTGGGGTATTACCGTAGGTTCATTCCCCAGTTTGCAACCATGGCAGCGCCCCTAACCGATCTTACCAAAGGAGGTAAGGCAGTTATGGTCAGCTGGAACCCAGAGGCTGAAAGGGCATTCCAAGAATTAAAAGTAGCTCCGGATTTTAAAAAGAGTTTGTCGTACAGACTGATGCTTCTGATGTGGGACTAGGTGCTGTCCTCTCCCAAGAAGTTGGTGGAAAGGAACACCCGGTAACATATTTGAGCAGGAAGCTCACACCTGCGGAGAGAAACTACAGTATAGTCGAGCGGGAGTGCTTAGCAATCAAGTGGGCCCTTGAACCCCTATAGTACTATCTCTTAGGATGCTCCTTTAGATTAATCACGGACCACTCCCCACTTACATGGATGTACCAAGCCAAAGAGAGAAATGCAAGGGTCACGAGATGGTCTCTCAATTTGCTAAATTTAAAATTTACAGTGGAACACAGAGCAGGAAGGCTTCAGGGTAATGCCGATGCCCTATCCCGAACATACTGCCGGTTGGCAGACAGTGTCCGACCCCACAGGTTCGAACAGAGGGGGAGGGTATGTAAGACAGTGGCAGAGAAAGTCATAGACGGCAGGTACCTTTCCCCTAGAATCCTGTCTTATGGCATATAGACTGCAGGCTGTTTCAATCTGTGTGGTAAGCTCCGGCTTACAAAGGGTGTTCTGTCCTGGGCTGGTAATCAGGAGAGCACTTGATTCTTTAAAAAGGAGCCAGCCCTCTCCATAGGTCTCTCTCTCTCCCTGGGTGTTGGAGGCAGTAAGCTGCTGCTAGAGAGAGACAAGGCTGTAAGTACTGCGTTACTTGATCTATATCTGCTGTGTATGTCCAGTGTCACATAGTGTGGCCCTGGTATAGAGAGGGACGTTTATTCTGTTTAGTTAGAGCTCAGACGAGCAGGTTTTGTTTTTCTGTTTTGCCTGAAGTGTAAAGGCTAGTTTTTTTTAGTTTCTTGCTCTGAGTGCTGCAATAAACTCAGGCAAGCCCTGTTTTGGACCCAAGCCGTGATGTCACTGTCTAAGTCTGTGCCAAAACCTCACCTGTGCCTACCCGTTTGATGCTAAAACCCCACAATATATATATGTTGTTTCCAAGGTACAGTACCACAAAGACAAAATATAACAGGATCCTCAAAGTGCATATCAGTAAATGACACAAAGACATATATTATCAGTCATGTGAGGACAAAAGTGAACTCGTGCCAAGGATGAAAGCCTCTCCTAGGTTTGGTCTCAACATATGTTGTCACAAATAGAAGGGGTAACTCTCCATCCTTCCTTCGTAGTTTCCTCAAAAACAAAGTATCACAGGGCCCTCATAGTGCGTATTAATAGGAAACACAAACAGAAAAAGTACCAAAACATACGAGGACAATTATGCACTTGTACTGGATATAGGCCTCTCCTAGGCCTGGTTAAAGTGTCATTCTCACAAATAATAGCAGACAATTCTCCGTCTTTTCTTAAATTTTTCCTCAAAAATATAAACAAAGGAAGCACTCCACATGGTGTAGGATGTAACAAATGCAAACTTTATTTATACTCTAAAACACATATCTGCTAAAATTCTTAATACCGTCTGGGGCCTTAAGGACAAAAAGGTGTGTGTAAACGATCATCAGGTGGTAGGTATTAGACCTGGGTGAGCTGGATACAATGTAAAAGTCCATTCAGTGTACCCACAGGGTGTAATCGCTCTCATATACCTCCAGCATGCTTCAGCTCCCACAGGATGATACACACATATTTTAGGGCCTTATTCTGGTCGATGCGTAAATTTCCGAATTCTTTCGTATGGCGTTTTTTAGCCGTCTGCGCATGCGTGGGCAACGCTATGTGCATGTGCCACGCAAGGTCTCCGTACTCGTTCTCACTAATACCGAACAGAAAAGTGCACCGCATTCACTCGGGAAATATGGGCGTAATATGGGCGTCATTCGGAAGTACACAGGGGCGTAGTTTCAAAGTGGGCTAAACTGGGCGTAAACATGGGCGTACACGAGGGAGTGCACTAATTCTGGTAGGCGTGCATTCGGACAGAACACCGACTGCAAACGAACCAAAAGGCAGGAAATATGCGGTCTCCATAAGCAAGTATTGCTTTGCGGACACCACTCGGTCATGCGCTAGGCATTCGGAACGCCCAATTAGTATGGCCGCACCTGAACCAATGTCAGCTGAACACAATACAATCCACTCCTCTACTCATTACTCATTAATTACACTCTTGTCATTGCTTCAATTGGAACCATTGCAGCTTAAATGGACCATTACAAAACACACAAATATATGCTCAAAGCACGGCTGCATTTTTTACACACATTTAGGTACTTGTGAGTTATCCGGGCTGCCGATTTTTTCATCGCGCCCGAAATCGTGGGCATCGCGTCGGTCGTGGCCGTTATAAGGAGCCGCGACGCGATGCCCGCGATTTCCCATAGACAGTAATGTTAAAAGACACGATGGACACGATTTCCGACACGATTTCCCATAGACAGTAATGTTAAAAGACGCGATGGACCCGATTTCCCATACACAATAATGTTAAAATAAAATGACAATGGAAAATTGGCCAATATGGGCATTTCACATTGGATATGTTTTAAAAAAAAATGTTTCATGGCCCCCCACCACCGTTAACGCCACCCCGCTATTGACGCCAACCCGAAGCGTGGCGAGCGCAGCGAGCCCGCGAGGGGCGGCGGTACGCGTCCTCCGACCTTTTCATACCCCTACTATCCACTAGGGCGTGGAGTGAGAATAGAATAGTGTGGCGAGCGCAGCGAGCCACCGAGCCCGAAGCGTGGCGAGCGCAGCGAGCCCGAAGCGTGGCGAGCCCCGCGAGGGGACGCGGATACCTTCACAGGTATCCGCATGCCCTTGCGGGCTTCACAGGTGTCCGTGTCCCCTCGCGGGGCTCGCTGCGCTCGCCACGCTTCGGGCTCGGTGGCTCGCTGCGCTCGCCACACTATTCTATTCTCACTCCACGCCCTAGTGGATAGTAGGGGTATGAAAAGGTCGGAGGACGCGTACTGCCGCCCCTCGCGGGCTCGCTGTGCTCGCCACGCTTCGGGTTGGCGTCAATAGCGGGGTGGCGTTAACGGTGGTGGGGGGCCATGAAACATTTTTTTTTTAAACATATACAA
This sequence comes from Crinia signifera, assembly GCF_055691185.1. NCBI lineage: Eukaryota > Metazoa > Chordata > Amphibia > Anura > Myobatrachidae > Crinia > Crinia signifera. Next base: position 166,675,589 of record NC_139218.1, on the reverse strand, counting down.
TGTGAAATGCCCATATTGGCCAATTTCACATTGTCATTTTATTTTAACATTGTTGTCTATGGGAAATCGGGTCCATCGCGTCTTTTAACATTACTGTCTATGGGAAATCGTGTCGGAAATCGTGTCCATCGTGTCTTTTAACATTACTGTCTATGGGAAATCGGGGGCATCGCGTCGCGGCTCCTTATAACGGCCACGACCGACGCGATGCCCCCGATTTCGGCTAAATCGCGGGCATCGCGTCGGTCGGGTGTCCTTAAGTTAAGGACAAAATCGGCAGCCCGGATAACTCACAAGTACCCACATTTACACTGCAAGCAATAGTCAGAACTTGCTATCACTAATATAAATATCCATGTCACTTTTACATTCACCAATAACAGCACACATTTGGGGATAAAAAGAAAAATTTATTACATTTAGGGAAAACATAAAATTTAAAGAGCATGTTATTTGGCACATGCCAAAAATTAAAGGTACCATAACAGGAATTTCACAAACAAACAAAAAAGTACAAAAATGTATTATTTTCATACATAGCCACAGCAGAATCATTAGGAACACATCAGGTGGCTTCACAACAAAAGTATAGCACCAACACTTCAAGTACAGCAGACAGTAATGGTAGCCGAAAGAGGGCAACAGGGGAACCAAACAAAACATTCGAACCGAGGGCAAATGTGGGTACCCTGTGCACGGGATTGGGTTGCACACATGAAGCTGACACACACAGCTAAATGAAAGATTTGGGAAGACATAAGGGTGGAGATTAATGTGGAGACAAGTTCATTTTCTGGCACGTTTGGCCCTGGTAGGGTCCTTGCCACGTGCAGCAGCTCCTCGCCCACGGCCACGGCCACGTTGGGATGGTGGGGCAGGTGGAGCAGATGCTGTGGAAGGGGGGGATGGCATTCCCCTTCTGCCAGCATGGAGTGCTGGTGTAGGGAATGCACCAGAAACGGCTGACAATAGGGCCCTATTGGTGGTAAGTAGCTCCGCCACAAGCTCGTTATGGCAGAGGAGGAGGTCATTTTGGCCCAGGGCTTGCTCGGCCAACACCTGCAGGCTGCCAGCTATGGACTGCTGGGTGGCAGCCATGGCCTGCTGGGTGGCAGCGATGGTCTGCTGGGTGCAGGCAATACCCTGCATGACCTCCCCGGTCGTACACAGCCGCTCTGATGCTAAGTCTCCCTGCTGGCGAATCTGCCCAAGCATCTGCACCCACCTGTCCAAATCCTGTGTGGCCGTTGGCTCCTGCTGCACATGGCTGGCACGTGTGCCAGGTGGCACTGACTCCTCCGCCTCCTCAAGAGTTTCACTGCCGCACGGTGGGGATGATGCTGAAAGAGAAACTTACAATTACAACACATTCCGATAAAATTAGTACAAACTACTTATGCCATGCAAACAAATTACCTTCTAAATCAGCCGCAAACATTTCCACTGGGGTCTCACTATCCATGTTGCTCACCCCCCGAACCTCCTCAATTGCAAAGCAGGCCTCTGCCATCTCCTCCATTGGTGTGAGCTTCAGGCAGCCTGGCATGGGGCCAGACCCAGAGGTGTGGCTGTGTTCCCACCATTTGGTCAGTTTCTTCTTGAGGTTGGTTTTGAAGTCATGCCACTTGCAGCCAAAGTTTACATATTATTACATGTCACCCCTGACGTTTGATGTAGCACGCATTGTAATCTGCTACAGATTTCAACGTGTGCTTCATTAAACAGAACTTACATTATGTTAAACTATAAAACCAACACTTAGAATAAACATTCACACTCACCCTACAATAAATATAGAATAAGTGACATGGCAATCATGTCTGTTGCTCCTAGCAACGTGACCGACCATTAACCAACTCCATCTAACATCTAATAAAAACATTACTGGTCTTGTTCTGCTCATATGTAACACACTTGAACTTGCCTCTTTTTCACGTGCTCTAACAAACTTGAACTTGCCTCTTTTTCACGTGCTCTGTCTCACGAACTTGTGGAGCTACCGCATTAATCTCCACAGTTATGTCCTCCCAAATCTTCCATCTCCTTGTGTGTGTCAACCTCTCCTGTGGACACTCTATCCAATCCCGTGCACGGGGTACCAGTATGGCAAGCTCCTGCGGTTCGAATGCCATGTTCCTGCTGGTTGGTTCCTCTGTTGGCCTCTTTCGGCCACGGCCACCAGTCGCTGTACTTGAAGTGCTGGCCAGGCTACTCTCTTGGGAAGCCACCTGCTGTGTTCCCAATGATTCTGCTGAGGCAGAAGATGGGCCAGCTGTAGGTTGGCCAGCTGCCTGCTCACCTCCCAATGTCTGGTCTCTGGTGAGGGCCACATTGGAGGTGATAGAGTCCAGGCGAGCTAGGAGGTGCTGATGCTCCTGTTCTCCCTCTGATTGAGAAGCAGACATGTTTGCAGAACAAAGTTGTATTTTGTGCACACCTATATATACACATTGATATAATAGGCGTACATCAGCACCACCCTGCGTTCTGTGCGGCAGCGTTCCGTACGGCTACATACACCGTGCAGCGCTTAGGCCACGCCCATACCAGCGTACAAACATATGTACAATACCAGGCATACCTGGTACAATACCAGTCTGATTTTGTACTCATTGCCAGATTTGAACACCAATAAACACCTACAACTTTGGCCAGACATAAAATCTATATGTGAATGTTCATTTGTACTGTGCACTTGTTTGGTATGTCCAACAAATGACACTAACCCATTCCATATGTTAATCCAGTCCACAACTCATGCATTAGTAATCACTGCTTGCCTCAAAATCACATGTGATAGGCCTATAAATACTGCCTTGATGCTAGGTACATAAATGGCACCATGGGAATGGGAAAAGGTATAGCACTATTTTGTATGTTAGTGGTGTATTGCTTTTTGAACAATAAGACTGACTAATGTAGTACCTTGTACAGATATGTGTAACTGTATATTGTGGCACACTATTTCACCTGTTGTTTTCTGCCATGTTTGGTGATTATATTGGTTTTCAAACTTCTTTCACCCTGTCAGTTTTGAATATACTAAGTACTGCCAAGGTTAGCTCAGCGATGCCAACCTACAGCAAGTGTTGTTTTGCCATGCAATGTTTTAGCCGTTTGTTGTGGCGCATACACGCTGTTAATGTAAAAATGATCAATAAAGTTATTAACAAATTTCACTGTGAACAACCAATTACAGGACATGATTGCTTGTATTGCGCCTATGGGAGAGCAGCACCATTCTCGCCTGCGGAGCTCTCCGTTATGGAGAGTAGGCTGGGCCGTGCGGACCCTTTTATAAGCAATAGGCAGAAGCGCAGTGCTTATGCCACGGCCCGCCGCCGAATATTCGCCCGCACCCAGGTGCGGAGGACCATCGCCCAGCTGGAGAGGCGATTGTCAGACCTACGGAGGCGACAGCCAGAATTGCTCCAGCAAATAAGGGGCAGGATAGCTCAATGTGAGTGTTTACACAATAAATGCACATTTTTAAATGATTGCTTAAAATAACTTTTTAAACTTAATAAGGTAAACTGGCTGATCAGGAGTTTAAAATGGCATACACTATATGTGTGCTACTTCCTCTTTGACATGCAGTCATGTGGATATAATATGCAATTGTATAGGATAATTGATTGTGATGCATACAATGGGGCAGCTGTATTAAGCTTTAACAAGAGATAAATCCAAGGGTGATAAGGAGAGATAAACGCCCATCCAATCACATCATCACGGCCATGTTACAGGCTGTGTATGAAAAAAGTCAGTAAGGAGCTGATTGGCTGGACATTTATCTCTCCTTATCACCCTTGCATTTATCTCTTGTTAAGGCTTAATACATCTGCCCCAATGACCCTTAATTGGCACTAATCGTTCTTTTCTGAAAACACAGCACGGGATCGAGCACGACAGGCCCGGTAGGAGGCAGAGGCAGGGCAGGCCCGGGAGGAGGTGCCGGAGGAGATGGAGGAGGAGGTGGAGGAGGAGATGGAGGTGGTGGCGGAGGAGGTGGAGGCGGAGGAAGTGGAGGAGGAGGTGGTGGCTGAGGAGGTGGAGGAGGAGGTGGTGGCAGTGGAGGAGGCCAGGGATGAAGTGGAGGAGGTCGAGCCGGAGGAAGAGGAGGCCTGTGAGGTGGTGCAGGTGGATGAAAGTGGTATGTATACATAATGCATCATTACTCATTTTTTGGACTACTATTTGTAATGTAGCACTGGTGAATCAATTGTATTTTACAATAGTATAAAATAATAAAACAAAGTGGGTAGCAACAGACACACTTAGGGGTTAGATAGGGTGACCAAGTCATCCCTTTCATCCGGGACACATCTTAATGACACAGGTTCTGGGGATGGCTTTCAGCTCGATTTTAACTGCCACAGAACCTGTGTAGTTAATCTGGATCCTGGATTAAAGGGATGACTTGCTCACTTTAGGGTTACATGCCCCTGCTGCAAGCGTACAATCTGTAGCCTCATATAGGTGAATAGAGTTTATAGTTGATTGATATTTCTAAACTAGATTAAGTATGGCATAAATGGAGTATGGACAGGCGTGGCTTAGAATGGAGTCACAAGTGGTCAGTGCCCCTGGGCCCTCCTCTAGCTAGACACCCCCTGTGGTTGGCATGTATTTTTGCAAACATAATTGTTGGTTGATTTTGTCTTAATAATGATTTTGTGCATGGGAGTGGGTTAGTGCTGCAGCTTCACCTAACTGGCAATACGACAATGATTTATGGAGCAGACCATCAGCAGCCAAGCCATCCATGATTGCACAAGTGTACTGTGCATTTCTGAGAGTTGACTAAGTCCCATGCCACGTTGCATCAGAGAACAGACACTGAGCGGTTTTTGATGAGTTGTTATTGGTGGAGCTCATTACATGCTTCTCATAGCTTAGTCATGGGTGGGTTGGGATTCAGAAGGAGCACTATGACTGTGAGGTCTTCTACAGAGTAAAGGGTAGAGGGACATAAACAGGCTTTACATTTAGTATGTATGCATGTATGTATATATGTATGTGTCATATATATTTATATATGTTTCTATATACATATACATATATATATATATATATATATATATACACACATACATGTCACCTTGCATTTATTAGATTTATGTATGACTATGTTAAATGTATTCATGAATATCATTACTCATTTTACCCCCTTTAACATGCCCACAGATGAGCCTACCCAAGCAGATGAGGGTCTCCGTGGGGCCCTCCTGCGACTGAGGGCACACCTGCACCTGGTCATGGCAGATCTGCAGGACTTAACTGACCTGCTGATGTAATTTTTTTGTTTTGAAATTTTTACTTTTAAATATTTTGTTAAAAAAATAAATAGTTGCTCACAGTTAGAAGTTGTCTGTGTGTTTTATTGACATTAAACAGTATATGTGTAAATTGTTTAGAATATTTTTTAGTAGCAAAAGGTACATACTGTATATATGTTATTTGGATGTTATTGTAGTGTGCACATCCTTGCAATACACAAATGTACTATAATTGTAGATCAATTTATCCAAACAACAAAATACATACAAACTGTGTTTATAACTGTTGTTAAGTTTCCTTTAGTATGTGTTAGTAATAATTAGCACATTGTAGAATATTGCATTTGAGGTGCAATTATGATATAATATGCATACATAAAACCTAGATAAAGGTAACAATGAATAAATAGCACTTCACATGATGTAAGGGTTAATGTCTGTAATGAATGTGGTAGTAATGTGTTTAAGTATCTATTAGGATTTAATTGATTCCAATTCCAAACAAACACTTTTTAATGAGGTTGCCTAATTGCATAAGTGGATCATGTGACCGATTTCTGAGTTCAGATAATAGTGGTGAGTTTTGCGATAATACACCGCATCGGTGCGTACGGGCAGGTTCCCGTCCGTTCTGACGCGGTAAGACCGTGCAGAATATGTGTGTGCCCACCACACACGCAAGGTTTGGATGTCGTCCGTAAACACGCCCTGTTCTTAAAGTGTGAGTCCGTCCGAATGCGGAGGACCGGTGGGCGTTTCTTCGTACGATGTCCGCACAGCATGGCGTGCGGACCGCTCCGAAAGAATTCGGCAATTTACGCACCAACCAGAATAACCTCCTTAGTCTCAAATCATGATATCTGGGTAAAATTAATGCCTGATACTAATGTAGGATCTCATAGACAACGGTGCGTTCCATCTGTGTTAGCCAGTTCTCAAAAATTCAAAAGATATGGAAAATGTAGACCACACTATTGATCCCAAAACATTCAGTCAGGCTGCTAATGCTCCTTTCCAGAATCATTAATTCTTTCTCAGGCTGATATGATCTGATAAGTACACAACAATGACCATACTCATCAATTAAAAAACACAAGTAAAAACCATTATGAGAACATTCTAGAATATTTTCTGGGTCCACTATCTCTTCCATGTAATAATGTTGATGTGGTTTTAATGGAGGAGGTGCACCCAGGATTAATATTTAAAATTGAACATAATTTTTTTTCTTAAATGGGGCACTCACTGGAACCATTAGCCAGAAACTTCTATTTTTATTGTTAGTAATCCAGACAAAAGCATATATTTAAATTAAACCTTTATTCATACACTTAAAAATGTGCAAATCAACACAAAGTATAAATGAAATTGTGAGGGGTGGAAATAAGAAAGGTGAAAACAGTTAAGAGATTACAAATCTGTATATCATCTCTATGTACTGTCTCTAATAATTATACCCAATGAGTAGCAGCTGAAGTTAAAGGTTGATCAATAATATCAACTAATTTAGGGGGTTATTCTAGTCCATTCTTTCTGACAAAATCCCCTAGCCTCTGTATAACTACTCATGTCTCCATCCAATCTAACTACTGTCTAACGTTCACACAACAATTATATAAGCCCCTACTGTTCTGAGTATAAGACCCGGTGGCACTATAAGTACTGGTAGGTGTGTTGTATTCTAAGGGAACAATGGACTCTAGGGGTTTTATAATCGTTTGAGTGTTTTAGAACAATGTGATTAAAACCTTAAAAGTCTGAGTGTAATCATCTGTGTTGCATAGGAAAGTTTAGAAAGTTAATAGACTTTATTACTGCAATTTACCCCAATAAAGACAGAGGTTGTACTAACCAGCTAGTAACCAGATAGTAACCAGCAATCTAGTAATTTGATGAGAGCAGTAATTAGTGGAGTAATACAGTTTGGATAGACAGGAAGGGATATGTCATTTTCCAAATCAGCCAACAACTTATATCTGAGGTAGGTTTGGGTTTGCACAGAACAAAGATTTTGGCATGTTTAGCGGGTATTTTGCGCATCTCTCACAGGGTTAATATATTTCCCGAGCATATTGTTGCATTAAATTAAATGGCTCTTTAACCTCTGATTAGTTAACTTAAAACATTTGCATTTTGTTAGCAAAAAACATGTGAATATTGCCATGGAAATAGAGAGGAAAGGTAGCAGTATGCCTGGGTGGTACAGGACATGGTTCTGCTTCTGCTACTCCTGTTTTATGCAAATTAGCAGGAAACAGAAAAAGACGGTGTATAAAAAGTCCCAGCCTAGATTAAAGGAAGTTACAGGGTAGAATCTGCTTTTTGCATTTGGAAATTGACAAGAAATGTACCCCTGAATTCAATAAATCCCAGTGAAATAGTATTAAAATCTGGTATCCCAATGAGAGTTCCGCTGACCTCTCAGATGAAACTATAGTACTGACAGGTAATCACAAATGTATGCTAGGTGTAATTGTATCAATCTCTCAAACACTCAACATTAATAGAGTATTTCACATTAGGGAGACACATCTCCTGTGTAAACACAGTGAGCAGATGCAATCTAGGCTGGAGAACCATCAGGTCAAAAAGGTCAATATGGTGGTATAGTGAGAGTAGCTGGAATATAGCCTAGAACTAGTCCCAGTGAAAGGGGAAGGATAGCCTCTAGATAAGAATCCATAAGTGGTATCGCCCATTAATCAGCTAAGTCTTACAGAAATGTCCTGTGTGGTGTGTTTGCCCATGTCAGTATGCTTGTGGTCATGGTTATCAACGGGTTGCTGAGCAACCACTGGCAGTACAGTATATAGACATATTTTAGAATTGACAATTGTCCCCAATGAAGAATCTCATCTAAAATAGTGTCTATTGTATAAATCAATACAGGTTAAATACAAATTTATTAATTAAAAAGGGAATGTGAAACCACCCCATTCATCAGGACAAACAAATATCAGTCACACATTGTTCCTGCCGCCTCACTAGACAGCTTGCACTTCCGGTGACCAATATGACGTCATCGCAGTCCAGGCTGGGCAAGCACTCAGGCAAAAACAAACTCAGCCTATGTCTGCCCTCAGTCCATCCAGCTTCAACTTCCAGAAAAGCCTCCAATAGCACAGCAGAAGTGATACAGACCTTAAAGGCCAGGCAGCACGCTCAGAGCGACTCCCTCTTACAGTGTAAATAAATGTTACTATGGTAACTCGCCTCATAAAAAGGCACTCACTTAAAATAACACACATGCATTTATAAAAAAACAAACTATAAAAACCACAGCTGAAAGTATAAAAGGCCTTTAATAAAATATACCCTTGCTGTTAAACTCCGTACACACTTAGCAATATTACAAGCGATATACGTAGCTCATTTTGGCCCTTCTAAGCGATATGGGTTTTAATAGCGCTTAGTGTGCACGCTCAATATCGTTAACAATGTGCGGTAAGTGCCCCTAATCTGTACATGCAGCTCAATCATGACTATATCATCAATGCTGCATGTTAGCTGGTTCTCCGACCCCTTGCCTGTTTCCTGTTTACATCCTGCTATCTAACCACCACCCCCTCGCTTGCACCTCTTGTAATCTGTCTGTCTCCCCTTCCTACTAGATTGTAAGCTCCTCCGAGTAGGGCCCTCTTCCCTCCTGTTGTCAAAGCCCACTTCTCTTCACATTTCACTCACAGCTCTCCTTTACTCCAACACTCAGTGACCATCTTCGTCTGCATACTCCTCTCCATCATTGGCCTCAAGCCTCTAGTTGTATGTTGATTGAGTCCACACTACTTAGATCCAAGCTGTAATGTGTATTGATCTGTGGCACTCTTTATTTGTACTGTATTTATTCAATGTTATGCCAAGTTTTGTTTCCCTGTATTGTTCCTTTGTACGGCGCTGCAAAACACTTGTGGCGCCTTATAAATAAAATTATAATAATAATAATGTTAGGAGCAGGGGCCTGGTGACATCACTGAAAGCTATCATTCAGTGTGTATGCACTACATCATTCACCCGGGAGCTCCGGCGATATAGTTAATGATCTTGCTCCTTTAGCTTATCATTTTGTGTGAATGGGACATTAAAGTAAACAATAAATAACCACATATATATACTGTATTTGTTATAATATATATCATCCCAATGGCCACATGTACAACAGCTTATATGGTAATCTTTAAAAATGTGATCAAAAACTTCCTCAGTTAGCTATACAATCCATTAATTTAATTTACATTTAACAACACTATAGAAAACCCGCTAAGGGTCAAATATTTGTACAAGCCTTTGCTGGTCAAAGCCATCTTACCAAATACCGCAAGAAAGGTCTGTTAAATAGAGAAATGTCACAGTGTAATAGGGCATACACACAGGGAGGTTTGAGTAAGAGATGTGTTCTGAGCAATTTAGTGTGGAAGATTTCCCACAGTCTAGATCTCCCATACACACTGATGGGGCTTACACACAAAGCCATATTTACCTGAATAGATCTCTTAGAAATTAAGTACAAATCATTGTGTGGGTGTAGGACTCCCGGCGACGCGTGGGATTTATACTGCATGCAATATAAATCTAGTCAGGGGATAGGGACAGGCCGAGCCGCATATCGTTATGGGACATACAAATTGAGCGATTTGTGCTTCAAATTCTAAGCAATTTAGCCAATTCGCTTAGAAATTAAACAGAAATATCCCAGTGTATTGCCCATAAGATTTACCACAACGGCTAAGCAGCACACACATATAATAATTGGTAGAAAGAATACAACTCTGTATGTCTGTCTCACTGTCCTGACTGGAGGTTAATGTGTGAAAATAAATGATCATGCACATGATTTTATCTATAAGAAATATTGATTCTGAGATGTGGTTGTAAAGCCAACTAGTTAGAAAGTTAGAAAATTCTACTCTGTGGTATGAGAGCTGTGTTCAACTGGCTCCGCAAGAAGCTGTATAGGTTTGAGCCATTCATTAGTTTGTCAGATTCAACTCCATTGCACACACTGCATGTAGAACAAGGCTATCCATAATGAGCATCTGTATAGACTTTATTTGAAATTTGAACTTAAAAAATGTCTAATCACTATGAATTACATGGTTTTGTCATTATCATGTATTTGAATAAAATAAACTGTATTTTTATCTTTTTTTTACATCTGTATGTCAGCATATGACTATTGACTGATGCCTATATACAGGGCTGCCATTTGAAATTGTGGGGTCCGGGACTGACCAAAGAGGTCCCCCCCATGCCACCACATTGAGGCTGCTAGTGCTTCGTCATCCCAGCATCAGCAAGTACATACACACTTGCTGAAGCACTGGCAGCCTCGACGTGGTAGCATTCTTGACAATTTCAGGGCAAGTTGGTGGCAGTGTTGCACTGGGTACACTTTGCACAGTGTGTACTCCAGCTTAATTTCAGTTTGCAGCACTAATACTATTTACAAACATAATCATATAAAAAATCCTGAGCATTATGATCAAAGAAGCAGTGATGGGCCTTTTTAAATGGGGGAGAAGAACAGAGCACAGACCCAACTGTCTCTGTACCTGGAAAGGCTCCTCTTCCTCAGAGGTGAATAGCATCTCTATCACTCAGCTCAGGCTCCAAAGCCCTGGCTTCTGAGTTCTACGGGGGAAATTTCCTTATATGGGAGTTTTATTTCAGATGGGATGTTGCTATGGGCGACCAATCAGATACTATCTAATATCATCAAGAATGTGCTAAATAAATAAGTAGATTATGATAGGTTGCCCATAGCAACATCCCATGTGAAATAGAACTCCCATCTTAGTAAATTTCCCCCTACGTCTCCTGCTTGGTGTCTTCTTCCTTACTTCCTAAGGAGTCCAGAGCCTGCTCTGCATCTCCCCTGATCACATTGGATCAGGCTTGGAGGAGTTAGTGAAGCTCTCCTGGGGGCTGGTAGCTACTTAACAATGGGATCCATGTACATGTCCCCACACCAACAATATACTGTGTGTAAATTCTCGATTTTTTTCTCTAATAGCAAATATCTTTCCATATTAGATACCCTAGTTTTTACATCTGCCAAAATCTGTGGGTCATACCCATGTTCCATAAATTTAGTGACCATACTGTATCATCATTTGCCTTTCAGTATAAACTGTCATATTACTGGCTCCATTACAAAAAATCCAGCCCAAATCGGTCTTTGACCCTCAGTCCTTTAATGCATCCATCAAAACTTATTTGAGGATGTTGAATGAGGTGGAAATGGGGGTCCCAAAGTTTAAAAGCCCTCGCAACAACTGTTCCCGAATTAAAAGATTGGCACTGGAAGGATTGTCCAATGACCGCTCTTTGGTATTTAGATCAGCCGATAAAGGCGGTGCCTTGGTTCTGCAAGATCTGGACAAATATGAGGCTCAGGTGATGGTTCACCTTAATGATACTGCTACCTATCGATTGTTACCATCGGAACCCTCTAAAGAATTCATGATGGAACTAAGTAATGTGCTACAGAGAGCTGTGGATGCGGGACTTCTACATGAAACTGTTAAAGAGGCTTTGTTACCAGCATTCCCCTTGGTCCCTTTATTCTATACAATCCCCAAGGTCCACAAGTCCTTGGTGGATCCTCCAGGGAGACCTATCATTAGTGCTAGGGGTTCTCTTCTTCAACCCACCTCTATCTATATTGATTGTGCAGTAAAACCCTATTTGAGACAACACCCCTGGTATCTTATGGACACTACGTCCCTTTTGAAAAAATTGGGTCAGCTACTTAAGTTTGAGGGTGAAATTTGGCTCTGCACGTTTGATGTCTGTAGCCTACTGTATATACCGTCATACCCCATGAGCAGGGGATGACGACCATGAGACATTTTCTCAATAATGCCCCTTTCAGACCGCACTTTAAAAACGGTATATTGCCGTTTTTTTACCGTTTTAAAACGGTAATGTGTGCGGTCTGAAAGGTGCAGGACCACTTAACCGGTTAGAAAAAAAGTTTTTTCTAACCGGTTAAAATGCAGGGTCCTACCCGTTTCAGAACCGGTATTTTAGGCTCAAAATCGGTTCTGAAACGGTATTTAGGACCCAGCCAATGAGCTGGGTCCTAAATGCAGCACAGTGAATACTTAATGAGCGCTCATTAAGTATTCACAGCACTGGAGCCCCCCCCGCGCGTGTCGACACCCCCGCGCGCGTGTCGACGCCCCCGCGCACGTGTCGACCCCCCCCCACGTGTCGGCGCCCCCCCCCCCGAAACCATGCCGGTATCTCCGTTGTGGTTCCCGGCACTGCAGCTCAGTATGCTCGGAAAGCACTTATGAAAAAAGTGTCTTTCAGAAAATGGCTGCCCCCATACGAAAGACAGTTTTTTTAAACAGGGTTTCCTATGGGGCAGCCATTTTCTGGAAGACACTTTTTTCATAAGTGCTTTCCGAGCATATTGAGCTGCAGTGCCGGGATCCACAACGGAGGTACCGGCATGGGGTAAGTCGACACGGGGGGGGGGGGGGGGCGCCGACACGCGGGGGTGGGTGGGTGGGGTGGGGGCGTCGACATGCTCTCGGTCGACACTCGCGAGGGGGGGGGAGCTGCACGGAGGGGAGGGCTGAAGGCTGCACTGAAGGCTTTGACCCTGTATTTGGAAAGTTTCCAAAAACGGGTCTGCCAGTGTCAAAAAATCGGCACTTAAACGGTAATATACCGTTTAAGTGCTGCGGTGTGAAAGGGGTTTTATCTGGCAGACCCGTTTTTGGAAACGTTTCCAAATACAGGGTCAAAGCCAGTTATGCGGTCTGAAAGCAGCATCACAAATGATGACTATGAGGGCCCTAATGTCAACTTGCTTATAGAACTTTTGGAATTAGTGCTGAAAACGAACTTTTTCCTGTATGGTAAAAAGTTCTTCCTTTAGACAACTGGCTGTGCGATGGGGGCTTCAGTGTTATATAAACGACCTCCTGCTGATTTGGAGGGATCCTGTGGAAGAGTTGCTGTCCCATGTAGAATCCCATAACATGGGGGACAGTCCTGTTAAAATCATTAGTTCAGTCAGCACTGCCGGATCAATTTTTTGGATGTCACCATAATTAACCAAGAGGGCTTGTTGGCCACTACCCTATTTAGTAAGCCCACAGACAGGAATAATATTCTTCATTTTTCCAGTTGTCACCCCAGGCCAGCAATTCGCAGTTTACCTCACTCCCAATTGATGCGTGTAACACGTATAAAGACAGATCCGAGTGTTGCTGAAAGGCAAATTAATCATATGGTCACTAAATTTAAGGAACGTGGGTATGACCCACAGATTTTGGCAGATGCCAAAACTAGGGTATCTAATATGGAAAGAGATTTGCTATTAGAGAAAAAAAATAGAGAATTGACACCAGGTAGGCCTTTCTACCCTGGGTTACCACCTATCATCAAGCCAGCCCGTATATTAACAATGTCTCCAAAAATTTGTGGCCTATCATCCAGACAGACCCAGATTTACCTTTCAAAAACACCAAATTATTGACCTGTTACAAACGTGGCTGAAACTTCCGTGACATACTGGTTAAATCTAATTGTTCGGTTGAAACTTTGAGTACAGTGACTCTAAACCTTTGGGTTGTGTGAGATGTACTTGCACCACTTGTCATTTCTTAATCCCAGGTAATAAATGTTATCATCCGCATACGGGAAAAACATTTATCATTAACCACACGCTCACATGCAACACAAAATTTACTGTTTATCAAATTTTGTGCCCTCGTGGCCTGAGTTACATTGGCAAAACGGAGCGTGCCTTTAAAGAAAGATTGGCAGCACACCGTTCTGCCATAAAGAAGGCATTTGAGAAAGGCACTAGCGATCAGCCGGTGGCAATGCATTTTCATGCAGCTGGTTACAGCATTGCTATGCTTAAATACAGAATGATTGACCACATACCCCCTTCACTTCAGGAGGGTCTAAACTCATACAGTGTGAAGCGAGGTGGATAATGAGACGTGCTACCGATATTCCTGGGGGTCTAAATGAACATTCTGGCATTAATGTACTCATTAATAGGTGATCTTAGTGCTTTACGGTAATATCATACCATATTTTCCTTGCCTCTGGTTATTATTAGCTTTGGTGCCCACTCTGGTATTTTGTGGCTGCAATATTCAGCTAGTTTGTACTATGTTAATTGATTATTCAGTAGTTGCAGCGCTCTATGAGACTGCTATAAGTATTGCCATTATGCTCTTGTAATCCTGTTATTTATGTACTACAGTACTGTATGTCTGTATGCCCCTTGCAGGCTCGCTGCTCTCGCCACACTGTGGCCACCTATTTTCTTCTTCTTCCTCTATGGGGGTCGAGGACCCCCACGAGGGAAAATAGCCGCTGCCCGTCTGTCGGGGTTTTAACAGTAGGGATTCCGACCTTGTTGTAATGACTATCAGAATCCCGACTGCTGGACAGTCATCCGGCACCCCTTCATATTGGCCCTGCTACTCTCTCCGTTTACTCATGAGTTGCGCATTATACTCCCCATTGTGCCCACTTTGTAATCAAATGGGCAGGATGCTGAAGGGGTGCCTACTCTTAGGGGTGCCTACTCTTACACCTTCCAGTAGAGTAGACAAGTATGAGGCAAAGCTTTGCCTGCTTGGTATTTTGTAGTCAGGACAACTGGTGCCGGATGACTGACCGGCATTCGGGATTCCGACAGTCAATACACCGACGTAGAAATCCCGACTGTTAAAACCCCGACAGACAGGCAGCGGCTATTCTCCATTGTGGGGGTCCACGACCCCCATAGAGGGAGAATAAAATCGGTGGCAAGTGTAGAGAGCCACTGTGCCCGCAGCATGACGCTTCGTTGCGCTCGCCCCGATGTCTGAGTCCCGGCAGTCGGGATTCTGATGTCAGGCTAATGACTGACAAAATCCCGACTGTCGGTGTGTTATACCGAAGATATATATATGAAGAGTTTCTATGAAAATAATGTTGCATCGGCTTTGCCACCTCTTGATTTGTGGGATTCCATTTGAGGTGATGGGGCATAATGAGGAGCATCACTGAGCCCCACCACCACTATCAGTCAGCTGCATCTCTCCCAGACAAGAGAGTATAAAAGCAGGTAAGCAGGAGAACCTCCAAACTAGTTTTCAAAATATTAAATTACTTTTATTGTTCTCAGTTAGATTACTTTGAAGATATTTATATGTATGTATATGACTTCAAAATGTCAAATAACCTTACCTGAAGGACAACTGGCTTTGTCTGATGAAGCAGATGATTGCACATTCGTAGTCTCAGCAGGGGACACAGATGGCTGACTTTCTCCGCCCTCAGAAGCGGGTGGACATAATTCATGATCAGAGTGAGCTGTAACATCAGGTGCCTGTGATTCTGTGGGGTTTGCAGTAGCTACAGTTGATGTACCCATCTGTGATCCCCCTGTATTGTAAAAAGAAATGTTTACTATCATTTAAATATAATTTTACCAGAACTTTACTTTTTACATTAAGTTTATGGATTTTACTTTTGATATTTAATATACTAAACACATATAAAAATGCAAGCTACTACTGCACTATTAAAGCTTGCTCTGAAAAGCAATTTTGCATTTTTGCTTCATAAAGAGGCCTGTATCATATGCTTGATATAGTGGGCGTAATGTTTTGGGCGGTCCGGTATGATATGCCGGTGGTCGGAATCCCGGTGGTCGAAATACCGACGCCGGAATCCCGACCGCCGCAATGCCGACAAGGGGGGGCGTGGGCCACGGAGCGGGCCCGGTGCCTCGCTACGCTCGGCACACTATTTTATTCTCCCTCTACGGGTGTTGTGGACACCCATAGAAGGACAATGTGCCGGCATTGTGGCGGTCGGGATTCTGGCGTTGGTATTTCTGGCCGCTGGCATATTGACCGCATCCGGTTTTGGGAACCACAACAGATACTGCATTATTATTATTTTTGTATCCTGTATCCTATATGGAACAGTTAGCTTCTGTTACTTTCTGATTTCCATGTACTCTTTAAAACAGCAGTAGGGGGATCAACATACACCTTCTTCACCATTAAAGAAATCAGGTTTCTGAATAAAACATACAGTATGTATGCAAAAAGGGGTCCGTTTGTTGGATGTTTAGTTAGTTTAGTAAAATTTTTCCTCAAGAGATTTCACAACTTTGGAATGTGATAGTATTTACAGTACATCTCAACAACAGGTATAAAGCTGGCCAATGGGATGCAGACTGCCGGTAGGCTGGATGTGTTAAGGTGTGTACACAGGGAGCAATATGATTGCTGGCAATATATTGCTCAGCAATCATATTGCTCAGTGTCTCCTTTTCATCAGTGATGAAAAGGAGACACTGCCAGGGAAAGCTGAAGGGGAACACAGCCAGGGCCGGTACAGGCGCTGCTCACATGCACCGGGAGGAGGTGCAGGTGAGCAGGTTTCTGATGGAGTAGGATCTCTTGTTACATATGGCCTGATGTCTTGACAAAGGTCCGAAACGTTGACGCCTGATTCTTTTTTATGTGAGAATAAAGTTGTAAGTAAATCTTAATGGACTTGGCTGCGAATTGGTGAGTGCTCTCCCTATCTTCTCTCTCTCTCTCTCTCTCTCTCTCTCTCTCTCTCTCTCTCTCTCTCTCTCTCTATATATATATTACACAAGACCTGCACCCTCACCTAGAGGTAACTGCTGGGGTGCCGTATATAAAGCAGAGTGTAAGGCACAGTGCTCTAAACATACATATATATATATATATATATATATATATATATATAGTTTTAGAGGATGGACCGGCACTCCATGCTGTGTCAAAGATAAACTTGTCCCTTTGCCTTTACAGCTTGTAGAAAAGAAGGTATACCGTCACTCAGGTCACAGGCAACTTCAAGAACGACAGTACAGTGTCAAAATTGTCAACGTTTCAGTGCTCGTTTATTGGCACTATCGTCAGGATACAACCAGATAAGTGCAGACATAGACCTTAAATAACACCACAGGTGCATGAGGGAGGGAGCTTCTGGCCACTCCCACCTGCCAATCAGGGGGTAGTGACATAATCGGACAACTCTGTCCCACCTAGTGCACTAATCACCAGAAACACAAAATATGCGTACAACATAAAGTATGCATAAAAATAACAAATACATAATTCATTTAAACCTCTGGGCGAGATAAAATCTAGACCAGGGGTGTCAAACTCAAATTCATCGGGGGCCGCATCAGCAGTTTGGTCACCCTCAAAGGGCCGGTTGTATCTGTAGGTCCCCCTGTATAATTATAATGCCATGACACCACAGGCTGCTCCCCCTGTATAATATAAAATGAATGCCATGACACCACAGGCTGCTCCCCCTGTATAATAATAATGCCATGACATCACAGACTGCTCCCCCTGTATAATATAATAAAAGTAATGCCATGACACATAAATGATTATACAGGAGGAGCAGCTTGTGGTGTCATGGCATTATTATTATTATTATACACGGGGACACCTCAGGAAACAGCAGATATATATATTTTTTTTTTATTGTGAGTGTGATCCTCATCCTCACTTACTGTTTCTCCGTCTGTCCTGCAGCTGCTGCGGCTTCCAGCTTTTCTTCACCGCTTGCTGCGGCCACTTCTCCTACTTCTCTACAGACGCATGGGCGGGCGGCGTCATCGTCATGACGTCCCCACCCAGTGTCTGTTACTGCCGGGCATCAGAGGGAACAGGCGGCCGGGCCCTCCTCCACGTAGCCGTGGAGGCCGGCGGCCATGTTTCTGTAACCGCATACATATGTGCCTACAGGAACATGGCCGCCGACAGTGGAGGAACAGGTAAGTCGGCTGCGGACGTGGACGCGGCCCGCAGCACTCCTGTTTTAGACACACTGCCCCTACGTGCTATCTCCTCGCGCGGGCCACATGACGAGGTCTGGAGGGCCGGATTTGGCCCGCGGGCCTTGTGTTTGACACCCGTGATCTAGACAGTATATCCACTCAGCCTCGCCTCTTGCGACCTGGTCGATCATGCGATATCGCAGGCTTGTCAAGGGATGATTCATTTCGGAAAAGTGCTGTGCTCAGGCAGGTTGTTGCTCTTATTTTTCAGAGCAGCTTTAATAGTCGAGCGGTGGCCAGCCATTCTTCTCTCTTTAAACTTACCTATGTACGTGAGACCACACGGACATAGGATTTGATAAATGACAAACTTTAATAAAGTCCGAGATGTTAAGGGCAGCAAGGATCATCATTCTAGGGTTTGGATCCCCACAGTGCACACCGCTCCCACTAAGGAGTTATTAAGTATGAGATTTTATTTTTTATTTTTTTTGTTACCAACTGCCCAGGATACCAAATCATTGTTACATATATTTACTGCCAAATATATGTCACTTGTATATTTTAATTTATATATTTTATTTCATGTTCTGGTAATCTATACTTTATAATAATGTTTGCTTGGAATTTTCACAAGACCCTGAACACTCACTAATGCAAGGCCACCAAATTTATATGACACCTTTTAACCTAAAGTGGCTCCTACTAATTTAAACTACAGTGGATTATTTTAAATAAACTTACTTTAGGATTTCCACTGATCAATCTGGGAACTTCAGATTTGGACCCTTTCGTTTAAAGTTAAAGTGATCAGTTATACGTCTGACAACTAAGGGTATGTCAAATGTATTACTTTACCATTCTTTCTATCACTTTATATATCATTACGTTTATCTCCATGTGAGATCTATACATTATGGGTTCTACCAGGACTCCAGTCCTTGATAAATTGTCTCCTCCTCCTCCTCCTCTTCCATACCTATTCATCGCCAGTGATGTACTCTCTATTTTTTTGAATTACTTCCTTATGAATCACTTTGTCTTTTGAATTACCTTATGAACAGATGATTTACTAAGGCATATTAGAATTTACAGTGTTACCGATTTGTTATCGCCCCTGATGAAGTCATGATAATCACAAAACGCGCTGGGCCGCATGCGCTTAAGTGCTGATCATTAACATCAGAAAGAATTCACACTATGTTGTTTTACTGAAATATTATCTGTAATTTTTTAGTCAATTGTTATGCCCATTGGTCAATTTTATTAAATATTACATTTATAAAACTGTATATTCATTTAAAGCGCCCTCTGAAACTTTCGTTTCATACCTAAACTCCCGGTCCCATCTAACATGGGATCTCACAGAGGTGCTGCTCCATGTTTTAGTGTGTGCAAATTGGGGTACCCGGTGTGTGTGTGTATATATATATATATATATATATAGAGATGCTGAACGGCTGGCACTCTCAGGATTTTATCAATCATATGAAATTCATTCAAAGAAGATACCGACACAAGGGTATGGTGTCAACGTTTCGGGCCGTGTGCCCTTTATCAAGACATATAGGTGAATAAAAAGGTACTTACATTTATAGTGAAACACGCAAACAGCAACTCGTGTGCAACCATCACCTGTTCAAACGGCTGTCGGGGAACTGATGACGTTGGGGTGTCAGCAGGGTGAAGCCGTGTGGGGGCGGGTGCCGATCCGTGTAACGGGTAACCATGGTGACCCAATAACAAAGGGAGAGTCAAGTGAGTAGTGGAATATTCAATGGTGCGCACGTAATGCAGTCTAAATAAACTGCGTCAAACTTAATTGTAGAAGGGGCATTGAACAGATGACGTTTACATAGCTGGTTGTACAGTAAGGCAAATAAAGCAAAAGCGGATGAAGTACATGACTGAACAATCTGACGTAAAAAATACAGGCAAAGAGAGTCCAGCGCGTATGACCAAAGTCAGCAGACCGTAAACCAATGTCTATGCATGGTGCTATATCCGTGTCAAACAGAGCGCTAAGTCGACCAGCTGTGTCACTCTTTGGCTGTGAGTGGTTTCACAGCCTGTCGACAGCTCGTATGGGAGACCTGAGTATGCGAGTCCGGCGTGTCAGTCCAATTTCAGTGAGCAATAACCATACAACTGTTTAACTGAGCGGCGTTGCGTCTGTGTCGAACAGGGTCCCATGTTGACAGGATGTTTCTCCTTTTGACTCACGGAAGATGAATAGTCAGTAGATGGCTGTAAATTCATAGGAAACAGGACATAGGTTGTAATTCGTTTAAGCCGTGAGGCTTGACAGTTCCAAGTTTATGTATCCAGCGTGCCTCTAGTCTGAGGAGCAACCTGCCTCTGTCACCTCCTCGGGCGTTAGGTGGAACACAATCAATCATTTTGTAGCGAAGGCTGGGTATAGTGTGTTTATGTTCTTTCCAATGCCTTGCCACAGGCTGATCCGAACCTTTGCTACTGAGTGCCGCTTTGATGTTAGATTTGTGGAGCGCAATGCGCTCTTTAAACTGTCTAATCGTTTTACCGACATACAATAGTCCACAGGGGCATTTTATATAGTAGACCACGTACTGGCTACTGCAGGTCAGTGGGTACCGTATTTGTAATTTGACTCCAGTTCTGGGGTGTTGAAAGATATCTCCAATCTCCAATGCGCTACAAGTTACACATTTTAAACATCTGTAGTTCCCGTTTTTGCGTACTAGGAAGGTTTGTACACTATTGTCTTTCACAGTAGAAACATCGTTATGTACAATAATGTCTTTTATGTTTTTGCTTCTTTTGAAGGCTGGCATTATTCTGTTGTTTCGTAGAGCTGGGAGATTAGTGTCCATAGTGATAATGGGCCAGATTTTTTTGGCTTCTGAGATCAATTGTTTGCTGTAGGTGCTGAAGCACTGCGTCCACACCATGCAATCTTTTGTGGACTGTTTTTCTTTGGGCTTCAATAATGTTTCTCTGTCCAGAGTCATTACTTTGTCTTTTGTTTTAGACAGCAGTTGTTTAGGGTAGCCTCTGTTCTGAAATTTGTGCGTCATGAGCGCAATTTCTTTAATGGTATCCTCAGTGGACGTACAGATGCGTCTCGCCCGCAGAAATTGCGAATATGGTAAAGCCCATTTGGAGGCTGGTGGATGAAAGCTGTTGGCAGACAGCAGTGTATTTCTATCAGTAGGTTTGTGATAGACTTTGGTGGTTAGGCGAAAGTCATTAGTTTGTTGAATCAACACATCCAAGAAGTTGATCTCTTCGTAGCTGGAGTTGCTAGTAAATTTGATGTCAGGATCACTGGTATTAATTTTTGCCATAAGTTCTGCAAAAGACTCTTGAGTGTCATTATAAATAACGAAAATATCGTCTATATAGCGGACAAATGTGGTGATTTTTGATGAGATATTGGGATCCGTGAAGAATAGGTCTCTTTCTATGTCGTGCATGAACACGTTGGCAACACTCGGGGCCACACAGGATCCCATCGCGACCCCCGATTGTTGGATGAAGAATTTATTGTCAAACATAAAGTAGTTGTTTGATAAAGTCATATCAAGAAGTTCCATGAAGAAGCTGCTATCTGGGCCTTTGTACAGACCGCTCCCCTCAACAGCCCGCTGTACTGCGCTGATCCCTCTCTGGTGGGGTATGCTAGTATATAGCGATACCACGTCAATGGTGCAGAGTAAACTGCGTGCAGGTAAAGGTGAAATTTCTTGCAAACACAATAATAAAGAATTAGTATCTTTGAGGTAGGTACTCTGTTTTTGCACTATAGGCTGCAAAAACATGTCCAAGAATTGCGACGAGGTGTAATAAAGGGAGTCTCTTGCGGCTATAATCGGGCGTCCGGGGGGGTTCGTAGCATTCTTGTGCAGTTTGGGTAGGGTATAGATCAGCGGGACTTTGGGGAAGTCTACTGTCAAGGCGGTTTTAATAGAGTCTGGGATCAAGTTGTTACTGACAGCCTCTGTAAGAAATGTGTCAAATTGTCGCTTGAAAGTGGGTGTAGGGTCCTTTGGTAATTCGCGGTAAGTCTGTCCATCTGACAGTTGGCGGTATATTTCATTTTTGTAATCCGTGGTGTTTTGGACCACAATGCCACCCCCCTTGTCCGCGCTGCGGATAACTATGTCCGTGTATTTACTCAGATTCTGTAAGGCTTGATTTTCAGCCATAGTCAGATTTTTCTGTTTTTCAGCCGGTGCAGCTTGCAGGATTTGTATTTGTTGCTGCATGCAGTTTGTAAAACTCTTGATGGCAGGATTGTAGGACACTGGGTCAAAGTTACTTTTCTTCTGCAGTGTAGGGTTCAGTTTAGGGGTAGTGATTTCACAACCAAAGTATTCTTTTAACCTCAGTTTACGTCCAAAGCGATAAAGATCAATCTGATCATCAAAGGGGTCCGGGTTGCGGGTGGGGACAAATGAGAGTCCTTTGTTAAGAACAGTCAATTCAGAGGGAGTCAGGATCCGATTTGACAGGTTAAACACTATCATCTCTTCCCTGCTTTCTTTTTGGAAGTTCCTGAAGTTTTGGCCGCCCCGACGGGTAAACCCTCTTCTAATGGGCCTCCTCTGGCTCTTGTGCTGACCCCAAGTGGAGGTTTCTTGGCCCTTGCACCTCCGTAGTTTTTTGAACGGTCTGTATCACTGGAGGATTTGTCGCTGGAATTATCGGTATCAAATTTAGGTTTGTATCTGCGTCTGGGACGGGTGGATCGCTCATGCGTCTGTCCTCTGCCGTATACCCAGCTGTAGACCTTGAATTCTGAATAGTCTTTATTTACAGTCTCTAGTTTGGTTTTTTTGAACTGAGTCAACTCTTGTCTGTATTTGGTGATCTGTGTACTTAGCTGCGACAGCCAATCTTGGCTTTTGTCAGCTTTAATAGTGGGTAGGTAGGTGTTCTCAAATTCGGCAATTTTTTCTTTAGTGTTGTTAAGTTCCCGTTTGGACTCCTCAATTACTAAAAGAATTAAATCATATGAACATTTGTTCAGTACTGAGGTCCATCTTTTACAGAAGTCAGGGTTATGCCTGCCAATCGTAGGAACATTTTTAATCCGGAATCCTCTTGGGATTTTTTTCTCCCTAAAATAATCCGACAGAGTTACACCGTGTAGGAAAAAGTCAATTTCACGTTTTTTCAGGCGGGTAAGTAGATTGACCAGATGTTCAGTTGGAGGTAGATCATCCTTATCTGTGAATCTTTCTTTGAACAGAATGGTGTCTGCATCAGAGTCTGTCAAGACTAGGGCTTCACCAATTTGTAGTTGAATATCTTTAAATCCAGGGATGCTATTGTCGCTGGTCATGTCCAATCTCAGTGCGGTGTGTAGTGGTGAAGGTGATCGGTGGTGAGGTGGACGAACAACGTGTGCTGTCTTGGGGTAGACGAAGGATGCGGTGCCTCGGTGTTTCTTGGTGTCCAGGGACGCTGGTCACAGAGGAAAATGCAGAGTAGGAGAATTCCTGGCACTCGCTATATAAATCAGCGACCTGGGTGCCTTGCTGACCCTGTGTAAGCAGGGTAATGTAGAGATGCTGAACGGCTGGCACTCTCAGGATTTTATCAATCATATGAAATTCATTCAAAGAAGATACCGACACAAGGGTATGGTGTCAACGTTTCGGGCCGTGTGCCCTTTATCAAGACATATAGGTGAATAAAAAGGTACTTACATTTATAGTGAAACACGCAAACAGCAACTCGTGTGCAACCATCACCTGTTCAAACGGCTGTCGGGGAACTGATGACGTTGGGGTGTCAGCAGGGTGAAGCCGTGTGGGGGCGGGTGCCGATCCGTGTAACGGGTAACCATGGTGACCCAATAACAAAGGGAGAGTCAAGTGAGTAGTGGAATATTCAATGGTGCGCACGTAATGCAGTCTAAATAAACTGCGTCAAACTTAATTGTAGAAGGGGCATTGAACAGATGACGTTTACATAGCTGGTTGTACAGTAAGGCAAATAAAGCAAAAGCGGATGAAGTACATGACTGAACAATCTGACGTAAAAAATACAGGCAAAGAGAGTCCAGCGCGTATGACCAAAGTCAGCAGACCGTAAACCAATGTCTATGCATGGTGCTATATCCGTGTCAAACAGAGCGCTAAGTCGACCAGCTGTGTCACTCTTTGGCTGTGAGTGGTTTCACAGCCTGTCGACAGCTCGTATGGGAGACCTGAGTATGCGAGTCCGGCGTGTCAGTCCAATTTCAGTGAGCAATAACCATACAACTGTTTAACTGAGCGGCGTTGCGTCTGTGTCGAACAGGGTCCCATGTTGACAGGATGTTTCTCCTTTTGACTCACGGAAGATGAATAGTCAGTAGATGGCTGTAAATTCATAGGAAACAGGACATAGGTTGTAATTCGTTTAAGCCGTGAGGCTTGACAGTTCCAAGTTTATGTATCCAGCGTGCCTCTAGTCTGAGGAGCAACCTGCCTCTGTCACCTCCTCGGGCGTTAGGTGGAACACAATCAATCATTTCTGTACGTCCACTGAGGATACCATTAAAGAAATTGCGCTCATGACGCACAAATTTCAGAACAGAGGCTACCCTAAACAACTGCTGTCTAAAACAAAAGACAAAGTAATGACTCTGGACAGAGAAACATTATTGAAGCCCAAAGAAAAACAGTCCACAAAAGATTGCATGGTGTGGACGCAGTGCTTCAGCACCTACAGCAAACAATTGATCTCAGAAGCCAAAAAAATCTGGCCCATTATCACTATGGACACTAATCTCCCAGCTCTACGAAACAACAGAATAATGCCAGCCTTCAAAAGAAGCAAAAACATAAAAGACATTATTGTACATAACGATGTTTCTACTGTGAAAGACAATAGTGTACAAACCTTCCTAGTACGCAAAAACGGGAACTACAGATGTTTAAAATGTGTAACTTGTAGCGCATTGGAGATTGGAGATATCTTTCAACACCCCAGAACTGGAGTCAAATTACAAATACGGTACCCACTGACCTGCAGTAGCCAGTACGTGGTCTACTATATAAAATGCCCCTGTGGACTATTGTATGTCGTTAAAACGATTAGACAGTTTAAAGAGCGCATTGCGCTCCACAAATCTAACATCAAAGCGGCACTCAGTAGCAAAGGTTCGGATCAGCCTGTGGCAAGGCATTGGAAAGAACATAAACACACTATACCCAGCCTTCGCTACAAAATGATTGATTGTGTTCCACCTAACGCCCGAGGAGGTGACAGAGGCAGGTTGCTCCTCAGACTAGAGGCACGCTGGATACATAAACTTGGAACTGTCAAGCCTCACGGCTTAAACGAATTACAACCTATGTCCTGTTTCCTATGAATTTACAGCCATCTACTGACTATTCATCTTCCGTGAGTCAAAAGGAGAAACATCCTGTCAACATGGGACCCTGTTCGACACAGACGCAACGCCGCTCAGTTAAACAGTTGTATGGTTATTGCTCACTGAAATTGGACTGACACGCCGGACTCGCATACTCAGGTCTCCCATACGAGCTGTCGACAGGCTGTGAAACCACTCACAGCCAAAGAGTGACACAGCTGGTCGACTTAGCGCTCTGTTTGACACGGATATAGCACCATGCATAGACATTGGTTTACGGTCTGCTGACTTTGGTCATACGCGCTGGACTCTCTTTGCCTGTATTTTTTACGTCAGATTGTTCAGTCATGTACTTCATCCGCTTTTGCTTTATTTGCCTTACTGTACAACCAGCTATGTAAACGTCATCTGTTCAATGCCCCTTCTACAATTAAGTTTGACGCAGTTTATTTAGACTGCATTACGTGCGCACCATTGAATATTCCACTACTCACTTGACTCTCCCTTTGTTATTGGGTCACCATGGTTACCCGTTACACGGATCGGCACCCGCCCCCACACGGCTTCACCCTGCTGACACCCCAACGTCATCAGTTCCCCGACAGCCGTTTGAACAGGTGATGGTTGCACACGAGTTGCTGTTTGCGTGTTTCACTATAAATGTAAGTACCTTTTTATTCACCTATATGTCTTGATAAAGGGCACACGGCCCGAAACGTTGACACCATACCCTTGTGTCGGTATCTTCTTTGAATGAATTTCATATGATTGATAAAATCCTGAGAGTGCCAGCCGTTCAGCATCTCTACATTACCCTGCTTACACAGGGTCAGCAAGGCACCCAGGTCGCTGATTTATATAGCGAGTGCCAGGAATTCTCCTACTCTATATATATATATATATATATATATATATATATATATATATATATATATATATATATATATATACACAGTTTGTTTGCAGTATGTGAAATAAATACTAACAGAAAATAAGCTGCAAATTAAATTAATTTATCTAATTGACACAAATAAGGATCTTTACCCTGTCTGTGATGAAGCACATATTGTGCACGGAGGAGTCCTCTTTCTGAAGCTGCTGACCCTGCTGCTTAGGTAAACACAGAGCAGGTAGGGGGAAGGAGA
Source organism: Crinia signifera (assembly GCF_055691185.1). Taxonomy (NCBI): domain Eukaryota; kingdom Metazoa; phylum Chordata; class Amphibia; order Anura; family Myobatrachidae; genus Crinia; species Crinia signifera. Next base: position 166,649,018 of record NC_139218.1, on the reverse strand, counting down.
GAACTGCAGAGCTGTTTCCCTCCTAAAGAGCAACCTTATTGCAACTGCACGCATGCCAGAGCGGTTCCACAGTTCAAGATAACATTTGTGAGACTTCCTGCTATTGCAAAGCATGGCCTCATGGGATTTGTAGTTTTATCGTTAACTCCTCAAAGTTTGAGCAGTAAAATATAATCTACAATTCCCATGATGCCACTGTTCCTGCTTCTCTGGTCTGCCGTGTGCCTCTGACAGCTGAATCCCGGCTTCGCACTCCACACTGACACTGTAAGTGGCCACGTAACCTGTGTAATGATTGGGCTGGCCCTAGGTGCCACATTCCATATTGTAGCTCTTACTCAACAGTAGGTTTATGCAGCATTGTAAGGGAATTTGGGTATAAATATAATCATATTAATTGGATAACAGAAAAGCATACATTTATTAAAACTAATATAAAGCAGACATTAAGTTCAGCAACCCATCTCACATCTAATAAAAATAGTGCACCTCTGTTTTGAGTTGCCCCTCTTCTTCTACTACTTTGTGCAACTTCACTTGCTTCTTCAAACCATCTTGAAAGCATGTCTGACATTCTCTGCATCAATGAAGCATTTGTGACTGGATCGCCTAGAAAAATGTAACACGATAGTGAAACACTGTGCTTGAAAAGGGCATCATTTAAGGGTATTATCTCATCTGTGTACCATATATTATTAAATTATAGTAAACAGGAGCGCCTCCCACAGGAACTGGCATGGGAGATGGAGTCTGGTAAACAACTAGCCCTGGAAGATTGGGTGAGGATTAGAAAAAATCTGATATCAGTATCCCAGTCAGTCCGCTATAGAGAAAACTCTTTTAAGATATATTCCCGGTGGTACCTGACCCCAAGTAGACTAAGTCGTATATATAGCGGGACCAATGACCTATGCTGGCGTGGATGTGGGCATAAAGGCGATTTATTACATATCTTTGGGACATGCCCACAAATCCAACAAACCTGGACACTAGTTTTTGACTTAATTAAACAAATTACAAATATAGAGATTCCTAAATCACCCGAATATGTCTTGCTCCCTCTTAAAATTCCAGGGATTAAAACATCATCCCAAAAATTTATATGGTTTATATTGAGTGCCGTAAAAATAAAAATAGCCTCTTATTGGAAATCAAACAGGGTCCCATCCATGGCAATAATTAAAGAGACGGTGTGGCACCTATATCAAATGGAATACTTAGCAGGACTAGTAGAGGAGAATCTAGACTTGTTTAGGGAAGTATGGACACCGTGGGCAGAATTCCATAACACTATAATTTGATGCGACCATAAGGATAGGGAGATCCAAATTAGATACAGCGGAACCTATGTGAGTAGAATAGTCTGGACCAAAGAGACACCTACCCCCCCCCCCCCCATCCCTGTCTCCCTCCCCGCACCCCCTTTCCCCAATCATTGTATTGTAGTGTTATATTAATGTGTAGTCTGTGTTTGTATTTTTGACCGGGTCTTAACCCCTTCCCGACATTTGACGTACATTTACGTCATGGTCGGGAAGTACTTCCCGACACATGGCATAAATGTACGTCATGCCATTTAACTGCCACCGCGTCTATAGACGCGGTGACAGTTTAAACATGTCTGCTGTCCCTGACAGCAGACATGTCCCTGCATGCCCAGGGGGGGCTGCGATGCCGCCCCCCCGTCGGCGATCGCTGTGATTGGCTGTTCAGTGTGAACAGCCATTCACAGCGTTTTCTGTGTCACCGACGAATAACGTTCGCCGGTGACACAGGGATCGGAGGTGATTGGTGCTGTAAAGTACAGCACCAATCACCGCGGGGTGTAAGGGTGACACTGGTGTCACCCCACCTCACCCCGCCCGCCCCCAAAGGCCGTGATTGGTTCGTCGGACCGACGAACCAATCACAGCCATGGAGGGGGGGTTTAAACTAACGGTGACTGCACTGCAGACGCCATTCCGGTCTGGAATTGCGTGCAGTGCGGTCACCGTGCCTAGCTGCCGCAGTATACTGACCTGAACCTTGCAAAATACTTACCTGATCACTGCCTGGATCTTGCTACTTCTTGTGACTTCCTGTGCTGTGTTGTGCTGTGTTGTGCTGCTGCAGTGTCATCGAGTTATAGATAGAGAGATAGAGAGAGAGAGATAGAGAGGGCTAGTGACAGAGAGTGCTATATTTTGTGCTGCTGCAGTGTGATAGAGTTATAGATAGAGAGATAGAGAGAGATAGAGAGAGATAGTGACAGATTGTGCTATATATTTTTTATATAACTGACTGCTGCCCCCCCTTTTGTGCTGATCAGTATAAATTAACTGATCAGCAACTTTTTGGGGGCGCAGTTTTTTTTTTTATATATATATACCTGTCAGTGCTGCTGCTGCAGTGTCATAGAGTGATAGATAGTGAGAGATAGAGAGAGATAGTGACAGAGAGTGATAGAGACTGCTATATTTTGTGTCTGCTGCCCCCCTTTTGTGCACCCCCAGCAACTTTTTGGGGGTGCAGGGGTTATTTTTCATATATATAACTGTCAGTGCTGCTGCTGCAGTGTCATAGAGTGATAGATAGTGAGAGATAGAGAGATAGAGAGAGATAGTGACAGAGAGTGATAGAGAGTGCTATATTTTGTGTCTGCTGCCCCCGCCTTTTGTGCTGATCACTATATCTGAGGTGATCAGCAACTTTTTGGGGGTGCAGAGTTTTTTTTTTAATATATATATATACCTGTCAGTTGCTGCCAGTTGCACTGTCAGTTGCACCAAAGGTTGTGCACCTGCTGCCCCTCACTGGTAATCAGTGTCGCATCAGTGATCACCTTTTTTTTTTTTTTGAGGGTGCTGTGGGGTCTTTTTTAATTTTTTTTTTTTACACACACTGTGATTTTGTGGGTGTCCTGTGGCCACTGTGCGCTGATCAGTGACGTACATCACTGATCAGCTTTTTCGGCACAGGGTTGATCTATTTTTTTTTTTTTTGATCAAATTCCTGTTGCCTTTGAGCGCTGTTCAGTGACGGACGTTACTGACCAACATCTGTGCTCAATTTTTGGCGCAGGACCTTTTTTTTTTTTTTTTTTTTACCCCTTCAATTTTTTTTTTTTTTTAACCCCATCAATTATTTTTTTTTTTTATTGGAATCAAATTCCTGTATAAAGTATTTTTTTTTTTCTGCACTACATACACACTACACACTACATACCCCCCTGGTTGAAATAAAGTTTGTACCCCCCCTACACTATACACGTGTTGAAACATTTCACTACCAGAAACACAAAAATAAAAATGGCATCCCAAATGTCATCCCAAATGTCATCCCAGTCATCCAGAAGAATGTATTCAGCGGAGGAGGCATATGCCAAGCTTGCCTCTGACTCTGACACAGCCAGTGAGGCAAGCGGGGAATTTGAAGGATTCATCTTAAGCTCCTCTTCCTCCTCTAGTGATGAGGGACCCCCTCAAAGACGCCCCCGTAGAGCAGCTGAGACCCCCCCCCCAATAATTGATCTCGTATGGACCCCACCACCAGACAATTTTGAGCCCCAGGTTCCTGAGTTTTTGGCCATCCCAGGAATCCAATTTGATTCCACAGGTCTCAGAGAAATTGACTTTTTCAAATTATTTTTCTCTGATGATTTTATAAATTTAATGGTGGACCAAACTAATTTATATGCCCAGCAGTTTATTGCTCAAAACCCCACGTCATCATTTGCTAGGTGGACCCCTGTAGATGCAGTAGAGATGATGACGTTTTGGGGTCTGGTGTTTCATATGGGCATAGTAAAAAAGCCAGAAATTAGGCAATATTGGAGTACAGATGTTCTGTACAGCACCCCATTTTACCGTATGGCCATGACCCGGAATCGTTTTGAGTTAATCCTTAAATTTTTGCATTACAACGATAATGCACAGTGCCCACCCAGAGATGATCCCACCTTTGACCGGCTATTCAAAGTCAGGCCGGTCATTGATCACTTCAGTGCCAAATTTGAAGAGATGTACATCCCAGATAAATTCATTTGCATAGACGAGTCCCTTATACATTTTAAAGGAAGGGTTAAATTCCGCCAGTACCTTCCCAGTAAGAGGGCAAGGTATGGCATAAAAATGTATAAGCTGTGTGAAAGCACCTCAGGGTACACCCACAGGTTTAGGGTATATGAAGGGAAGGATTCAAGAATTGAACCGCCAGAATGCCCCCCCTCCCTCGTAGGTGTTAGTGGAAAAATTGTCTGGGATTTAGTGCACCCCTTCCTGGATAAAGGTTATCACCTCTATGTGGATAACTTTTACACCAGCATCCCCCTGTTTAAGGCCCTTGGTTCAAGAGGTACAGCAGCTTGCGGTACTGTGCGCAAGAACCAAAGAGGCCTCCCAAAAACGCACATTGCCCAAGTAATGAGAATGGGTGAAAGCAGGGGAATATGCACCGAAAATATGTTGTTGGTCAAATATAAGGACAAGAGGGATGTCCTTATACTGACAACAATTCACGGAGACAGTACCACCTCCGTCCCTGTACGAGGTACCAGTACCCACACCTCAAAACCTAATTGTATCCTGGATTACAATAGGTACATGGGCGGAGTGGATCTTTCAGATCAGGTACTGAAGCCGTACAGTGCCCTGCGGAAAACAAAAATCTGGTACAAGAAGCTGGCCGTGTATATCATCCAGATGGCACTGTATAACGCTTACGTGCTATTCCGTTCTACCAGCCAGAGGGAGACATTTATGCACTTTCAAGAGGAAGTCATAAAGGGCCTAATATTTGGGAACCAGCAGGCAGAGGGCCCCAGTACTTCTAGTACTGGCCCCCGTATTGTACCAGGGCAGCATTTTCCTGATGAAATCCCCTCCACTGGAAAAAAGGGCAGGACACAAAAAAGGTGCAAAGTTTGCTATAAAAAGGGAATAAGAAAGCAAACTATTTTCCAGTGTGACACTTGCCCAGACAAACCCGGCCTATGTATAAAGGAGTGTTTTAAAATATACCACACATCTATGGATTTTTAGGTTCATCATTTCACCGTGCTTCGGGGGTCTTGCTAATGCCACATAGCACCCACCATTCATTCCACCAGAATCTGAGCCGCAAAATCCAAAAATCACTCCTTCCCTTCTGAGTCCTGCCATGCACCCAACTGGTATTTTTTGAAATGTACACTATACCGCTAGATGAATTCCCTGAGGGGTGTAGTTTGCAAAATGGGGTCACTTGTGGGGGGGTTCCACTGTATTGGTGCTTTGGGGGTCTTGCTAATGCGACATAGCACCCACCAACATTCCACCACCAAAAATCACTCCTTCCCTTCTGAGTCCTGCCATGCACCCAACTGGTATTTTTTGGTCACATGTGAGGCATTGCCATACTCGGGAGAAATTGGGGCACAGATTTTGGGGTGCTTTGTCTCCTTCATTCCTTGTGAAAATGAAAAATTTTGAGCCAGAACTGCATTTTTGTGTAAAAAATGTAATTTTTCAGTTGCACAGCCCAGTTGTATCAAAATTGGTGAAACCCCTGGGGGTTTGAAATGTACACTATACCCCTAGATGAATTCCCTGAGGGGTGTAGTTTGCAAAATGGGGTCACTTGTGGGGGGGTTCCACTGTATTGGTGCTTCGGGGGTCTTGCTAATGCGACATAGCACCCACCAAAATTCCACCAGAATCTGAGCTGCAAAATCCAAATATCACTCCTTCCCTTCTGAGTCCTGCCATTTTTTGGTCACACATGAAGCATTGCCGTACTCGGGAGAAATTGGGGCACAGATTTTGGGGTGCTTTTTCTCCTTCATACCTTCTGAAAATGAAAAATTTTGAGCCAGAACTGCATTTTTGTGTAAAAAATTTAATTTTTCATTTTCACTGCCCAGTTGTACCACAATTGGTGAAACCCCTAGGGGTTTGAAATGTACATTATACCCCTAGATGAATTCCCAGAGGGGTGTAGTTTGCAAAATGGGGTCACTTGTGGGGGGCTTCCACTGTATTGGTGCTTCGGGGGTCTTGCTAATGCGACATAGCACCCACCAACATTCCACCAGAATCTGAGCTGCAAAATCCAAAAATCACTCCTTCCCTTCTGAGTCCTGCCATGCACCCAACTGGTATTTTTTGGTCACATGTGAGGCATTGCCGTACTCGGGAGAAATTGGGGCACAGATTTTGGGGTGCTTTGTCTCCTTCATTCCTTGTGAAAATGACAAATTTGGAGCCAGAACTGCATTTTTATGTAAAAAAATGTAATTTTTCATTTTCACTGCCCAGTTGTATCAAAATTGGTGAAACCCCTGGGGGTTTGAAATGTACACTATACCCCTAGATGAATTCCCTGAGGGGTGTAGTTTGCAAAATGGGGTCACTTGTGGGGGGGTTCCACTGTATTGGTGCTTCGGGGGTCTTGCTAATGCGACATAGCACCCACCAACATTCCACCAGAATCTGAGCTGCAAAATCCAAAAATCACTCCTTCCCTTCTGAGTCCTGCCATGCACCCAACTGGTATTTTTTGGTCACATGTGAGGCATTGCCATACTCGGGAGAAATTGGGGCACAGATTTTGGGGTGCTTTGTCTCCTTCATTCCTTGTGAAAATGAAAAATTTTGAGCCAGAACTGCATTTTTGTGTAAAAAATGTAATTTTTCAGTTGCACAGCCCAGTTGTATCAAAATTGGTGAAACCCCTGGGGGTTTGAAATGTACACTATACCCCTAGATGAATTCCCTGAGGGGTGTAGTTTGCAAAATGGGGTCACTTGTGGGGGGGTTCCACTGTATTGGTGCTTCGGGGGTCTTGCTAATGCGACATAGCACCCACCAACATTCCACCAGAATCTGAGCTGCAAAATCCAAAAATCACTCCTTCCCTTCTGAGTCCTGCCATGCACCCAACTGGTATTTTTTGATCACATGTGAGGCATTGCCGTACTCGGGAGAAATTGGGGCACAGATTTTGGGGTGCTTTTTCTCCTTCATTCCTTGTTAAAATGACAAATTTGGAGCCAGAACTGCATTTTTGTGTAAAAAAATGTAATTTTTCATTTTCACTGCCCAGTTGTATCAAAATTGGTGAAACCCCTGGGGGTTTGAAATGTACACTATACCCCTAGATGAATTCCCTGAGGGGTGTAGTTTGCAAAATGGGGTCACTTGTGGGGGGGTTCCACTGTATTGGTGCTTTGGGGGTCTTGCTAATGCAACATAGCACCCACCAACATTCCACCACCAAAAATCACTCCTTCCCTTCTGAGTCCTGCCATGCACCCAACTGGTATTTTTTGGTCACATGTGAGGCATTGCCATACTCGGGAGAAATTGGGGCACAGATTTTGGGGTGCTTTGTCTCCTTCATTCCTTGTGAAAATGAAAAATTTTGAGCCAGAACTGCATTTTTGTGTAAAAAATTTAATTTTTCAGTTGCACAGCCCAGTTGTATCAAAATTGGTGAAACCCCTGGTGGTTTAAAATGTACACTATACCCCTAGATGAATTCCCTGAGGGGTGTAGTTTGCAAAATGGGGTCACTTGTGGGAGGGTTCCACTGTATTGGTGCTTCGGGGGTCTTGCTAATGCGACATAGCACCCACCAACATTCCACCAGAATCTGAGCTGCAAAATCCAAAAATCACTCCTTCCCTTCTGAGTCCTGCCATGCACCCAACTGGTATTTTTTGGTCACGTGAGGCATTGCCGTACTCGGGAGAAATTGGGGCACAGATTTTGGGGTGCTTTTTCTCCTTTATTCCTTGTTAAAATGACAAATTTGGAGCCAGAACTGCATTTTTGTGTAAAAAAATGTAATTTTTCATTTTCACTGCCCAGTTGTATCAAAATTGGTGAAACCCCTGGGGGTTTGAAATGTACACTATACCCCTAGATGAATTCCCTGAGGGGTGTAGTTTGCAAAATGGGGTCACTTGTGGGGGGGTTCCACTGTATTGGTGCTTTGGGGGTCTTGCTAATGCGACATAGCACCCACCAACATTCCACCAGAATCTGAGCTGCAAAATCCAAAAATCACTCCTTCCCTTCTGAGTCCTGCCATGCACCCAACTGGTATTTTTTGGTCACATATGAGGCATTGCCATACTCGGGAGAAATTGGGGCACAGATTTTGGGGTGCTTTGTCTCCTTCATTCCTTGTGAAAATGACAAATTTGGAGCCAGAACTGCATTTTTGTGTAAAAAAATTAATTTTTCATTTTCACTGCCCAGTTGTACCACAATTGGTGAAACCCCTGGGGGTTTGAAATGTACACTATACCCCTAGATGAATTCCCTGAGGGGTGTAGTTTGCAAAATGGGGTCACTTGTGGGGGGGTTCCTAACTTTTAGCATCTTATGGTGCCTAGAAACCTACATGGTGCCTAAAAAATAATCTCATAAAAAGGAGGCTCCAAAATCAAGTAGGTGCTCCTTCTATTATGAAGCCTGTGGTTTGGTCAACGTGCACACTAGGGCCACATATAGGATATTTATGAAAACAAAAGAATTGGGGGAATCAATTTTTAGTCACATTTCTCTAGTAAAATGTACTGTGTTCCTTAGAAAAATGTATTAAAATTGCAAATCTGCAAAAAAAATGAAATTTTGAAATTTCACCTACACTTTGTTTTAATTCCTGTGAAACACCTAAAGGGTTAACAAACTTCCAAAATGCTGTTTTGAATACTGTGAGGGGTGCAGTTTTTGAAATGGCATCATTTATGGGGGTGTCTCACATACAAGTCCCTCAAAGTCACATCAGAACTGAACTGGTCCCTAAAAAAATCAGTGTTTGAAATTTTCTTGAAAATTTGCTATTCATATTGTAAGCCTCCTAGTGTCCAAAAAAATTAAAAGGAAGTTGAAATAATGATGGAAACATAAAGTAGACATATGGTCTATGTTAGTTATTAACTATTTTGAGTGGTATGATTATTTGTCTCACAAGCAGAAAATTTAACATTTTGCAAATTGCTAAATTTTCCATTTTTTTCCGACATTTTGGTATTTTTCACAAAAAAACACAGACTGTATCGACGAAAATTTACCACTAACTTGAAGTACAATGTGTCACGAAAAAACAATCTCAAAATCACTGGGATAAGTAAAAGCAAAAAAAAGTTATCCCCACTTAAGTGATACATGTCAGATTTGAAAAAAAGGGCTTTGTCAGGAAGGCAAAAACATGCTGTGTCAGGAAGGGGTTAATGGATACTGGGAGGGGAAAAGTGAAAGTATCCAGGAAGACTGGTTAATAATAAAGGGATCGAATAACATGGTAAATGGAGTGGGATATTAGGGGAAAAAGGAGGGACTAAGAAAAATAGAGAGATGTGCTTGGAGAACCTTCTAGTGCTCCCCCAACAGATCCCCTTCCCCTCCCCCCATATGCCTCAATTTTCTATCCTAGGAGAGGCGTGTGGCAGAACCCTTTCTGTGGATGTATGTTTTGTTTGTTTTCCTTTATAGCCTGGAATTGTATGGGCTGTAGAGATTAAATATCACATGGTTTATAATTAGCTAGAAGATAAGAGATATTATAGCTATAAATCAACAGAAGTTTATATATTATAAGGCAACAGATTGTATAACACTATGTACATGGCAAATGTTCATTTTCATCGCATTTATAATCTGTTGAAAAATCGGCCTTTTAAGGTCCATATATACATATATGTATACGTGTATTTATATGTGTGTGGCATCTTGTTATATTGTCGGAAAACTAATAAACAGATTTATTAAAAAAAAAGAAAAATGTAACAATGTTGTTATATCACCTTGTCATGCTAGGTAGTCACAATATGATCAAAGTTTTAAAATTGAAAATAACCTCATGTTTATTCTAGAAGTGAGTATATACAATATACTTCATAAGGACATACAGATTGGAGAATGCAACTGCATCATTGGACAGTGTATTGAACTTTCAGTCACAGTTGTGTAACACCTTGCAATGTATTCGGAAATGTGTGCACCTCCATTACTAGATTGAGTTACTGGCTTCAGTCTTCGGGCCAGATTCTCTAAGCTTCAAAAGTGATAAAATCTAGAATGATAAACAGCCAGCCAATCAGCTCCTACCTGCCATGTCACAGACTGTGTTTGGAAAATGTCAGACAGGAGCTGATTGGCTGGCTGTTTATCACTCTCCATTTTATCACTTTTGAAGCTTAGAGAATCTGGCCCTTGATCTTCTCATCATCTCAGATGGGATGCAGTCAATTTACAGAGAGACAAAATACCGAAGGTCAAAATACCGACAACCACTAGCAGACAGTAAAAATACTAAAGGTGCCCAAACACATTACAATTATTTTATACAATATTGTATACAATATCGCATCTCATCACATATCGGTTTTGCAATGAGATGAGATCTAGTTCAAAAAGTATGTGCAGCACATACTGTTTGTACTAGATCTCATCTCATCGCAAAACAGAGATGCGATGAGATGTGATATTGTATACAATAATTGTAATGTGTATGGGCACCTTTGGTATTTTTACTGTCTGCTAAAGATTGTATACAATAATTTTAACGTGTATGGGCACCTCAACACATTCAAAATTCCGACATTCATTATGCTGAGATTGTCAAAATGTCGGCACAGTCAAAATACCGAAATTTTAAATGTCGACATGAGTTCTCTTTCATGATGCAAATGGGAATAGAGTTAGATTATAATAGTGTGGCAAGTGCAGCAAGGCACTGTGCCTGAAGCATGGTGAGCGCAGTAAACTTACAGTATACTGTGTCCATATGGACCTATTTTAGATGTTGGAATTTTGACAGTGTCAGCATTTTGATCATGTTGGCATAATGAATGTCAGCATTTTGACTGTCTGCCAATGCTTGCCAGTATTTTGACAGTCTGTATTTTAAATGTTAGGAAATCATACTGAACCCTTTCAGAACGCTGCTGATCCCTCTTCCCAGATACAACCACTTGAAATTATGTAGACAACATTGTCATATACCACTCTTGAATTCTTATATCAGAAGTGGTATCCAGACTTTATCTTGAAGTTTATTGGTGGACATGCATTAAGTCAACATGTTCAAAAGGTTAGCCTGGCAATGGTCGACACAGAATATTGTTGACATGAATACTTCTTATGTTTGAGATTTTTCATGCGTTACCATCCATGCGAATTGGGATGGTAATCTTACCAGAAAAATGGTGTGAAGCGAGCTATGTAAGCAGAGGCAGTTCGCTAATTGGGGTTCATATGCTACAAGATAAAAACGGACACCCCAGAAACTTGAGAAAACGCAGGTCAACCTTTTCATGTGTCAACCATTGTCATGTCAATATTGTGCTTGTGTTGACATTTTTCCATGTAGACATTATGCAAATTTACCTTTTCATTGTAGACCTTATGAAACACACACACATTAACTGTTGCCAAGAGGGGTAGGGAGCAGGGTACAAATTACCCAAGCTGAGGGTTGTTGAAGTTAACCATTAATAGCCTCAGAAAAAAGGGGATTACTGTATAATTGAAATGTGGTTCAAGACTCATTGTATTGACTGCTATTGCAATAGGTAAATCTCCCAAAAATAATATGGAAATACACTTCCAAAAATGTCTTTACAACAAAAAGAATAACATTCTTTCATCCTAACAATCTATTTATGCTCACTGCTACCCATTCTGTGTCACTACTGTCTGTCTTACCCTTCCCTCTAGAATGTAAGCTCTCACAAGCAGGGCCCTCTCTCTTCTTCCCTCCTGTTCTCACAGCACTCTTGTATTTCAACTACAGCTCTCTTACTCACCTACAATCTATGCATGCATCTATTCTCATTCACTTCCTTATAGCTCAGCTGTATTGTGTACTAAGAATCTAAGAATTGTGCTTTAATTGTGTTATGTCTAGCTCTGTGTACCTTTTACTGTTCTATATGTACGGTGCTGGCTGGTGCAATCACCATGTGGCGACGCTAAATGGCTGCCTGGGTGCTGCACAGCTCAGTAATTATATGTTCCCCATGTCTGTGTCCCTCATTAGAGTACATCTAGTATATATATATATATCTGTACTGTTACTGCCTCCCTATCTGGCTGTGCAATCACCATGTGGCGCCGTTGAATGGCTGCCTGGGTACTGCAGAGCTCGATAAATATGTTCCCCATGTCTGTGTCCCTTATTAGAATGCGTCTTGTGCATATCTGTACGTGTGATGTATATTTGTACTGCCATTTTGCCTGTTCCTTGTACTGATACCCCTTTGTATTACAGTATGTGCATTGTTATTTTTAATGTCTGTAAAGCGCCTTAAGTCCTGTTGGAGAAAGTGCGCTATATAAATAAAAAAACTTACTTACTATTAGACACAATAAATAAAGCAATAATTAAATTCCAAAAATTATATTATACCATCTCTTTCTCGTTCACTTTCAGGTCTTGATCTTGGTCCTGTATCGGACCAATCTCCTCGTAATCTAAGGCGCTTAAGGGGGGGTTCTCGTACCTTAATGGGTAAAACCAAATGTGAAATTAATTTATTTAAATAACATTACTGCAATAACAGACATCATTTTGTGTTATTACTCTCCTCCCTGGCTATGAGAAAACTCAGGGGGAAGAACAGATTTCAACTTGTTTGCAATCATTTGCAATCAGTTCTACCTCGATTTTTGTCATTTTGATGCCCTCACAAATCATACTGTATACAATCTTTCTAATTAAGCAGAAACAACAAAGGTAGTGGCCCTAGGGTCACTCAGGAGCGCTGGTTGATTACACTCATAACCCGGAAGTGTGTCTATTTGTGCCGCACTTCCGGGTTATGAGTTCCAAGCCTCACTTTTGTTTTCCTTCTATTCTTTCCTAATAGAAGGAAAATGAAAGCGAGGAAGCTGCTGAGTTTACACACAGGCGGAGAAATGCGTTTTGTGAGCCCCATTACTGGACCCTGCTGGCTAATAGCAGTACCGCTGACTATACAACTATCCTGCAGTTCTCCTTATATTGTGGCTGCAGTTTTATCCAAATCCATATCCAGAGTGCATTTCTGGTAAACAAATGGAGAGACTGTTATCCTGATACCACCCAATTGAAGAATCTCAAGAAAAGTGTCATATCAATACAGCCACTGGAGATTACAATTGTTTGCAGGACTGGAAATTCTCTTACACCAATCATTGCCTCATAAAATCTATATTAAAACTAGAATGCCAGTAGTATATGTTCCATGTTGTTGGTCAATTAATTGTTAATTGTTATATATGAAGTGCAATTCAAGAATAATGTTTTTTATGAAAAATATAGTTTTAATAAATGTATATGTTATTTAAAATACTTATTTATTAATTAATTTACTGAGCAAAGCGGCACCTCTTAAAGTAACAGCGACTCTTTTGCTGTAGTTACGTATACACTTCTGGTTTCTAATTAAGCCACTAGAGGGCAATTTTATTGAAGGTGATAACCCTTTTTCACCGTTCGTGAAAAAGGGTTATCACGCAATTTAAATGCAGGTTAGGTTAGCAATTAAATGAAACAATAAGGCCAGTATTCAATGCTCCCGATTCACCGTTTTTTCGGCGAATCGGGCTGTTTTCACTCCTTGCGGTGAATTTTTTTCACTGAAAATATGATTCACCCTATTCAATGTTCACTGTTCGCAGAAAGCGAACAGTGAATGCCAGCCAGTTCTCCGTTTCATGCTCGCTGCAATTCGCTGGTGTATTTCAATGGGGTTTTCACTGGGATTCGCCGAGAGTGTATTCAATGCTAGAATTGCTTTCTACCATGCCATGATTCACCATTTTGCATTCGATATCTTTTTAAGGTGAACTGGAAAGTGATCTTTATTTTAAAAGGGTTATTAGTATTATTATTTTTTGGTGTCGAAAAATCTGATTTTTTTTTCTGTGAAGGGGCATGCTATTTTTATTCATGTGCTTAAAGCACATTAATATATATTTAATTTTTAAAACATTTTATTTACACTCTCACCAGCAGGGGGCCGGGAGCCAGGAGCTGCTCATTTGATATTCATTTATTCACTTCACTCTGATCCCGGCTTGTTACATGCGGGACCAGAGGACTCGGAGAGGCTCCCTGCCCCGGCGCCCTGCCCCGTGCCAGCATTCCTGGGGGGCAGCCTCTGCTGTCTGTGCCCCGGGAGCCCTCCCCCACAAATGCTATCGCCACAGGGGTTAAAATTCGCCAGCAGGGGCATCGAGCCCCTGCTGCATTGAATAGAGTGTCAAGGGCCACACCTCAGGTGTGACACTATGGGCAGTATTCAATGAGAAAATTCTCCGTGCATGGAGAGCGTTTTATTTCGCTCGCCATGCACTCTCCGTGTTTTTGCGGAGATTCTCCATGTTTGGAGATTCTCCGTCATGGCACTTTATCCACTATTCAATGTGGCTGATGCTCGCCGCCACTCGCGGCGAGTCTTAACCCCTGCAGCGGACGAGCGTCCGCGGCAGGGAGCTTTCAGGGAGCCGGGGGACGGAAGCAGCCAGAGAGATTATAGTCTCCCTGGCTGCTCCAGAGGAATGTAGAGGGGAGGGGGGCTCTCCGGGACCCAGGCAGCACAGGCTGCCCCCCCCTATAGCCAGCGGGGGACCCAGTATTCACTGCACCCGATCGTGCATGTTAACGATCGGGTGCAGTGAATATATGAATATCTAATGAGCGGCTCGAGCGCTCCGGCCCCCTGCTGGCTGCACTGTGTAAAAAAAAAAATATATATATATTTTTTTTTCAAATTAAATATATATTCATGTGCTATAAGCACATGAATAAAAATAACATGCCCCTTCACAGAAAAAAAACCTGATTTTTTGACACCAAAATTAAAAAAAAAAACCTTTTAGTTTAAAAGTTCACATTCCAGCTCCCCATCAAAAGATGGAGAATTGCTACACGGAGAGACACGGAGAAAATCACTTAGAAAGACGGAGAATATTTCACATTGAATAGGGTTGCTCGCTTTTGGAGAGCAAAATGCTCCGTCCAAGGCGAAAAAAGCAAAAATTCTCCATAAAACACGGAGAATTTTCTCATTGAATACTGCCCTATGATTTTTCACTCTTTATAGAACTATTGCAATAAGATTGCAATTTGCCAGTCTCTTGATGTTGCCCAGTAATAGCAGAATATATACATATTAAACTATTGATTAATTATTGAGACCGTCAGGTGATTCCCTAGAACATTATGCTGCAATATAATTAAAGGCATATTTTAATACTATTCTTGCCGAGAAAACAAGGTAATAATCCATGCAATGAAAGTATCACGGACTAATACAGAATTCTAAAAAGGAAACATATTTCCAACTTAGTAGGCACTTACCTCTTCCCGCCTCTGACTAGATGAAGGAAATTTAAGTTCTTTTCCTTGGTCATCTTTTGGATCAAATAAATATATGTAGTCTGATGAGTAACTCACAAGGACGTCTTGCCCATCTTCACTGTAGCACAAAGATGTTACACGGCAAGACTTGTTTGTTAGGTGTGAGGGAACGAAACGTGCACACATTCCTGTAGTTCCACGACTGTCTGTCATAAACATTGTAAGGCAAATAAGCATAAATGCATTCATTTAAACAGCCAAGTTTTAGGATGTGTTCTCAAAGTTAGAAGCAACTATATATCTAGGAAATTTTTAACCCTTTAAGTGTCATTATTACTGAGCCTCAAAATATCAGATAAAAATGGCAGTGTTGCTCACAGCGACTATTCTTTTAGTATAAATAAATACAAATACATTCAAATCAATTAATTGAAGTTTAGTTAAATATTGCCCCCAAAGAGAACAGTCACTGTGAGCAATGCTGGCATTTTTAGCAGACATTTTGCACATCACTCACGGCAACATTGGCACTCAAAGGGTTAAATCATAGTTGCCTACCCTCCTGCATCTGCAGGATACTCCCTGAAATAACAGCAATCTCCCTCTCGCCCTCATTAGTCTAGCAATCTCCCTCATTTCACCTAGCCCACATTACACTGTTACATTTTATGGGGGAAAAGGAATGATAGATAGATACAATTACATTGATTCATCAGCACCATGTCCCAGCACTTTACCAAGTATGGTATCTCTTTACCAAGTATAGTAGCTCCTACTAAATGCTTTGGGGCTCATCTACATTAGGATATAAGTCATTATAAAAGATTCCTCTCAGATGTAGCAGTACACACCCACGCTTCTAGGTGCCACGTTCACAATCTCTTTCCAAAATCTCTCCATATATGAAACTAGACACGCCCTTTGGGTGGAGCAGGACACGCCCCCTCAATAGGACACTGTGCAAAATTCTACTACCAACTATAATCTCCCTGAAGCTAGTTTTTAAAAGTAAGCAAGTATGGGTTAAATAAAGTATAGAAAGGACAATCGCTATATGGTGGAACCGCCAATGGGAAGGCCCAGCATTTCATGGGTGTTCCAATGAAAATGCTGAGCGTTTCCATGGTAATGCGGCCGTGACGCGGGTGCGGGGTGGGCAGCTGATATTTTCCTATATCAGCTGCATGCCCAGTTCTTGTGGAGTGTGCAAGCAAGTATAAGTGACCTGTGAGTCACTTAGAAAGGTGTGCTTGTTCCACATTAATCGATGGTCGGCGGCCATCGAATGATGTTGGTATTTCCACATAGGCTGCGAATGGATGTTTACATTAAACATCCATTCGCAGGCTGTGCGAATTAACCCGGCATGCGAGGGGAGGGCAGGCAGACCGGCATTCGATGGACGCCGTCTGGTGGACACGCAAGGCTGCGAATTTTTAGCCTTGCAAGTCAACCAGAGTAAGGGCCTAAGTGTATTTCATAATAAACACTATGTAAAATAAGCGTTAAAGTGATATTTCAAGTCTTGGCTTTCATTTGAGATATCCTGGCTGGGACGTATGGCGGCATTCAAGATGTCACTCCTCCCTAAATTAATGTACTTGTTCCGCACCATCCCCTTCGCTTTCCCCAAGAAGTATCTGAAGATAGCCACTTCCATACTGACTAAATATGTCTGGTCCACTAAGCCTCCAGCAATGGCCCGATCTAAAATGTCGATCCCAAGAGCCTTAGGAGGGCTTGACCTCCCCGATCTATATCAGTACCAGGCGGCTTGCCTCCTAGCCCCGATCAAACATCACTTTGAATATACGGCACCCAGAGCCTGGGTGAGCATTGAGCGAGCCCACTACACTCTTATCCCACTGACCTATTTAAAATACCAAGACACGTTAGGCCTCCCCTCCCAGGCCTGCTCCCATCTACTATAGCTACCCTAAACTCTTGGGACCAACTGCATACCACCCTCCACATCCAGACGGCCATCTCCACCTCCTTACCCATTACGACAGTAGCAAAACTAATCCCCAACCTCAATCTGAATGCATGGAAAGCTTGTGGAATCAATACCTTGGGGGATGCTATGGGAACCCATGCGTTACTCCCATTCTCCTCCCTGCAAGAAACTTTCTCATTACCAGCCTCAGAAAACTACCATTATATACAGATAGCCCATTGGTGGAAAGCCCACTTTCACAACTACTCCACCGGACGCACATTCCCAACTAGCCCTCTCCCGACCCAACCTGACGCACTCCAGGGGAGATATCTCCTTCTGGTATAGCACTCTGATGACCCCCGTGAATTCACTAGGACATCCGCACATAAAAAGTGGGAGTCTGACCTGGGCATCCAGTTCACCCCACTCCAGTGGCGCCAGATCTTCTTATCTTCCTACTCAATGTCCCGCTGCCTCAACCACACGGAGATGCACGTCAAATTGATTAACCGACTTTACCTGACTCCAGACCGCCTCCACACTTTCTGGCCGTCATGCTCCAACCAATGTTGGCGCCAATGTGGGAACATAGGCACCATATATCATATTTTCTGGACTTGCCCCAAACTTAGAGCATATTGGGAAGAGGTATTCAGATTAATCTCCACAGTCAACCCTCGCACCTGACCCAACTATTGCCTTGCTACAGGTGTTCCCCCAGGAAATCCCTCAAGGGAAAACGTATGTTCTCGGACATATATTCTCATCGCTGCTCAGGCAAATTTGGCCCAACACTGGAAGCAGGCATCCCCACCCCCCTTCCTTCAGGTTATCCTAAAAACAAACCACCACTTCCATATGGAGACCAGCTTCCTCCCCCAATCACCCAAACCCTCCCCCCCCTCACTCCCGTTGGTCCCCCTGGAGCAGATACACAGCCGAAGAGGAGGGGGCCGGGTCCCTGCCCTCCACTTCCACTCCCCAAGGGCCACAATTTAGCCTGAACGAACACCCTGATTCCCCCACCATCCCAGGAGTATAACCCTATGGACGTCCCCTTCCCACACGGTGGTTACTAGGCCCCTTTTGGAGGTGGCGACCGAGACGGGTTGTGCTAGTCTTCCTGCACAAGTAGGGTATTGCATTGCACTAAGAGGTTGTGTCCTTGGCTTTGTCTTTGTTTTATCTGTCAGTATGGATCGCTCTGCGTAGCGACTCGATCGGAGATGTCTATTATGTTGACCCCAACTTAATTGTATTGCATTTGAAGTCCAACCCCCCCCCCCCATTCCCCCCACGTTTCCCCCTTTTTACTTTCTGTACCCCATACAAAAACTTTGTACCAATAAAAATCTATTGATGTTAAAAAAAAAGTGATATTTCAATCTATTCTATCACAAACGAGAAGGCACTGCTGCAGTTCATTGTGAAAGTTTTGTTGCAAGTTAAAAAAAAAAAAATTGTAAAATGTTGTCAAATACAAACAGTAGTTTATATCATGAGTGTGTAGTACATTTTGTGCATTTATATAACTTCTTTCTTTTTTGTTTTTTTATTACTACAGTTGGAATCAAATATTCACATGTGCAGATATGCCTATTATTCAAGGCTAAATATAAGTCAATGGAATAAATATAAAATATACAGTACACAGGTCTGTCTAGGAAATAGATATGCCAATATATAACAAAGGCTAATCACAGACTGTATGACCAGTGTACAACTGCACATTTGAATATTTGATAAGGCACAAGTGATATCAAACTATATTTTTTAAGGTTTTATAATATACCCACCGGTGTCATCTATGTTTTTATTATTTTATTTAATACCATCTAATGTATCTAATGTTCTTAGATCCGGTTTGGCAGTTTTCGTGGGAAAGGATTATTGGATAGACACAAACTAGGTCGACAAGCATTAGGTCAACACCACTAAGTCGACATGACTGAAGTCATTAGGTTGACACAAGCATTAGGTCGACATGGGGAAGGTCGACAGTCAAAAGGGCGATTTGGGGTTTTTTGCTTTTTTTACCCAAATGTCGACACAGTCAACATGGACAACGAAACGTAGCACCACGTCCCCACGCATAGCTCGCTGCGCTCGCCATGCTTGGGGCACTATGCATCACTGTGCTCGGCACACTATTTTATTCTCCCACCACACCCTAGTGGATGGTAGGGCAGAAAATCGTGGCACTCGGGACTTGAAATAATAACACCAAACAGCCAAAGGTCCGTTGACGTTTCAGCCCTTTAATAGGGCTTTTTTTTTTTTTTCTGCAATATGTCTGAAAACTGAAATTTTATTTGATTTCAATAAAAGTGAAGTTTTATTACATCCAGTCTGTATGTGCACCATTTGGAGATGACATAGTTTTCTCTCTTGTCATATCCTTAAAATTATTATGGTTGTCATGTTATATTCCTGATAATTAATTTGCTAATAACAATAAGGGGCTTTTCAATAAATATTTGAAAATAACAAGAGGTGTGCAGCTGCTTTTGTGCCTTTTTATCTTCAAATTTTCCTTAATGGCTAGCAGTTTTGGAAAGAGATCACATAAGGTATCTCTTTGGAGTTTATCCTTTTAAACTACACCCACATGTAAATCTCAAAATAACTATTTTCATTTGTTTGGAATAATAGCCACCAGTTTGATGTAGGAGTAAATAATAATAACAAGGTCTGGAATGTTATGTAATGTCAATTCCCTCTACAGGTTAGTAGGCTAACAATAATCTTGTAACGTACTTGTGATTCCTGTTGCAAGCATCCGCCGATCATATATTCTCACAGAACTATCCGAACATCCAACTGCGAGGTAATATGGTGCTGGAGGACAAACAGTTATTGAGGTAGCAGCCCGTCTGCAATATATTAAAACATCCTATAAAAAATAAAAGAAAAATAAACTGAAACAGAAAGCGCTAATAAAATTATAATTTTCGGTTATATCTACAGACTATCAAAAAGCTAAATATAATAGCTTTAGTAAACATTTGTCTACACTTTTTTCTAAATCTTTTTTCTGAAAATCTGTGCAAGGTAATAAAATACAAAACAAAAACACAATAAAAAAAATCAGTGGTTTCCGGTTCCAGACCCGATAGGAATTGATTGGTCTGAATAATACAGGTTCAGTATACCTTATCCGAATATCAAATGTATTTGTGTGTATTTCATGTGGTTGATGTGTTTATAAATCATAAATGCAAGATACCTCAAAATACATAATTGAAATTTTTAAATATTCCGAAATACAGAATAATCCCTTATCCAAAACTCTCCTGGTCCCGAGCATTTTGGATAAGGGATACTCAACCTGTATATACTTATTTTAAAAATTTCATGACTAGACCAATTTAACATTTTGGAAATGTTAAATTTCACTTGGAATAATTTTTTTGGTACTTGTTTCCTAGCACGGCGCCAGCAATTAAAATTGTATCCATCGGGTCCTAAAAAATTGCGTCGATCGCATCGCATGCAACCAATTTACATTTGGCCCAATGTTAAATGCTCCCCAGACCCCAATTTTCATTGTATCCCCACCCTAATGGGTCAAATCCCCCCCATTGTTAACGCCACCCCACGATGAACGCCAATCCGAAGTGTGGCAAGCCCGCGAGGGGCGGCGGTACGCGTCTTCCGACCTTTTCATACCCGCACTATCCACGTCAGCGTGGAGTTGATTTAACATAGTGTGGCGAGCACAGCGAGCCACCGAGCCCGAAGCATGGCGAGTGCAGCGTGCCCCGCGTGGGGCCGCACATTACTTCACAGGTACTACGCGGGGCTCGCCACGCTTTGGGTTCAGTGGCTCGCTGCGCTCACCACACTATATAAAATCAATCCCGACGTGGATAGTGGGGATATGAAAAGGTCGGAGGACGCGTACCGCCGCCGCTCGCCACACTTCCGGTTGGCTGACATCGTGGGCTGGCGTTAACAATGGGGGGCCATTTCACATACAAATTACCCATCAGGGTGGGTATACAATAAAAAATCGGGTCTATTGGGCCATTTAACATTGTTCCCTATGTAAAACCGGGTCCATCGCATCGGTCGCATTGTATGCCATTATAATGGCATACAATGGACCCGATTTTACATAGGAATTTAACATTGAATACAATGCATTCAATGTTAAATCGCGTCGGTCGCATCACATGCCATTAGAACGGCATGCGATGGACCCGATTTTCTAATTGTCGGGAAAAGGCTAAAGATAGCCCAAAAATTGCGTCGATCGCGTCCATCGCATACCTTAACTTAAGGTATGCGATGACCCACGATGGGCGCCGTGCTGGGAAACAAGTACCTTTTTTTTTTGTTCCAAATTTAGATTTTCAGGTGGCGGAAATGTGTTTGTAGAAGGGCCAGGCCAAGTAGAAGATGTGCAGGTTAAGATGTATTAGGTGGCGATAGTCTCTCAGAAACCAAGAGTCATCAAATATATAAATAAATGTTCTGCCATACAATTAATTGCAACAATGTTAGAAATTAGAAACAGTTATGTTACCGCCGATGTTCCATATGCGGCATTAGTATC
Source organism: Crinia signifera (assembly GCF_055691185.1). NCBI lineage: Eukaryota > Metazoa > Chordata > Amphibia > Anura > Myobatrachidae > Crinia > Crinia signifera. The sequence goes on along the minus strand of NC_139218.1, from coordinate 166,627,209 downwards.
CACTGTTTGGTGTAACAAATAGCTCCTGTAATACCACAGGAGCTATTTATATTGGATGACTCTTGGTTTTTGAGAGACTATCGCCACCTAATACAGCTTAACCTGAAGCTGAGCTACTGTATAAACCAATGTCTAAACTGGCATTTTGGTGCTTCCCAAAAGGGACCAAAAATAACATTTGATTAAGATAAGCGACCTTAAAGCTTTTGAGGACCAATATGTACTGTATATGTATACTGTGTGTACCATTTTTTTATTATATGTAATGTTTTATATGTGTATGTTTATTTTTTATGTTTTATTTTTTGTGTACCTTTGAGTGCCCCACGCCTTTTTCTTTTCTTAATGAGGGAGATTGCTGCTATTTCAAGGAGTCTCCTGCAGAATGCAGGAGGGTAGGCAGCTATGCTAGAGATAGCAAATATATGTACTACAGTATGTTCTTTATACAAAGGCTGACACAAATATAGGGCTCAAAAACAAATGCATACAGTATATTTCTGTAGTTAAGCATTCTTGTGTACACTGATTATTAGCCATTTAGAGTAAAAATATTTATAGCACAAGAGAAGCAATCATGAAAAAAACAATTAGGTGATTATGTAACTGAGAGAAAGGCTGCATGTAATGTAGTTATTATGTCAGGAGAGGAATGTACGCTTAAAGAAAGTGGACAAAGGGAGTAAGGTTCTAATCACGGTTGTAGGAGGATGGTAAAATCAACTCATACTTAACTACTTTTTTAGTCTTCTCTCCAGGCAAAGCCCAGACAGGAGACACTGTAGGCCACTTTTCTGGGTGGGGCTGAACTGAGCTTAACCTTATACAGGGAAATGCATGTGATTCATGGTGAGGGAAGGATCTTAATTATGTCAGTCCAGATTTTTAGACCCACCCCATTTCCACAATTGCTGCTGATTATTCCACTAGCTTGCTCACTAGGAAGCAGTCTGGATGAGTCCGCTTACTCTTTAAGGGCTTCGGGGGACTACCCCAAAAACTGGGAGACTCCTATGGCTCCCATGAGGATAGGCAAGTATGTTTCAACTGAACCTCTTCAAGAAACATCCAACAACATATTACAATTAAACAAAGTCCTTGTAGGTGGGAATTGGGTTGATAACAATATGGGTACATGCTTGGAGATCATTTGCATTTTGTTAATATATTTTCTTTAGCTCTTAAGGGATAATAGCTTATTCTTATGGTACTTGTTTCCTAGCACGGCCACAACGATCATGATCGTGGTCATCGGGTGTAAAATCGGGGGCATCGCATGCACTAAAAAACGGGTGCGATGGTCCAGACGCAATGCCCGCAATTTCCCCATAGAGAACAATGTTAAATGCTTCAATTTACCCGCGATGACCCCGATTTCCCATAGGAAACAATGTTAAATGGCTCAATTTACCCAAATCATCATAGGGAACAATGGTAAATGGGCCTGAAACCCCCAAAAACACCCCTGAACATTGAAATGTCCCCCCAAAAGTAGTTTACGCCACCACGCGATCAACGTGAACCCGAAGCGTGGCGAGCGCAGCGAGCCCGCGAGGGGCGGCGGTACGCGTCCTCCGACCTTTTCATACCCCCACTATCCACGTCGGCGTGGAGTTGAGAATAGAATAGTGCCCGAAGCGTGGCGAGCGCAGCGTGCCCCGCGGATACCTGTGAAGCCCGCGAAGGGACGCGTTTACCTGTGAAGGTATCCGCTGCGCTCGCCACGCTTCGGGCTCGGTGGCTCGCTGCGCTCGCCACACTATTCTATTCTCAACTCCACGCCGACGTGGATAGTGGGGGTATGAAAAGGTCGGAGGACGCGTACCGCCGCCCCACGCTGGCTCACCACGCTTCGGGTTCACGTTGATCGCGGGGTGGCGTGAACTACTTTTGGGGGGACATTTCAATGTTCAGGGGTGGTTTTGGGGGTTTCTGGCCCATTTACCATTGTTCCCTATGATGATTTTGGTAAATTGAGCCATTTAACATTGTTTCCTATGGGAAATCGGGGGCATCGCGGGTAAACTTAAGCATTTAACATTGTTCCCTATGGGGAAATCGCGGGCATCGCGTCTGGACCATTTAAGCATTTTTAGCCGCATACGACGCGACCGACGTGATTTTGACTGTTTTCAATGCATTTCAATGGCAAAATCGGGGGCATCGCGTCGGTCGCGTCGCAGACCACTAAAAATGACACCCAATGCCCGCGATTGTGGCCGTGCTAGGAAACAAGTACCATTCTTATTACTACTTTTAGAGTTTAAAAAGGGCCACATAAGGCATCAATACCTCTCATAAATCTATTCAGAAATAAATCAGTTGTAATAGTGCCTGCTAACAACAGTCAGGGGATTTCTCACTATTAAGTATATATAACAAAGATTGTTTCATTGTTCAAAGCTATTTTACTCTGCTGTTTGTACTTAATTGTATTTATACCTTTATTAGAACTTCAAATAACCCTAATAGGCCATGGTTTCAAGATTTCTTTAATTTTGCACAGCGAATTTAATGTTTTTGCTGAATCAGTAAATAGCCTGCTTTTTTCCACAGAAAGGGGATATTATCTAATTTAGCTTGCAGTATGATAGTGTTAATTTCATCTACGAAAATTTAGACTAAAAGTATTTGTCGACTAACGTACAGATGGAGCCGGCCTCATTTTTGCAGGATAGTATCGCCAGCCCCCACCAGTGGTCGGCTCTCGCCAGGGGCGTGCAAGCCCGAGACGCTCGCACGCCCCGTGCCCATGGAGCTGGCTACGGGTTCCCGCCGCCTCCCCCAGTGCCCCTCGCCGACCCCCCCTATCCCTGCCCTTCTCCCTGAAGTCGAGATGGGCAGGAACCCGCAGCGACACCGTCCTGAAACTGGGACGCACGTACGTGTGAGACTCACGAGCGTCCCTGTCAGATGGAGTGCCTCTTCGCCATCGATCGACAGCGAGGACATTCTGGCGATCCCCGGCCAAGGAAGAGAGGCGCTCCATCTGTATTTTCCGTGAGTAAAATGTAATGATAACAAATGTAAGAATGTTTTAATAACGAAAATGTTGCCTAAACATTCCTCTATGTTGTCATGACTAAAATTGACTAGATGAAAATGCTGTATAATTTTCGTTAGTTTTCGTTAATTATTCAAGTGATTGATTTTCTGTATTCTTTAATTAATAATACGTTGTTTTTTTTTATAAAGTTTTATCCATCCTCTCTAACCTTAAAATTACTTTCATGTGCTGCGGCTGTGCAACAAATCTTTGTCATGAGCATCATACAGATGTGTCCTCATACATCGTGGCTGCGTACCGCATAACATGCGCTATGCGAATCACGCCTGCTCCTTGCGATATAGTCCCGTTATAAATCGCGGTAGATATGAAAGTAATGTTGTAATTGTAACCTGCAATACTACTGATTGACCACCAGATGTCACTTTTCCTAAACAGTACAGCACATGCCTGTACATGTCATTGGTGTGTTCTGTAATATTGTATACAGTAATTCACACATACTGTACAGTACTCTGTAACGCTTGTTTATATGGTATAAATAAGGGTGACAAAAAAAGCTGGCCAATCAACTTTCTTTATAAAAAAAAAAAAAAATCTGTCTTCTACAAAACGCAATGTCAGGCTGCCACGCAACTTCCCACTACAGATTTTGTCCTTAATTTAGTGAAAAAGTCCTTACATTAGGGAAAGCGTACTTGGATTGAATTTGAAAGAACATATGTGTTCGGATATACATGTCGTTGGTACAGATTGCTTCTGTATCAACATGGAATCCATGCTAACCTTTACTAATGCTGGATAACTTTCACATGGTACATTATTTAAGAAGCTGTCTATCATTACACTGTACTGCACCATGAAAACAGCGCACTCTACGGGGCATGTCTCATACTGGACTGTATATTGTACACCAATGGAGCAACTAAAATCACAGGTGTCTGTAGCCTAGCAGTTAGAGGCACAGTTATATTAGCAGCAATACCGGTTTGATCCACAGTGGGATACAATTATTATTATTTAGAAAGGAGAAAATGGGGGGGGGGGGGGGGGTCACAGGGCAATGTGAAAAACAGAATAGCATAAAATTTACAATTGACAATAGAGGATTCATATGTAAATAGCAAAATGATCAAATAGAGCATCAATGGGAAAAGTATAAAGAATAAAGAAGTCCGCCTACATATGGGATGTGTGTTGGCAGCCCCCTGAGAGGAACTCCTGCCAATCAGACCACTTCGGTAGAAGTGAGGAATGAGAAGGGGAGTATCGACTATATAAGGTTTCCATAGTACAATTGTGAGTAAGCTTAGCCATTATTAGGTCCACTGGGGGTGGAGTAGGGTGCTTCCAAAATTGTGCGATGGCGGTTTTAGTGGCGATAAACATATGCATGATAAGGTATCTATTATGGATAGGAATACAATCTGGGAAGATATGTGGGGACAAGGCGATATGGAGGCCAGTTGCCTTCAGTATGATGTCTTCAACCCAATTCCATAGAGGGCGGAGATGTGGGCATGACCAAAAAATGTGAATAACATCACCCACCGATCCACAACTCCGCCATCTCAAGTCAGACTGTGCTGGCCAGAATTTGTGTAATCTAGCAGGGGTTAGATACATGCGGTAGAACAGTTTCATATACATTTGGACATGGGAAATACATTTGGTACTTATGGAGTATCACGGCTCCCACGATGGCCATCGTATGCGAAAAAATAACATTGCATCGCAGATTTTGCACTGAAAAGCATCCAAATGCATTGGAATTAGTATTAAACATGTTCAGTGGCCCCCAACTGGCATTTTTGAGGCTGTACCACCCCCACTATCAACGCGAACCTGAAGCATGGCGAGCCCGCGAGGGGCGGCGGTACGCGTCCTACGACCTTTACATACCCCCACTATCCACGTCGGCGTGGAGTTGAGAATAGAAAGTGTGGCGAGCGCAGCGAGCCACCGAGCCCGAAGCAGGTACAGGTGTCCGCGTCCCCTCGCCACGCTTCAGGCTCGGTGGCTCGCTGCGCTCGCCACACTTTCTATTCTCAACTCCACCGACATGTTTCACTGAACTCTGTCAGCTTTTTCAAGGTGAAAAAGCTTGAAGAGTTCAGCGAAACATGTCGGTGGCTATCTGAGCAGACCTCCAATTATCACTTGGCATCACCTTATCCTCTGCTGATGAAATAAGAGCCCTGGCTGACTGGATTTCCACCAAAACGATACTGCTGATACTAAAAGCCTTTTGGTCGACCAGATACCAAGCAAAACCACACTTTTTACCACCAAATTGATTGGGAAGCCCCACAAGGTCTGAGAACTTCCTCCAGCGGTACTTTACCACCAAAGCACAGCCACACTCATAGTGAGGACACTGGATCCTACCTGGAATAATCCCTCTAACAAATGGTGAGACTCTGACATTTATTGCTCTCAGCAGTGGCTCTATTTAACAATATACCTTAAGAGGACTACCCAAATTGCCAATACCATCCATAAGAGGCTGCTCACACTTATGTTTTAAAACTATTGTGTTTAAATTGTGTATTTTTTAATAAATGTAAAATCTTTTTTCAGACAATCCCTACATGTTCAATTTTATTTAAAGGAACAGCGCTGCTTTATTATATAGACGTAAGTTTATATGTGTTCTTTTTTGCCATTTGTATTAGAGGTATACTATAGACCTCACCCAAGCAGCAGCTAGATTGTGGTTTACAAAAACATCTCATCTCAGCGCCTAGTTCATCCTTTCCTTTTTGGTAAGAAACCACTTGCAACCAGAATAAAGGTCAGTGATCCTTTTAATGCCCTTGTCATACCATGAAAACAAGTTCAAAATGGGGATTAAGGTGGAAAGGCCTAGTAAAGTCAAATTAGGTGAAGGCAGGTTTAACAACAGAAATCTGGAGAATTTGTCCCATGCTTTAAGAGTGTCCAATGAAGCTCTAGAACATGGGTCCTCAAACTGCGGCCCTCCAGATGTTGTGAAACTACAAATCCCAGCATGCCTTGCCACAGTTTTGCTATAAGGGAGTGTTAAAACGGTGGCAAGGCATGCTGGGATTTGTAGTTTCACAGCATCTGGAGGGCCGCAGTTTGAGGACCCATGCTCTAGAACTGGGGTAGCCAACCCTAGTCCTCGAGAGCTACCAACAGTGCATGTTTTGCAGGTCTCCTCACAGAATCACAAGTGAGCTAATTAGCTCCATCTGTGTATCTTTTAAAATGTGTCAGTGATTAATGAGTGCAGCTGTGCAGCAGCTAGGTTGTCTGGAATATGTGAACTATAGGTAGCTCTCGAGGGCTAGGGTTGGCTACCACTGCTCTAGAAGCTTGTGCAAAAATGGATCTAGCTTTAGGCGGTCACCAAATTAAGTCCAACAGGGAAAGGGAGTTCAACATGCTCAATTCCAGCACCACCCACGGATTAAGGCAAGAGGAACCAGACCAGTCGCTAATTTGATTTATCGAGCATGCCAACAATTCTAGATTAGGATATGATAGTCCACCAACTTCCTTAGACATCATGAGGTATTTTTATTGCAAGTTTGGGACTTGCATTGTTCCTTACATATTTGTTAAGAGCTGCCTGGAATTTCTTGAGGCAAAAGGGAGGGAGGAGCCTGGGGATAAACCTAAATAGATAAAGGATTTTAGGGAGGATTGTCATTTTAACCATCGTCATCCTACCCATCCAGGAAATCTCATGGGACAATCAGTCTTTGGTGAAGGCTGTTATGTTTCAATAGGGGGCCATAGTTACTCTCAAGGAGAGTCTCTTCAGTGGCTGATAAGCAGATGCCCAAATAGCGTAGGGAGCCGGTTTGCCAACTATACTTATATTTGGATTGCAGGGGGAGTAAAGTTTCAGGTAGCATATTCAGCGGTAGGACCTCTGTTTTAATAGTGTTTGGTTTATATAGGGAGGCCATTGAGTAGTTCAAGAGGATATTATGTTACTCTGGGAGGGACTTCATCGGATCAGTAAGAAAGAGCAGGACATCATCAGCAAACAGACATATTCCATGGTGGAAACCATTAATAATTGGGCCAGTGAGGAGGGATGAGGTGCGTATGCGCTCAGCAAGGGGTTCTGTTGCTAAGACAAACATTAACGGGGATAGGGGACATCCTTGTCTGGTGCCATTACTAATTTGGAATGGGGAGGACAAGAAGCCATTACTAAAAACCCGGGCAGGGCCGGCGCCACCACTAGGCAGCCTTAGGCATTTGCCTAGGGCGCCGGCCACTGGAGGGCGGAGGTTTGGACCAAGTCACCCCCCCTGGAGCCAGGTGAGCATGCCCGCAGATATCCCCAACCCCACACCTCCCACTTTGGAGCCCCCAGGCAGGTCGGCGGCTGCATAAAATCTCTCCCGTGGAGCCCGCCGCGGTATCCCCCCCCCCCCCAGAGCAGATCGGTGACTGCATCAAACCCCCCCTCCCCGCAGCATATCCAAACTCACCACGTGGAGCGGGTGACTGGCCGGCCGCACATCATCCCCGTGGAGCCCGCAAATGGAGCAGGTCGGCTCTTGGGCAGCAGGGCGCATCGAGACAGTTTGGCCACACATCCCCCTGTGCAGTACCCCCCCCCCCGTAGAGCGGGTGTGCGGCGGGGCGCGCACCCTCCCGCCCCGCCTGGGGCGCTGATGGCACTCACACCGGCCCTGAACCCGGGTGCTTGGGGATGAATAAAGTGAGAGGATAGCTTGAAAGAAACAGCCTGAAAAACCATACTTGAGTAACACTGCCTTCATATAGCCCCAATGAATTCTGTCAAAGGCTTTTTCTGCATCTAGAGAAAGAGCCATCAGGGAGGAGCCGGATCGTATATAGTGTTCCAGGATAGTGAGAGCTCTCCGTGTATTATCTGGGCATTGACAGCCAGGGACAAAACCTACTTGGTCCGGGTGAATCAAACTAGGGAGCAGTGGGTTCAATCTGTTCGCAATTAGCTTGGCATATACTTTAATGTCAGTGTAAGTTTGATCTTTTCCAGGTTTTAGTATGGTGATGATACGAGCCTCAAGCATTTCTGGCGGGAAGATCCTAACGTAGCACCAGAATCATACACCTGTAAAGGGACCGGAATAAGGGTAGATTGAAAGTAGTGTAAAAGTTATTAGAGAAGCTGTCTGGTCCTGGAGCCTTATCTTTTTTCAATGATCTAATGGCAAGACGGATTTCTTTCTCCGACCAGGGGGTGTTAAGTGAATTAAGGGATTGGGCTGAAAGGGTTGGAAGGGATAATCCAGAAAGAAAGGCCGATATTGATTCTGGGAAATGCTGGGGGATAGAAGAGTCATTAGCTAAATTATAAAGACGTGCATAATAGTCCGCAAAGGCATTGGAAATATCCAATGGATTAGTAAATTTGGCACCAGCGCATTTATAATAGTGGAAGCTCATATTTCTTTGCCTTTTAGTTTTCTAGCTAGAAGTCGAGACGCCCTATTACCTTCTACATAAAATCTTTGGTTCAATTTAGCAATATTTGCATTAATTTACGGAGGTATAGGTCTCCAATTCTAGCCTCTAAAGATTTTTGTGTTGCAAGTTCTTGACGCTTGTCTGGAGGCAATCTGAATAATTGTCCCTCGGATTACCACCTTAAGAGCACACCAAAAGTTGGTAGGGGATGTGTTTTCAGGTTTATTATGTCGGAGGAAGTCATGTAGGGAGGAGTACACACGTAGTACAGGCTCATCTCAGGGAAGGAATATTGGTGGCTGAACAGTAACCTGAGAGGTCCAATGTGGTTCCCGTGGCCGACCTCAGTGCCCGGGAGACCAATGTAGTGTCCAGGTATAACTTATTAGAAGTTATGGACCAATCAGGTCTTAGTTACGGAGTGGTTGTTGGAGGTCCAGAAGAGTAAGGGGTTTGCCATAAGTCCAACACCTTTAGGCCTTCATCCAGAGAGCGGAGCACAACTGTTGAGTCATCCCAGGAAATTATCAACTTGAAAGGGAAGCCCCATCTGCATGGGATGGAAGCTAGGTGTAATGCTGAGGTGAGATTCGAGAAGGATCTCCTTTTTTGCAGATTGGACGAAGAGAGATCTCCGTAGAGCTGCAGAGGGTCCAGTATCGAGGAATGTAGCTCAGGGTCACGTGATGCTCAGGGTCACGTGAGGCTCTAAGGCTCTCAGTGACTCCCGCCGTGAGGCTCAGGGTCACGTGAGGCTCTAATGCTCTCAGTGACTCCTGCCAGGAGTCACTGAGAGGTCCGCCGCTTCGTGGGTGGCAGCCCGCGGCTCAGCAGGGACCCGGGGAGAGTAGAGGCCCGGGCATCAGGCAGAAGTCGGCGGTGAGTGCGGGAGAGGCCGCGCTCCGCACTGCGACAGGCCACAAATCGAGGCTGCGGTGCCGGCTGTGAAGTAGGCCCCGGCAGTCAGGCAGTACAGCGGGTGTCAGGGATGCGGCAGCGGACCCTGGGTGCGTCCGGAAGCAAGATCGGGGAAAGGTAGAAGGGCAGCGGGGGACAGAGAGCAGGGGAATAAGGGCTCTAAAAAAGGTTTTCAGGCCAGAGCTCAGTAGGCTGCGTCCGACCCAGTTGCTAGGTAAGCCACGCCCCCATTATTAATTTTTTAAAATGTACTAATACTAAATAAAGTTATTTGGTGCTTTGCAAATTCCTTTTGCCTTTTGCACAAAAAAATGAACAATGGCAGGCTGCCATGTACGGTTATTGTCTTTACATACTGAAAGTTACAAAGAACGTTTTGTTTCCGCAGGAGTAGACTGCCCACTTCAGGTAAAAGTCCTTACTTTAGGGAAAGAGTACTTGAATTGAATTTGCAGGAGCAGATTTGATCTGATATACATGTTGTTGGTAGAGATTGCTACTGTATCAACATGGAATCTATGCTATCCTTTACTAATACTGAATCATTTTCACATGGTACAGTATTTAAAGAGCTGTCTACTATTACGCTGTACTGCACCATGAAAATAGCACAGTCAGACACAGACTGACACCTCAGACAAAAAATGTTGATTGCAGTCTGTCTTCCTGTTGTTGCCCTGCTATTGGTCGACCATAATTCAAATGCACCTACCAACCTTTGGGCGGGAAGGTTTTCCTTTGTCTGTGCCAGCATACAGTAAATTCAGCTACAGATGCCAATACTGTTAAACTATCCAATTTGTATTCCTTTTGCACAAAAAAAAATTAACCCCTTCATGACAGAGCCAGTTTTTGCCTTCCTGACAGAGCCCTTTTTTTCAAATCTGGCATGTATCACTTAAGTGGGGATAACTTTTTTTTGCTTTTACTTATCCCAGTGATTTTGAGATTGTTTTCTCGTGACACATTGTACTTCAAGTTAGTGGTAAATTTTCGTGGATACAGTCTGTGTTTTTTTGTGAAAAATACCAAAATGTCGTAAAAAAATGGAAAATTTTGCGATTTGCAAAATGTTAAATTTTCTGCTTGTGAGACAAATAATCTTACCACTCAAAATAGTGAATAACTAACATAGACCATATGTCTACTTTATGTTGCCATCATTATTTCAACCTCATTTTCATTTTTTTGGACACTAGGAGGCTTAAAATATGAATAGCAAATTCTCAAATTTTCAAGAAAATTTCAAACTCTGATTTTTTTAGGGACCAGGTCAGTTATGATGTGACTTTGAGTGACTTGTATGTGAGACACCCCCATAAATGATGCCATTTCAAAAACTGCACCCCTCACAGTATTCAAAACAGCATTTTGGAAGTTTGTTAACCCTTTAGGTGTTTCACAGGAATTAAAACAAAGTGTAGGTGAAATTTCAAAATTTCATTTTTTTTGCAGAGTTTCAATTTTAATACATTTTTCTAAGGAACACAGTAGATTTTACTAGAGAAATGTGACTACAAATTGATTCCCCCAATTCTTTGGTTTTCATAAATATCCTATATGTGGCCCTAGTGTGCACGGTGACCAAACCACAGGCTTCATAATAGAAGGAGCACCTACTTGATTTTGGAGCCTCCTTTTTATGAGATTATTTTTTAGGCACAATGTAGGTTTCTAGGCACCATAAGATGCTAAAAGTTAGGTACCCCCCTACAAGTGACCCCATTTTGCAAACTACACCCTTCAGGGAATTCATCTAGGGGTATAGTGTACATTTCAAACCCCCAGGGGTTTCACCAATTGTGGTACAACTGGGCAGTGAAAATGAAAAAAAAATAATTTTTCATTTTCACAGCTCAGTTGTATCAAAATTGGTGAAACCCCGGGGGGTTTGAAATGTACACTATACCCCTTGATGAATTCCCTGAAGGGTGTAGTTTGCAAAATGGGGTCACTTGTGGGGGGGTTCCACTGTATGGGTGTTTCGGGGGTCATTCAACCAGAATCTGTGCTGCAAAATCCAAAAATCACTCCTTCCCTTCTGAGTCCTGCCATGCACCCAACTGGTATTTTTTGGTCACACATGAGGCATTGCCGTACTCGGGAGAAATTGGGGCACAGATTTTGGGGTGCTTTGTCTCCTTCATTCCTTGTGAAAATGAAAAATTTTGAGCCAGATCTGCATTTTTGTGTAAAAAAATGTAATTTTTTACAGAAAAATGCAGTTCTGGCTCAAAATTTTTTATTTTCACAAGGAATGAAGGAGACAAAGCACCCCAAAATCTGTGCCCCAATTTCTCCCGAGTACGGCAATGCCTCACGTGTGACCAAAAAATACCAGTTGGGTGCATGGCAGGACTCAGAAGGGAAGGAGTGATTTTTGGTGGTGGAATGAATGGTGGGTGCTATGTCGCATTAGCAAGACCCCCGAAGCACCAATACAGTGGAACCCCCCCACAAGTGACCCCATTTTAATCACCAGCTTTGGGAGGGGGGCTGGCGCTGCGGCTGGCGGGGGGGTGGGAGGGGTGCTGGTGCTGCGGCAGCCGGGTGGGTGGGAGGGAGGGGGGCTGCCGGGTGGGAGGGGGGGGGGGGGCTGGCGGTGCGGTATATACACACACACACACACACACACACACATATATATATATATATACATACACACACACATATATATATATATATATATATATATATATGTGTGTGTATGTATATATATATATATATATATATATATATATATATATATATAGTTTTTTAGTGCATATATTTATTTATTTTACTTTTTCTGCAGCTTGATGCTGCTGCTGCTGCTGCGGGGGGGAGGGGGGAGGAGGTCAGCGCTGCGTGCGCTTCAGACGCTCCGGGGGAGCCGCTACTGCTGCCACTGCTGCCGGGTGAGTGCCCGGCGGGTTTGAGGGGGGGGCTGCACATCGGAGGTGATCGGTGCTGTACTTGACAGCACCGATCACCACCGATCCCTGTGTTACCGAGCGGCTTAGCCGCCGGTAACACAGGAAACGCTGTGAATGGCTGTTCAGATTTGAACAGCCAATCACAGCGATCGCCGACCGGGGGGGGCACCCCTGCCCCCCCTGGGCGGCGAGGGGGGATGTCTGCTGTCAGGGACAGCAGACATCACCTAACTGTCACTGCGTCTCTAGACGCAGTGACAGTTAGAAGTCATGACGTATATATACGTCATGTGTCGGGAAGTACTTCCCGACCATGACGTATATATGTCAAATGTCGTGAAGGGGTTAAGAATGGCAGGCTGCCATGTACATGATACAGTTATTGTCATTACATACTGTAAGTTACAAAGAACGTTTTTTTCGCACAAGTAGATTTCCCACAGGTAAAAATCCTTCCTTTAGGGAAAGAGTACTTGGATTGAATTCGCAGGAGCACATTTGATCTGATATACATGCCGTTGGTATACAGCTATTATCGTTACATACTGAAAGTTAGAAAGAATGTTTTTTTTTCACACAAGAAGATCTCCCACTACAGGTAAAAGTCCTTACTTTATTGAAAAAGTACTTGGATGGGATTCGCAGAAACAGATTTGTCCATTGTGGATTTTGCTAATGCTGGATAACTTTCACATGTTACAGTATTTAAGGAGTTGTCTATCATTATGCTGTAATGCGCCATGAAAAAAGCGCACTCTACGGGGCATGTCTCATACTGGACAGTATGCAAATGGAGCAACTAAAATCACAGGTTTGCAGACAAAGCATTGTTATTTTCTGCAGTGTTAAGTTGATAAAGATACTGTATTTAGTATGCGCTATTCACATGGTACTGTATTGTTCCCAGTCTACAGTAGGCACCTGCCACCCTGTGGTAGTTTGAAAGTCAATACATGCTTCTGCACCTCCCCCCACGATCACTCATTAGTATTCATTCCCATTGAGCCCACTGATTACTGTATACAGTATGTCTTTAGCAAAACACCTCCACCAGCCACTTTGTGCATGGTCACATTAGTGAGTGAAGAACTACTGTAAATGCTGCAAAATGACTATGTTCACCCTATTGGGTGTTTGTCCCTACATTGTGTACTCAATCCGGGATCGCAATCGCAGACAAAGCAGTGTCATTTTCTGCAGTGTTTTAAGTTGATAAAGATACTGTATTTACTGTAGTACGCTATTCACATGGTACTGTATTGTTCCCAGTCTACAGTGGGTACCTGCCGCCCTGTGGTACAGTTTGAAAGTCAATGCATGCTTCTACACCTTCCCCCATGATCACTCATTAGTATTTATTCCCACTGAGCTCCCTGTATACTGTATGTCTGTAGCAAACACCTCCTCCAGCCACTTTGTGCAAGGTCACATTAGTCAGTGAAGAACTGCTGTAAATGCTGCAAAACGACTACAGTATGTTCACCCTATTGGGTGTTTGTCCCTACATTGTGTACTAAATCCGGGATAGCAATCGCAGGAAAAGTAGTTTCCTCTTATGCATTCCAGATTTAGTTTTTATACAAATAGACAAACGCAATCCATTGTATACTGTAGTACCACTCACTTCCTACTGTATCACATTAATTTCACTTCCACATGGTCTTTATTGCATTGCCTGCTCCCTTGGTTTGATTGCTTTGGCATACTGTCTTCCATGTGTACTGCGTTCTGAGTCATGCGCTGGGGAGTGTATCTACTGTAACAATGGCAGCAATAGAAGTAAGAGGGCTGCGTTACTCCTGAGCAGAGCTGCTCATTCTTGTTACTTGCCGGGACCGCCCATTGTGCAGTAACAGAGAGAAGAGGAGAGCATATAAAAAGCTAGGAAACAAATCCTGTGTAAATATCGCAGGTCAAGAAATATCATCAAACCGGTATTGCTGCTAACAGTACAGGTGTGTCTTTAACCACTAGGCCACAGACACATGTGAATTTAGTTGCTACATTGGTGTAAAATATACAGTCCAGTATGAGACATGCCCCCATAGAGTAAAGAGTAATGATAGACCGCTCCTTAAATAATGTACCATGTGAAAGTTATCCAGCATTAGTAAAGGTTAGCATGGATTCCATGTTGATACAGTTGCAATCTGTACCAACGACATGTATATCAGATCAAATCTGCTCCTGCAAATTTAATTCAAGTACTCTTTCGCTAAAGTAAGGACGTAAGCTGTAGTGGGAAGTTGGACAAAATCTGTAGTGGGAAGTTGCATGGCAGCCTGACATTGCGTTTGTTTTTATTTTATATAAGAACGTTGATTGGCCAGCTTCTCACTGATCAATGTCAACTCCAACATCGTTGTATTCAACACCGTAGACTTGACGTGGAACATTCCTCACCCAGTGGAAAAACTATGTATTACATGAAGTGGAACATACCGCGGGCCATAACGCAATCTACAACTTGCGACCCGGAGGCCTAAAAGCATGATGTGAGCCACGATGTATAAGGACACATCTGTATATATAATATGCAGGCTTACAGCTTCATTTTATTTTGCAGTAGACTAGTACTGTACTTATATCAGGCAGGTTGTATTTTTCTTTAATTATTTAAATTCAGATTTTTAATTAAAAAAAATTGTATTCTTGTATTAATATTTGCAGAAAATATATGACCTATTGTGAAGGAAATAGCATTTTTGTTGCACTTGTTTGATACCTAGATTACTAAACATATAGTGAAAGGTATACTATGTATTCAAGGGAATGATCTTCAGCAAAATCCATTACAGTATCAATAAACTGCAAAGCTATGACTAAATCAATGACTAAAATGAGACGAAAATGTTCGTCAAGGTCCACTGACTAAACTTGACTAAGAAGATATTAAAAAATTTGACTAAAATGTGACATTTCATTTTGTTAAATTTTAGGAAAGTGACTAATGGTGTGTACACATGGTGAGATTCCTTTGCTATTTGACTAATGCTGTGTACACACGGTAAGATTTAACATTAGATTTTGACTATATAGTCAAAATCGCATGGAGATCTCACAGGTTTTTTACCTTGCGATCCCGATGCATGCTCCCAGGACAGCACAAATCGAAACCCAGATAGACAGGGCAGCAATGACTATATAGTGCAAATCAAATATAAATTGTAAGAATTGTATGTAAATAGTGCAGAGTTAGCAAAGATTGCATTGCAATTAAATCTTAAGTCGAATAGCAAGGGAATCTCACTGTGTGTACACACCATAAGATTAGATTGCTATTCAATCTTTGCTAACTCATGAGCTATTTACATACTATTTATACTATCTACATTCAATCTGCATTGCTGCACTGTCTATTTGGCTTTTAGATTTCAGCTGAAAGGGAGTGCACATCGGCATCGAATCAGGATAGAAACCTTAAAAACATGTTCTATCTCCATTCGATGTCTATGCGATCCCAATTCAATTTTGACTATATAGTCAAAATCGAATGTCAAATTGTACCATGTGTGCACAGCATTACACTAAAACTAAATCCCTGACGAAATTAACATTGCAGTGCAATTAAGAAGAAATGTTGAGCTTAAGACATTTTAATACAAACCGCTTATAGTGATTCCGTCAATAAGGCAACAGTAATTAGGTTGACAGTCAAAATGTTGACCACTATTGGTCGACAGTCAAAAGGTTGACACTTGAAAAAGGTCGGCATGGTCAAGTTCGACACAAGCAGTATGAAAAAGGTGGACATGCATTTTTTCACATTTTTACTATCCAAGTGGGCATAGAGTGAGATTCTAATAGTGTGCCCAAAGCATGTGAGGGGACATGGGATGCTTAAATGGTGTTCATGTTGACTTATGTCGCCATAAACAACAAAAAACACATAAAAAAATAATTTTAACCTTTTTTATGTTGACCTATTGACCATGTTGACCTAATGCATGCCGACCTTATACATGTACTGACCTTTTGACTGTCCACCAATAATGGTAGACCTATTGACTGTTGAACCCATGACCCATACCCTTCTTATAAATGGGTGCAGCAACTTTTGCCATTCTGTAAGAACAATCCCTCTAATCTCCTAAGCATCCAGCACCATGCAATGTGGTTATAAACATAATAGGAAGAAATAAAGCAAATCTCGATTTTTCATCAGTCTACCTCTGACCTGTCTGTCACTGCCCAGCTAGGCTTTTTAGATTTCTTTATAATACCCATTTAGCTTTATGAGAACTGTGTCATTTAGAAAATTGTTAGAGATGTACACATTTATACAAGATGACTCTAGACAAAAACAAGATGTAACCGCAGTGTGGTTTTTTCAGAAAAAATAACAAATAATTGTATTTTCTCCCCCAAACTTCAGCGGCACCATACCCTGTATAGTCCTATTCTTAAAATTAGTTTTAGTAGATCAGTCAGAATACTAAATATATTAGTTTGCCATACAATAAATATTTAGTAATGATCCTACATCTTTACAGTCTTCTTTTGTACAGCTTGTCTTCACTCTGATATCAAACCACCGTACAGTGCCATCTTCACCGCATGACAGAAATGTGTAAGGATCATTAGGTATAGTCATGATCTGTCAAAGATAAAAACTCATTTAGAAAATTTGTCAACTTTTATGGTGCAAATACTTTCTGTACTGTGGCCGTGAATGTAGTAGGTTTTTATGATTCTGCGCTCAAGATGTTAACAGCTTTTCTAAATTATACCACTCGATCGTATATTCTGATATTTGCACTTTATCTAAACTTGTCATATTAAATCAGATAGCATTTTTTTCAACTGCTTCCTGGAATGATCAGCCAAGGTATTTTATGACCAGTTATATTGATAAATCTCCTTCAGATCAAATAAACTTTGATAATAACATACACTGATACAGTATGTAAAGATCACATTTCCTGCTTCTGCCCAGGCCTGCTAAATCAGCTGGAAGTCTATGAATAGTTATATGTGATGACTTGTTCAACATCTTGGTAGGCAGCCACTTTTACCATTATATACATTTATATATAAAGTTTTGTAAATACATTCTTTCCATTTCATGCTTATTATGAGGAATCTTTTTAATATTCTCATCAGGGCCGGCGCCACCACTAGGCAGCTCTAGGCATTTGCCTAGGGCACCGGCACCTAGAGGGTGGCAGTTCGCCCCTCACCCCCAGCATGGAGGGTTAGCGAACTGTGTAAAAAACTTGCCTCCCCGGCGTCCCTGCAGTGCTGGTGCGTGCAGGGGTGTCCGTGCCGCCGGGGGGAACCTGCGGCGCTGTTATTGTGTATAAGCTGGCCGCGGCCGGCGGGGTCCCTACAGTGAATAGAAAATAACTAGCGCTTCCTGCGCCGCCGTGCGCATAGCGCTAGTTATTTTCTATTCACTGTAGGGACCCCGCCGGCCGCAGCCAGCTTATACACAATAACAGCGCCGCAGGTTCCCCCAGCGGCACGGACACCCCTGCACGCACCAGCACTCAGCAGGGACGCAAGTTTTTTTACACAGGTTGAAAATGACTAAAATGTTCTACATTCCAGTTATAAAGATATCCAAGCTTAAGCACAGTTGACTTACTGTAACTAGAAATTCACCCAAATCGATTAAACCATCTGTGCACAAGCTTGGATATTCTTAATACCTGGACAGTCAGAGTGCCTTAAAGCACTCAATTCATTTCAGGTTGAGGGCTCCATAATAAGTAAGACTGCATTATTAAGCATCCTTGAGGATCTACTAATGAATAAAGTGACCCAGGAGCTGCCGGTGATATTACAGACTGAAGGGATGTAATGCTTGATTTGGAAGACTTAAGCTAAATCCGGGGTGATACCTTAGTTTAAGATGCTCAAATGCATCATGAAAAGGTCAGACCTTTTAAGATGGAGATAATAAAGTTAATAGTATAAAACCATAAAATAAAATTGGGTAACAATGTAAAAACAGTGCAGATGAATCAGAACAGATGTGTTTTAAGTGAGGATGGCCTCACTTGGCCTCAAGCCTCTTATAGTATGTTGATTGATTCCTCACTACTTACATTTAAGCTATAATGTGTATTGATCTGTGGCGCTCTTTATTTGTACTCTATTTTTTGTTATTTATTCAATGTTCTGCCAAGTTTTGTCTCCTTGTACTGTTCCCTTGTACGGCGCTGCGAAACACTTGTGGCACCTTATAAATAAAATTATAATAATAATAATAATGATGGGCCCATGTACAGGCGTCAAATGGGCCCCCAACTCTCTAAGGGTGCAGTCGACTTTGGCCTTGTGCCAGAGTCTCCTGCGCATGTGTAGGTCTCACGTGGCGCACACAAACCATTCCCAGAAACATTTCTATTCATGCATGAATCACTTGAAATTGGCTGAAGCGGGCATTTTACCAATGATATTTACAGCTCTGCAGTCAGTGCAAGGCTGATGGAGCAGTGAGAATACTGTAATTCTCACAGGTCTCCTTTGTCTGATGCTCACCCCCTGATCCCCTTGGGTTTGCTCCTCCTTTTGCAGTCTGGATCCATCTCTCCTCACTGACTGATGCTAGGAGGAAGCATCGCTGTGGACTAAGGATATCCCAGCAAGTTCAGCATGGCCACGCCTACTCTCAGCATCCCAGCAGTGAGTACAGCAGATATGAAGAAACACACTGCTAAAGAAGAAAAGGAGGAAGAATCTTGCCACAGGGATCAGGAGGTGGGTGAGCATATAGCTTCCTGCAAAGGGGGGTTGGTTGTGCAGCTCCCAGGTTACCACAAATTGTCAAGTAAAGTATTATTCCATGTGTGAGTGCTGCCTTGACATATTAGGAATTAATAGATATTGTAATGGGAATTGCATTATAATGAAATATTAGGAGTTCATTAAAAAATAAAACATTTCTATTTATGACATAATATTTCAGATATTACAAAGTTTCTCTTTAGGAGTATTGATTTGATTGTAAAAAAACCCTAAAGTTCTTATTAGCAGAAACTACAAAATTAAATTAAATATGAACAGGCAACAATATAGTGTGAGGTATGCATTATGACATAATTACTGCTTTTATTTCTTAATTAATGCATGAAAAACAAGACAATATAGGTATTAATTTGCTACTACATACCTCATATGCAGTACCATAATGACAAGTAAATCGGCACTGTCTATTTGTTTCTGTATCTTTTTCAATATTTGTAAGGTAAATAACTCCATCTCCTGAACACGATATAATTTGCTTGTCACTGGTAAATGGAAGGAATTTTGCACTAAAAATATTAGCTCTGTGACCAGAGCGGATTCTCGTCAACACCTGAAGCAATGAAAATAACACAAGTAAATAATATCATTCTCAAAATTCTGAAATAAATACAGGAAAGCCCAATTTCAGTGACAAATGCAAAACATATACCAATACCATGAAGCTAGATCATAGGAACAGTTCTCATACTTCCATTTCTCTAGTAATCAGAGGAAGCACTTTTTTGTGTACTGTACCTTTCTAATTTTTTCTAGTTTTATTATCTCATTTACCGCCTACATTAAATTATATGCATGATCGGCCTGAGTTATGCGCTTTGCAGTAGCAGACGCTACTGTGAATGTATGCTAATGCCGCTGGAGGCAACTTGTGCTTTGTTGTCCAGGATGCAGTATGGGATCAAATGCAAAAACACTGGACATCTGAGTACCCCTCAGGTTACACAGGATGGTGAATGTTTTTACTATGCCGGGCCATGAACTCTGTATAGGAGTTTGGCATCAGAATACACATACCCTCTTTTCTGGCCCAAACCACGGCAGCATTTCAAACATGCTGTGGTTTCTGGCACATATACAGTCAGTACAGATCCTGCGCATACACATATCTCTCTCAACTGATGTTTGTATACAAGTATAAGTTTGTGCACAACACTAAATCAGGCCCTATGCTCCTGCATAAGTGAACATCAAAAGTGTTATGCTAGAATGTTTCAGAAGGGGCTGCGCCGTGCCCATTTTTAAAATTACAAAGTGCTGCCTGCTGAAACAGCCTGCCCTCTGCTGTCCTTATCCATGGGCCTTCACTAACCACAAGATTAATAGAGGTTAAACCTGTGGTTCCCAACATAGAATACAATGTTGCCGTTCTCACTACAGACTTCAATGGTGCCTTCCCACCACGTGCCCCCCTGTCGTTTAGTAACATATTTTTTTTAATGGCTATTAAATACGCGCCGGTGGCCCATGAGGGGGCTAGGGCAGGGACCAGGTGCAGCAGCCGGCCACTGCCAAGGACCAATATGCCGCCGCCAGACCCGGCCGCTGGGTGCCTCAACTAAGGGCGGCGAAATCCAGCATGGCCAAGAAGCCGTGCACAGAAGTTTACAATGGTCGGGAGATGGAGCGCGTGAAACAGCCCTTACTCCCAGTTTCGCCGCCACTGTGTGGGTGTAATGCCGACACCCACCCGTCCGTGCGTCTGAAGTGGGAGGAGGAGCCGCCGGCCGGAGATACAGGCAGGCAGCGTTCACTCAGTTGTATTTGGCTCTTCCAGCCCACCTTCCCTGCTGTGCGTGACCAGGGCCTCCCCTGGAGTTGAATAGAGCTCTGCCTCTAGCCTCCACAGCGAGAGTGGCGCAGCTTAGCCAGCGGGAAACTAACACCACTGGGCATTTGAAATGTGCGTCTCTGACCACTAACTAATTGGAGCTTGCTGATCCGCAGCGGTTGGTCCTCACTGGCTGCCCAGTGGCGACCACACAGATGCCACATTTAAAATGCTGCCTGTCAGTGATAACAAGCGCACACATTGGGGGATCAGAGCCGGATTAAAGAGGGACACAGGTGGTCAGTGTCCTAGACTGAGCTGCCCGTCATTGCCACACCTCTGCTACCTCCTCCCGCCCCCTTCCCACACCATAAGTAAATCCAGGCTGCGGTGAATACAAATTGGTACCATGTGGCGACAGGTGGTATAGGTAGAATACAAGTAGATACATGGAAAAAGAATAAATAAGACAATGAGCTTCACAGTTGCAATGTAAACATCGCTCTCATATGTATCAATAGTTTACAATAGGTAAGGTGAAGATACACGTCTGAAGCGGTCATAGGTTATTTCCGAATTCCCTCTGGGTGTCGACATGTAGGTTATAGTGTAAAAAACTTAGCATTACATATGCCAACTATAGGAGTACATAGTAAACCACCGGTTTAATGAGGCAGCAGTTTTATCAATAAGATGAGTAATCAAATAAGAAAATGAAATCTAACAACTTGGAAAGGGGGGGGGGGGGGGTGGAGGGACATAGGGAAGGCATCTCTGGTCCACACACAACTATTACATGTGTATAAGAAATCACCATAGATATTCAGAGTTGGGTGGTTAGAGATAGTTTGTGGTATAGGTTCCAGGTCGTAGACTCCAAAAGAGACATAATTTGGTCTTGTTGAGGTTTTCCCAATGACTCAATGAAGGAGCTCTATTTTTTGTAAAAAAATTTGCCTCCCTCTTCTATGTTAGCTAAAGTAGAATAGCGCTCTAAATATAGAACACGGAGTAGGCGTGTGCACAGCGTGTCAAGCCGGGGAGGACATCGGGCGATCCAGTTAGTAAGGATCAGCTTTTTTTTTTTAGCATAGCTAGTGGATCCAATTGTAATCGAAGGTTGAAAGTAGTGTTAATAAACCACAGTACCTTAAACCAGAATTTTAGGATCTTGGGGCAGGTCCAGAAACAATGCATGAATAATGCATTGGAATACCCACATTTCAGGCATTTATGGGAGGGGTCAGGCACCATGTGTGACCTTTGGCCAGGTGAGATATATGCTCTATGCAGGAAGCGCACATGCGTCTCCTGCGTTGTGCACAGTGTAGGGATTTAAGGGTTAAAGAGAGGTTTTTAAGTAAATCCTTCAACTGTATGGGTTTTAAGAAATCTGCCTCCCAGGTCGACACACTGCGCCATCCATAGTTTTTCTCGTTGGAGAGGGAGAAAGTCCTGGTAAAGAAGTCTGATTTTGTATGGAGTGATTGACACAATGGCTGCCAATGAAGTCAAAGGATCTAAGGGTAATGACGGATCATAAGGGGGTGGCAGGGACTGAATATAATGTCTTAGCTGTAGGTACATAAAAAAGTCTGTAGTAGATATGTGAATTTTGTCCACCAGTGCAGCAAAATTTAGTAGTGTGCCACCCGGGTCAAAGACATCCTTAATGGTCAGTATACCCTTCTGCTGCCACACAGTGAATTTGGCATTATCCTGAGCAGCTGGAAAACATGGATTGCCACACAAGGGGACAAATCTAGAATTGGCAGGGTGACGCTTCAGGAGTTTATTCCCAGACCCCCAGGCCAAATATGATTCCCAGAATATTGGATTGGATTTAGCAGTTGCAGGTAATTCAGTCCTAGGCGTATGAAGTAATGCAGTTAAAGGGTATAGGTGAAGGACAGCCTGTTTGAAAGGCAGTTGCTTTTGTAAAGGCCCTAATGTCTAGGACTGCCATGCCTCCATCTTTACGCTGCAGTTTTAGTTTGGCCAGAGCTATTCGAGGTCTCATACCGGCCCATAAAATTTTTATAAAGAGTCGTTCACAATAATTAATATCAGAGGTTTTGGGGAATAGCAGGAGCATTTGTATAATATAGGGCCGTTTGGAAAGATAATAATCTTCAGTACTGCAACCCTACTTTGCAGGGAGATCGGCATGGAGGCCCAAGACTGGAGAAGAGTAGAGATTTTTCTGATAACTGGAGTATAGTTTGCTGCATATATATCAGTTATTTTTGCGGGGATTTGGATTCCTAGGTATTTTAGAGATGACGTATTGAATTTGAAAGAAGAAAGATATGAAGAGGAACATATGACACGATAACCAGCAAAAGAACCGAATAAATCTATTAAATGCATAATGGCAGGTATTGATTGCAGTGGATTTGTGACAAAGAGCAACATGTCATCGGCGAAAAGCGCAATCTTTAGGGATTCCACTTCAATACCTTTGAATTCCGTCAGTTGTCTAGCTAGCGGTTCGATGGCCAGCGTGAAAAGGAGAGGGGAGAGGGGTATAAAGTTGGAAAGGTAGCCATTACATATGATTCTGGAGCTAGACCCTAAGTACAAAGATCTGAGTAATTTAATCAATTTAGTTGGGAATTTGGATAGGGTGAGGAACAAATGCTCCCAAGAGACCATATCGAATGCTTTCTCCGCATCCAATGAGAATAGGAAGGAAGCATCCGACCCATCATTTATGTCCATAGGTGCCGATTTATGATTTTGCTGGTGGGTGCTCAAGCCAAAAATAAAGGGGAGTGGCTTCATGGGGAAGAGTTGTGGCCACAAAATAATACCAATTTATATTACGCCTTACAGTTGTCTCCAAAATTCAAATTATGGTAGCAGTGCCAAATACATAAATGCCCCCACAATGCCAAATACATAAATGCCCCCACAGTGCAGGTACATAAATGCCCCCACAGTACCTGTGCCGGCAACGAGGGAGGGGGAGTGCGGTGGGACATGGGCGGAAGGGCCGCTGCTGAGCTACTCAGTCAGTGTGTGCTATGTGCACAGCATGCACAGGCTGGCCTGCGTCACATCCACCTATTACTCTGCGGATGGAATACACTCTTCCCGCCATCCCAGTATACTGTTTCCCAGGAGGCGGGTCCAGCGATGCGGGTGCTGCAGCCGCAAATTAGCAAGTTAATACAGTGGCCCAGCAGCGGGACTTGGGTCCGTGGGTGCTCATCAATTTCCGTGGGTGCTCGGGCCCTTGAGCACCCACAGAATCGGCACCTATGTTTATATCCAACCAATGTGCGGCTAAAATTACCTTGCGTATGTTAGAGGTGGAGTGTCTACCTACAATAAAGCCGGTCTGATCCGAGTGGACAATAGAGGGGAGTACTGTAAGTGCTTTATTCGAATGCGTGGATGGAGGTGAACAGCTTATAATCTACATTTAAAAGGGAGATGGGCCTATATGAACCTGGTTGGTGGGGATCGCGGCCCGGCTTGGGGAGTAACCTTATAAATGCATCATTAAAGTATTTGAAGTAATAATATTATTAAAAACAGCTGTTAAATGTTGTAATAATCTAGGTAGGATGATTTTATAATACTCAGCTGTGAAGCCATCTGGGCCAGGGGATTTCAGTGGTTTCAATCTCTAAATAGCAGATTCTACTTCCTTGGGGTTAATTGGCGTAATCAGTATTGATGACCATAATTGAATCCCGGAACTGGATTCAGCCCCAACATCACAAGGTGGTTGAGTATATATGTCATTATAAAATGCAGAGAGTAGGTTCGCAATGTCTGAGCCAGACACCGCCATTGAGCCATCGTTTTAGTATTCTGAATAAGTGAGGATGGGTTAGAGATCTTTAGGAAACTAGCTAATAACCGCCCTGTTTTCTTGCCAAAGCTATGGAAGCGATGGTCCCTATAAAAGGAGTGTCTAATGGCTGTTAGAAGATTATCGATATCAGCTTTGGCCTTTTTGTATAAAATGTTATTAGTGGGAGTTGAGGAATTTTTATAATGCTGGTATGTTGTAGTGAGTGTGGTCTGAAGGGATTTGTATTTTGAGACAAAGTCTTTTTTCCTTTGAGAAACATATTGGGGAAATTTACTTAAGGAAATTTGTAAAAAAAAATAGGTGTATTTGTATCAAGAAATATACTTGTTTTTGACATTTACTATCCCGAAAATCCGGCAAATCGTATTGATAGCACATCAATATGAATACGAATTGCCGTATTTTCGGGATAGTAAATGTCAAAAACAAGTGTATTTCTGGATACAAATACACCTATTTTTTACAAAATTCCTTTAGTAAATTTCCCCCATTGAATCATGTGTCCTCTGAGGACCTATTTGGAAGTTTGCCAAAATAAGTTTGGGTCCGATTCCCAAACCTCCAGGTTATTAAGTCTGAACTCATCCCAAAACTGAACCCCAAAGAGGATGCTAGGTGAGAATGCTAGGTGAGAAGGAAAGCGTTAAAGATTGAATGCACCTATGTCTATGGATAAAGTTATGGAAAACCAGATTAAAGAATGATCAGAAAGAAACATAGGTTCAATATATGCATCTATACATTGTGGTAATATACTTTCAGAGGCCAGGAGATAGTCTATGCATGATAGGGAGCCATGTGCCGCAGAGAGGCACGTAAACTCCCGATCCGTGGGGTGAAGTGATCTCCATGTATCTATCAGTGCTAGTTGTTTGGTTAAAAACGGGAGTTGGACTCTAAATAGAAGAAGCTATTATATTAAAGTCACCGCCAAGTATAATCTGTTGCGGCATATATGGAGCAAGAATGGTTACTATTTTTTGGAAAAATGTTCTGGAGTATGAGTTAGGGGCATAAATATTCATAAAAATGTATCTGGAGGAATGCATAGTCAAATCTGCTAGTAAATACCAACCCTCTGGGTCTACAATCGTATTAGTAACCTCAACGTGTAGGCGCTTTTTAACCAACAGAGCAACTCCGCGGGCTTTGGAAGAGTACAGTGCAGAGACCAGCACTCTCCACCCTAGGGTCTTCAGCTTCGCACACTCCGGATCAAGGAGGTGGGTCTCTTGTAGCATTACAAAGTCAAGAGCGTGTCTATTGAGGTATATCAGGAGTTTTTTTCTTTTAATGGGGGAATGGATACCAACCACATTCCATGACGCAATCTTAATCGTAGTCATCTATAAAGATCCAGAAAGATGAGAAGAACCAGAGACTCCAAACATAAAAACAAGGAGATAAACTGGGGAAGGAGTGGGGGAGGTAAAACACAAATAAGCAATCATGGCATGGGGGCTAGCCAGTGGGCCCCATTCCCTTCTTTTGCTACTTAGACTTCCTAACGCGCATAGGGAAACTAAAGTACAAAACATTCAATAACAGTATAACTGAGGCGGAGGCTCCGAACCTGGCCCGCCGCAATTTCAAAAACAGTGACAAACAGAAAGCAGCCCAACTGGACTGATCTCTGTTACCCTTAATAAAGATATAATATTTGCTGTCAGCCAACAGTAAGTATTAGCTAAACCGCCATAATGAAAATATTGGACTCACGTATAGAACTGTATGCATAAACAATTGAGAAAATAGCATTAACCGAGCACATTATAGTGCAACAACAGGCATGGTTTTAGTACATCACCGGTCCCTAGAGCCTCATGATGAAAGGGGTGAGGCGTTTATACACCACAATAGTCTTACATTAGCAGAGGACAAAAAAGTAACGGTCAGTAGTGAATGATGCACAATGACAAAAATCAGTGCAACCAGGGGCAAGGTAATAGATGTTCATTCATGCATTATTACTGAGATGTGGGGGGGCTCAGTTAGGCACGTCGTCCATCTGTGTATCTTGTTCCAACAGGAAGGCCTCTGCATCAGCCGCATTGGTAAAATCAGTAAATGTAGAACCATGAAATAGTCGTAGGAGGGCTGGGTATAAAAGCGCAAATTTTCTCCCTTGCATCACTCCAGGTTAAATCACATTTGCGGTGGGATGCCGTCCAGATAGCCTCCTTATGTATGTAATTGCGGCACTTGAACAGGACCACCCTGGGCCTAGTATTAGTGGAGGTTTGCATTGGGCTCATTCTATGAGCTCTTTCTATTACCAGATCACCGCATATTTCCGTGATTCC
The DNA here is from genome assembly GCF_055691185.1 of Crinia signifera. Classification (NCBI taxonomy): domain Eukaryota; kingdom Metazoa; phylum Chordata; class Amphibia; order Anura; family Myobatrachidae; genus Crinia; species Crinia signifera. The sequence continues at coordinate 166,600,280 of NC_139218.1, read as the reverse complement.
CAGCAATTCTGGCAGTGTCTGTTTCAAGAAGAGGTATAACGCAGGACTTTTCAGTGGTAAACCCACTACACCAGTGGTTCCCAAACTGTGTGCCTAGGCACCCTGGGGTGCCTCAGGACACTTGCAGGGGTGCCTTGGGTTGGTAGACAAAGATCAATTTATATTATGTATGGTCAATGTACCAGGCAAAACCAGTGCTTGTGGCTGCCAATCATAATATATGTGGACAAACAAAAGCAAATCCTGTTCCTCACCATATAACTATGACATATAAACACAATGCACTTAATTTAATATTTTTTTTCTGAATTTCTCGATAAGAAGCATTTGGCCAAGGGGTGCCTTGAAAATATTTTGATGCTATAGGGTGCCGTGATTTAAAAAAGTTTGGGAACCACTGCACTACACACACAGGTTATTCCTGTGTGTAGTGCGGTTTTCTAAGTCATCCCAGATCTGTGTTTCAGATTTTGCAGTGCTGACTTGGAGGATTGAAGCTCAGCAATATATTTAAAGTTGTCCCCAGACAGGTGTTCAACCTGCACAATCCGTTTAGCCAATTGTTTATACTGGCTCTTAATGTTTGCTACAGCTTGCTGTAGTGCTGCAGCATTCACCTTTGCCTGTCCATTGAATAGGGGCTGCACAGTCTCCCTCACTGCATGTACTATATCTTCATAGGTGAGAGGGTGCTGTGGTGTGGGTGTAGAGGGGTGCTGTGCCAGTGTGTGGGGAACAAATAGCAGGAAATTAAAGTGAATGAATGAATACACAATATATAGTACATAGGGGGAGGGGCCCTAAACTGCACACCCTGGACATATCAGGTTCTACCTGCTGAGACCTGTAGTGCAGCAAGCAGGAGGAGGAGTTTGCAGGTGCACACTAAATATAAATGCTAGACCTTTTAATATCATTGCTATATTGCATTTCTGAGGTTCTTAGCATAATGATGGCCATTATTCTGGGCTTGTCAACCGGGTCCAGTTTACCTCAATTTATGCTAAGAAGCTCAGAAATGCAATATAGCAATGATATTAAAAGGTCTAGCATTTATATTTCTAACAGATGGCGGCTGGCGATTCTGCCGCCATCCCCTGCAAAGACCAGGCCGGCTCCATCTGTAGCTTGGAGTCCTACACTCAAGACTGCACACTCCAGCTTGGCACTATGAGGGTAAGTCCTACTATACATATATGCTGAGTGTTGGTCTGTGGGACTGTGTTTGGGGCACGGGGCTCTTTGGGCTGCTGTTGCTGGGCTGCTCCATGGTATCATACCATACACTTTCCATCACGGAATCCACCCTGATGCTTCCCTTGCTAGAGTACAGGACTTTACCCGTGCTGCACCCCTTCACTGGAACGCACTCCCTCGCTCCATTACTCTCCTATGGACAATTAAGTTATTCTTCCCTTTCTCGGATTCCATCCGTTAAAAAGACTCTCATGATCCCCTCAGATCGGGACTCCAACTCGGATTCTGATCTGGTAGCCTATAGCTGTGGTTTGGTAGAAGGTACCATCAGTTCTGAGAATGTGTGGGGCCTTAAACTGCTTATACCATCAAAATCTAGAAAAAAATAAAATAAGCATTGATCTTTCCCTTTTGCCCGGATCATCACTTTAATTTCTCGTTTTTTTGTGCTCTGTGGTCACCGTCAAGTGGGGGGCACTGTCACAAGCTGTTGTCACAGCTTGTGTGTGTTTGTCTGGTGTTGCATTTGTCGCCCTTCTACCAATGTCCAGGCGCATATACCTTTTGGTAAGTCTGGATATTGGGGTCTGTTAAACCCCTCCTCAAGGGGGGGTGGGGGGTACTGTTAGGAACCATGATTAATGGTTCCGTTCTGTTTTGTGTTCTGTTCAAGTTTGGCATTTGACTCTCTGGTGGCCTGCAGTGGTAGGTCTGTGCCATTACAGCTCTATATTCTGTGAGCTTAATTTATTCACAAGTCTGCGAGGTAAGGAGCTCGTTAGTACAGCTTGGGAGCTGCCAAAATCTCTCTCAGCTGATTAATCATTTGAGCCCTTCATATGGGATTCTCTATAGCTCTGCCAGTGATAGCTTCTAGCTTCCAGTAACCAGTTTCCTGTTTCCTGTGCAGGTAGCTGCTATTTCCAATCCACAGCTGGTCACCTGTCTGGGTACTGCTCTGTTTGGAGTTCACCAGCCGTTTTCTGGTAATTTGTCCATTTCTCCCTGCACTTAGCCCAGTGTAGCCTTCCTGGCCTCATTCAGTTACAGAATCCTGTCTGTCAGCTTCAGTCTCTGAGCAATCCACCTGCCCCCTTTCTCCAGTGCCTGTCTGTTCCAGGGAGGTGTTTCCCTGTGGTGTTCCAGCCTTGCTAGCTGTTCCCGGTCTCGTGAGTACCCCTGCGGATTCAGTATGAAATCCCGGCGGTCGGGATCCCGGCGTTCAAAATCCCGACGCCGGAATCCCGACCGCCGAAATCCCGACAAGGGGGGGACGTGGATCGCCCCCCCTTGCGGGCTCGCTGCGCTCGCCACGCAGCGGGCCCGGTGCCTCGCTACGCTCGGCACGCTAATTTATTCTCCCTCCAGGGGTGTCGTGGACACCCACGGAGGGACAAAGTGTCGGGATTTCGGCGGTCGGGATTTCGGCGTCGATATTCCGACCGCCGGAATTTTAACTGCATCCCTACCCCTGCTAGGGGCCTGGTTTATTTCATTATTACTTGTGGCTCTCCTTAGTGTATCTTTATTTACCCACCCTCTGCTTGTTGTGCAAGGGTGTCCTTTCAGCAGTACGCTGTATCCTTGTTTGCTTTTGCTTGGGTGCTAACTTCCGGTGACTTATTCTGTGTTCAGTGTTCCGTGCATATTGTCCGTGGTGTGCTTTTGGTGTGGTTTATTTTTTCTTGTGTATGCGACGTGGTCGCTGGTGGTTGGCGACTAGGTCGCTGGCGCGGTTAGGTGCATTAGTTAGTTTGGGCAAGTTGCCCTCTTTTTTTATTTTTCCATTCAGGTCCTTTAGTCAGTTCTCCATTTGGCTGTACCCTTGGGGGGGTCACTGACTCTTTGTCCCCACATAACACCTGGTTGCACCGGAGCTGTAGCGGGCCTACCTTGCTACTTCAAACGTGCGACTACAGGCGAAGCCTAGCATCCGCAGGAGTCAGTCACCTTACCTTGGGGGTCAACAGAGTCAGTGTAGGACTTTGCCGTGGCTGTCCTAAACAGCAGTCCCGGCTGTGGGTTCACACCCAAAACCATAACAGGTGCATGTGGGCATACTGGCTGCTTTATTCTGCAATTTAGATTTCAGTTTCAACACACCACCCCCAAATGTAACTCTCTCTGCACGTTACATCTGCCCCACCTGCAGTGCACATGGTTTTGCCCCATTAGAGAGATTTTGCAAGCCAACCTGAATTAGGCCCATAATGTGAAAGGGGCACTACTACGGAGGTCATTATGGAGGTGATTCTAGATGACATGCAGCGCTGCATGTCTTTTAAATCCCACTCGCCGCCCACACAGAACCCCACCCCCTTTGCAGGGCGAATGTGCCCGCAGGGCTGCAAATGGATGTTTTGCATAAACATCCATTCACAGCCTAATCGGGCAACACCCACATCATCCGATGGTCGCCAACCATCAAATGATGTGGTGTGGACACGCAAATCTAAGACACTCTCAGGCTTGCAGGTGTTCTGGTAGGGAATTTGGCGGGCATCTGGTTATGTCAGCTGCCCGCCCCTGGCACCTGCATCACTGGGTCATTTCCATGGGAATGCCCAATGTTTTCATGGGAACGGCCATAAAATGCTGGGAGTTCCGAAGGCCTCATCCCTAGGCCCGCCTCATCCCTAGCCCCTGCCAGCAGTGTTGTGTCAAGCACCCAGCATACAGTCTGTTCGCCGTGGCTGCTTGCAAAAGTGTAGAAATGCGCATGCGCAGTTGTAAAACATTGTGCACCCGTGCGAATTTGCATGGGTGCACATGGACCAGAATAAGGTCCAATGTGTAAGAAGCATCACAACTGGGGTTTTCCCTTATGACCACACTGCCTTAATTTTTTTTTTTAAGTATTGCCAGTATATACAGATGTAGCGCCTCTAAACCTTGGGGATCGCCAGCACACCAGCATCTGACTGCGATGCGCATGCGTCTCACACGCACGCGCGTCCCAGTTTCAGTATGGCGCCACGGCGGCAGGGATAGGGGGGCGGCGGGGCGGTGAGGGGCACCGGGGGAGGCAGCGGACAAAGCTCCGTAGCCACAGGGCTGGCCCCCTGCAAGGAAGAGGCCGGCTCCATCTGTATTTGCTTAACACAACATTTGGCCTTGGGCCAGCCTTGGAGAGGTTTATGTTGTACCTGCCAATCGGTTTCTATCAGTTCTCAAACGCAGGTCTTTATTATGTCAGTTAGGAGCTGATACTTTGGGTGACATTAAATTGGATTAAATATTCTGACTTTTCCAATTTTTTGTAAAAAAAACCTGCCAAATTCGCACATTTTTCTGAAACCGCCAACCTAATAATGGCCCTTATTCTGATTGAGTCTCACCGCTACGTGTGCGGTCCCATGAAAACGCTGGGCGTACGTATGGTAATGTGGCCATGACGCACGTGTGGGGTCGGACAGCTGACATAGCTGTCAGCTGCCCACCCATATCCCTGCTTTCATACGGAAAAATGTCCGAGTGGTCTGGAACACTCAGTGCTGCCTGACCACTTGGTCCATCATTCGATGGTTGGCGATCATCGGAGGATGGGGAGGTTCCCACAGATGGAGGAGGTGTTCACATGAAACATCCACTCGCGGTTTGTTTGCTCTGCGTCTTACCGCATTCTGATGTTGTGAGCAAACCGTACGGTAGGCAGGATTAAGAACACTCGGTTCCTGTCCGAAATACGCATCCGAATGAGTGAACTTGAATAAGGGCCAATATGCGAATTGCGTTAAAAATCGCACTTTTTGCACATTCTGAGATGGCTAAATCAGCCTGCATTCTGCCCGCCGGAGTACCCGGGCCGTCGCATCGCTGAAGGGGGCTTGCCCGGCCATGGCTACGTCCCGGCAGCTCAGTGACGTAGTCATGGTCGGGCAAGCCCCTTCATCGATGCGGCGGCCCGGGCACGCCTCCTGGGGTGTTGCGGCGGCCCGGGCACGCCTCCTGGGGTGACGTGGCGGCCCGGGCACGCCTCCTGTATTGACGCGGCAGCCCGGGCACGCCCCCTAGCGTGACACGGCGGCCCGGGCACGCCCCCTAGCGTGACGCAGCGGCCCGGGCACGCCCCCTAGCGTGACGCGGCGGCCCGGGCACGCCCCCTAGCGTGACGCGGCAGCCCGGGCACACCCCCTGCCGTGACGCAGCAGCCCGGGCACGCCCCCCGCCGTGACGTCGGTGTGCCCGGTCAGCCAAACCAGCGCCCTGCCCCCCATAATTCCTAGGGGGAACACTACATCAAGATGTTTTCCCATTAAAAAGTATACAACTCACAAATTTAATAGCATGCCATTTTGTAAAATTTACCTAAAATCGCAAAAAAAAACAATACAGGTTCTAACAGAACCAGTCCAATCCGTGCATGGTTCGGTCTTAAAAAATGTGTAAAAGTTAAAATAAAATAAAAAATGGTGTTTGGTCCCCCCTCCTGAGCATAATCAGCCCTGGGCTCATTGAGCCAACCTGGTTCCAAAAATATGGGGGAGCGTAGGGTTCCCCCGTATTTCTGAAATCAGCCCTTAACTTTTGGACTGGTCCTGGTTCCAATTATACAGGGACAAAAGAACTGGGGTCCCCCGTGTTTTGGGACTAGCACCGGGCTCCAACAGCCCACGGTGTCATGCTGTACCAAGCTCAGCATGACTAGTCAGCCTTGGACAGGGTACCTGGAGGAATGGGAACCCCCTCAATAAAGGGGTCCCCCCCCCAGGCTTCACCCATCCAGGGCAGAAGTCCGGGGCTGTCCCCAGCGTCCCTAGATGGTGGACGACGGGCTGGAGGATCAGGGCCGCTCAGGGAGGATCAGGGCCGCTCAAGGAGGTTTGGCCACGCTTGGCTGTTCAAGTCTTCGAGCGTCCAAACAAAGGAATGCCTGAACAGACGAATGGTTGAGCACCTGAATATCCAAGTGCTCCTGATCCCCCCCAAAGGCCCCAAACTTCTCCAAGTGACCGCAAACAAACCAAACCAGCAGCAGCAGCCCCAGGAAAACCCACCATGCGCAGTCTAATGCCGGACAACTTCAGAGGTCACGCTGCGCAGGCGACACAACAGCCGCCTCGTCTGACTCCTGTGCGCACTGCGCTGACCACACACCGCCTCCATGAGACCGCCCACCCACAGAGGGTGCCAGCATGATTCGCCTCTTCCCGGACCCCAGTACCTCCGCCCGATGTCCACCCGCCCAGGCTGCATCATCCCACCTACACGCCCAGGCTGCATCCACATCCTGCATTAGGGAAGGCATTTTTCAATCCCGAATTCCAGGATTGAAAAAATGCCCCGGGATTGACATCCCTACATACACCCTGGCAGGTAGTACTCAGGTGCCAGCATGTGTGCCTGACGAGGATCTGTGGTTCCAGACACCACATGGAAGGAGTCTGGTGGTGGCAGCGATATCCTGACAGATAGTAACAGGGAATCCCCTATTGGCCAGGTCCCGTGAGAACCAGAAAACGCCATCTGTGGACCTGAAGGGCATAGACAGAGCATAGGGCAGGCATCCGTTCACAGCGACGAAGATACATTTTCAGCAAAAAAAAAAAGATGCTCTCATGACAAGCATCTCACACTGGGGCAGATGTATTAAGCCTTAACAAGAGATAAATGCAAGGGTGATACGAAGACAGGGCCAGGAGAGGCGCCACTGTCCCTGCTCTGCATCCCCTGCTGTCTCTGAGGCTCCCGGCTGCTGCTGCGCCTGTCACACTGCAGGGCACGCAGCAGCGCCGGAGGCACAGAGTTCCCTCCAGGCTCCTAAACATCAGGGCAGCAGTACGTAGTAAAAGGGGTAGGGCTACACGGGCAGAGGGGGCGGGGCTACACGGATGGAGGGGCGGGGCTATGATGGAGCAAGACTGAGAGACACAGGAGAGGCTGAGCTGCCAGGACAGCAGACTAAAGTGTGAGTGTACTAATGTTTATTTATTTATTATTTATTTATTTATTAACAGTTTCTTATATAGCGCAGCATATTCCGTTGCGCTTTACAATAGCAATGTTGGCAACTGGTGTGGGCACGTGTATAGGCAGGCAGCATTACCAATGTCAGCAACTGGTGTGAGCATTTGTGTAGGCAGCATTACTAATGTCGGCAACTGGTGTGAGCATTTGTGTAGGCAGCATTACTAATGTCGGCAACTGATGTGGGCATGTGTATAGGTAGTGCTACTAATGTCGGCAACTGGTGTGGGCACGTGTATAGTCAGCGCTACTAATGTCAGCAACTGGTGTGAGCATGTGTGTAGACATCGCTACTAATGTCAGCAACTGGTGTGAGTATGTGTGTAGACAGAGCCGGCCCTAGCCTAAATGATATCCTAGGCAAGATTTTGGCTGGTGCCCCCTAGCACCACCACTAGTTCCGCCTCTGACCCTGCTCCCCTTTCCCAGCACCATCAACCATCATCATAGCAGTCATCATTTTGGTGCTCCTACCCGCAATATTTTAAAAAGAAACAGTGCACACATTTGGTGCGCAGCCCAAACAGGGGTGTGTTCTTGCTGGGAAGGGGCATGGCCACCCAATAGTACCCCCAATTAAAATTATGCCACACAGATGTGCCACTTTATTCACATTATATCATGCGATGGTGTCCCTTATTCACGTTACATCACACAGTAGTACCACTTTACCTTATATACATTACTACTCACATTATTCACATTATACCCTTAGAAAAAAATCCTGAGAAAATATTGTATTTTAACCACCTCCATGGCCACACTGCAACCCAACACAAAGCAGTGTGTGCTGGGCAGAGGAGAAGAGCTGCAGCTGCTGCTGTCACTTAAGGGGAGGGGGCCTTGGGCCCCCACTGGGCCCTTCCATCAGACTTTGGCCTGGGTATTTTGTACTCCCTACCCCTTTCTCTCGGGAACCCCTGATAATACCACACAGTAATGCCCCTTACACATGACACACATTATTAATGTCATTATAACCATTATGCCCCTTACACATTATGCAAACCTTTATTAATGCCCTTCATACACATAATGACACACATAATGCCCATTACACATATGTTGCACATTATTAATGCCCTTATACACATGATACACATAATGCCTGTTACACATATTTCGCACATTATTAACCCCTTCCCGACATTTGACGTACATTTACGTCATGGTCGGGAAGCACTTCCCGACACATGGCGTAAATGTACGTCATGGATTTAAACTGTCACCGCGTCTATAGACGCGGTGACAGTTTCAACATGTCTGCTGTCCCTGACAGCAGACATGTCCGTGCATGCCCAGGGGGGGCTGCGATGCCGCCCCCCCGTCGGCGATCGCTGTGATTGGCTGTTCAGTGTGAACAGCCATTCACAGCGTTTTCCTGTGTCACCGGCGAATAACGTTCGCCGGTGACACGGGATCAGAGGTGATTGGTGCTGTAAAGTACAGCACCAATCACCGCGGGGTGTAAGGGTGACACTGGTGTCACCCCACCTCACCCCGCCCGCCCCCAAAGGCCGTGATTGGTTCGTCGGACCGACGGACCAATCACAGCCAAGGAGGGGGATTTAAACTAACGGTGACTGCACTGCAGACGCCATTCCGGTCTGGAATAGCGTGCAGTGCGGTCACCGTACCCCCCTGCCGCCATACTGACCAGAACCTTGCTCCATACTTGCTCCATACTTACCTGATCGCTGCTTCATCACTGCTTCCTGGATCCTGTTGCTACTTGTGCCTTCCTGTGAAATTGTGCTGCTGCAGTGTACTAGCTAGATAGAGAGATAGATAGAGAGATAGAGAGATAGAGAGAGATAGAGAGAGATAGAGAGAGATAGAGAGAGATAGAGAGAGATAGTGTCAGAGAGTGCTATATTTTGTGCTGCTGCAGTGTGATATAGTTATAGATAGAGAGAGAGAGATAGAGAGAGAGAGATAGATAGAGAGGCCTAGTGACAGAGTGCTATATTTTGTGCTGCTGCAGTGTGATAGTTATAGAGAGATAGAGAGAGATAGAGAGAGAGAGATAGTGACAGATTGTGCTATATATTTTTTATATAACTGACTGCTGCCCCCTCCTTTTGTGCTGATCAGTATAAATTAACTGATCAGCAACTTTTTGGGGGCGCAGGTTTTTTTTTATATATAGATATACCTGTCAGTGCTGCTGCTGCAGTGTCATAGAGTGATAGATAGTGAGAGATAGAGAAATAGAGAGAGATAGTGACAGAGAGTGATAGAGAGTGCTACATTTTGTGTCTGCTGCCCCCGTCTTTTGTGCTGATCACTATATCTGAGGTGATCAGCAACTTTTTTGGGGGTACAGAGGTTTTTTTTTTTTTATATATACCTGTCAGTTGCACCAAAGGTTGTGCACCTGCTGCACCTCACTGGTAATCAGTGTCGCATCACTGATCACCTTTTTTTTTTGTGTGTGTGCTGTGGGGTCTTTTTTTAATTTTTTTTTTACACACACTGTGATTTTGTGGGTGTCCTGTGGCCGCTGTGCGCTGATCAGTGACGTACATCACTGATCATCTTTTTCGGCACAGGGTTGATCTATTTTTTTTTTTTTTGATCAAATTCCTGTTGCCTTTGAGCGCTGTTCAGTGACAGACGTTACTGACCAACATCTGTGCTCAATTTTTGGCGCAGGACCTTTTTTTTTTTTTTTAACCCCTTAAATTTTTTATTTTTAACCCCTTCATTTTTTTTTTTTTTATTGGTATAAAGTATTTTTTTTTTTCTGCACCACATACACACTACACACTACATACCCCCCGGATTGAAATAAAGTTTGTACCCCCCCCTACACTATACACGTGTTGAAACATTTCACTACCAGTAACACAAAAATAAAAATGGCATCCCAAATGTCCTCCCAAATGTCCTCCCAAATGTCCTCCCAGTCATCCAGGAGAATGTATTCAGTGGAGGAGGCATATGCCATGCTTGCTTCTGACTCTGACACAGCCAGTGATGCAAGCGGGGAATTTGAAGGATTCGCCTTAAGCTCCTCTTCCTCCTCTGGTGATGAGGGACCCCCTCAAAGACGCCCCCGTAGAGCAGCTGAGACCCCCCCCCCCAATAATTGATCTCGTATGGACCCCACCACCAGACAATTTTGAGCCCCAGGTTCCTGAGTTTTTGGCCATGCCAGGAATCCAATTTGATTCCACAGGTCTCAGAGAAATTGACTTTTTCAAATTATTTTTCTCTGATGATTTTATAAATTTAATGGTGGACCAAACTAATTTATATGCCCAGCAGTTTATTGCTCAAAACCCCACGTCATCATTTGCTAGGTGGACCCCTGTAGATGCAGTAGAGATGATGACGTTTTGGGGTCTGGTGTTTCATATGGGCATAGTAAAAAAGCCAGAAATTAGGCAATATTGGAGTACAGATGTTCTGTACAGTACTCCATTTTACCGTATGGCCATGACCCGGACTCGATTTGAGACAATTCTTAAATTTATACATTACACCGATAATGCACAGTGCCCACCCAGAGATGATCCCACCTTTGACCGGCTATTCAAAGTCAGGCCGGTCATTGATCATTTCAGTGCCAAATTTGAAGAGGTGTACATCCCTGAAAAATTTATTTGTATCGACGAGTCCCTTATACATTTTAAAGGAAGGGTTAAATTCCGCCAGTACCTTCCCAGTAAGAGGGCAAGGTATGGCATAAAAATGTATAAACTGTGTGAAAGCACCTCAGGGTACACCCACAGGTTTAGGGTTTATGAAGGGAAGGATTCAAGAATTGAACCGCCAGAATGCCCCCCCTCCCTCGTAGGTGTTAGTGGGAAAATTGTCTGGGATTTAGTGCCCCCCTTCCTGGATAAAGGTTATCACCTCTATGTGGATAACTTTTACACCAGCATCCCCCTGTTTAAGGCCCTTGGTTCAAGAGGTACAGCAGCTTGCGGTACTGTGCGCAAGAACCAAAGAGGCCTCCCAAAAACGCACATTGCCCAAGTAATGAGAAGGGGTGAAAGCAGGGGAATATGCAACGAAAATATGTTGTTGGTCAAATATAAGGACAAGAGGGATGTCCTTATACTGACAACAATTCACGGAGACAGTACCACCTCCGTCCCTGTACGAGGTACCAGTACCCACACCTCAAAACCTAATTGTATCCTGGATTACAATAGGTACATGGGCGGAGTGGATCTTTCAGATCAGGTACTGAAGCCGTACAGTGCCCTGCGGAAAACAAAAATCTGGTACAAGAAGGTGGCCGTGTATATCATCCAGATGGCACTGTATAACGCTTACGTGCTATTCCGTTCTACCGGCCAGAGGGGGACATTTATGCACTTTCAAGAGGAAGTCATAAAGGGCCTAATATTTGGGAACCAGCAGGCAGAGGGCCCCAGTACTTCTAGTACTGGCCCCCGTATTGTACCAGGGCAGCATTTTCCTGATGAAATCCCCTCCACTGGAAAAAAGGGCAGGACACAAAAAAGGTGCAAAGTTTGCTATAAAAAGGGAATAAGAAAGCAAACTATTTTCCAGTGTGACACTTGCCCCGACAAACCCGGCCTATGTATAAAGGAGTGTTTTAAAATATACCACACATCTATGGAATATTAGGTTCATAATTTCACCGTGCTTCGGGGGTCTTGCTAATGCCACATAGCACCCACCATTCATTCCACCAGAATCTGAGCCGCAAAATCCAAAAATTACTCCTTCCCTTCTGAGTCCTGCCATGCACCCAACTGGTATTTTTTGGTCACATGTGAGGCATTGCCGTACTCGGGAGAAATTGGGGCACAGATTTTGGGGTGCTTTGTCTCCTTCATTCCTTGTGAAAATGAAAAATTTTGAGCCAGAACTGCATTTTTGTGTAAAAAAATGTAATTTTTCATGTTCACTGCCCACTTGTATCAAAATTGGTGAAACCCCTGGGGGTTTGAAATGTACACTATACCCCTAGATGAATTCCCTGAGGGGTGTAGTTTGCAAAATGGGGTCACTTGTGGGGGGGTTCCACTGTATTGGTGCTTTGGGGGTCTTGCTAATGCGACATAGCACCCACCATCATTCCACCAGAATTTGTGCTGCAAAATCCAAATATCACTCCTTCCCTTCTGAGTCCTGCCACTTTTTGGTCACACATGAGGCATTGCCGTACTCGGGAGAAATTGGGGCACAGATTTTGGGGTGCTTTGTCTCCTTCATTCCTTCTGAAAATGAAAAATTTTGAGCCAGAACTGCATTTTTGTGTAAAAAAATGTAATTTTTCATTTTCACTGCCCACTTGTATCAAAATTGGTGAAACCCCTGGGGGTTTGAAATGTACACTATACCCCTAGATGAATTCCCTGAGGGGTGTAGTTTGCAAAATGGGGTGACTTGTGGGGGGGTTCCACTGTATTGGTGCAACATAGCACCCACCATTCATTCCACCAGAATCTGTGCTGCAAAATCCAAAAATCACTCCTTCCCTTCTGAGTCCTGCCATGCACCCAACTGGTATTTTTTGGTCACATGTGAGGCATTGCCGTACTCGGGAGAAATTGGGGCACAGATTTTGGGGTGCTTTTTCTCCTTCATACCTTCTGAAAATGAAAAATTTTGAGCCAGAACTGCATTTTTGTGTAAAAAATGTAATTTTTCTTTTTCACTGCCCACTTGTATCAAAATTGGTGAAACCCCTGGGGGTTTTAAATGTACACTATACCCCTAGATGAATTCCCTGAGGGGTGTAGTTTGCAAAATGGGGTCACTTGTGGGGGGGTTCCACTGTATTGGTGCTTGGGGGGTCTTGCTAATGCGACATAGCACCCACCAAAATTCCACCAGAATCTGAGCTGCAAAATCCAAAAATCACTCCTTCCCTTTTGAGTCCTGCCATGCACCCAACTGGTATTTTTTGGTCACATGTGAGGCATTGCCGTACTCGGGAGAAATTGGGGCACAGATTTTGGGGTGCTTTTTCTCCTTCATACCTTCTGAAAATGAAAAATTTTGAGCCAGAACTGCATTTTTGTGTAAAAAAATGTAATTTTTCATTTTCACTGCCCACTTGTATCAAAATTGGTGAAACCCCTGGGGGTTTGAAATGTACACTATACCCCTAGATGAATTCCCTGAGGGGTGTAGTTTTCAAAATGGGGTGACTTGTGGGGGGTTTCCACTGTATTGGTGCTTGGGGGGTCTTGCTAATGCGACATAGCACCCACCAAAATTCCACCAGAATCTGAGCTGCAAAATCCAAAAATCACTCCTTCCGTTCTGAGTCCTGCCATGCACCCAACTGGTATTTTTTGGTCACATGTGAGGCATTGCCGTACTCGGGAGAAATTGGGGCACAGATTTTGGGGTGCTTTGTCTCCTTCATACCTTCTGAAAATGAAAAATTTTGAGCCAGAACTGCATTTTTGTGTAAAAAAATGTAATTTTTCATGTTCACTGCCCACTTGTATCAAAATTGGTGAAACCCCTGGGGGTTTGAAATGTACACTATACCCCTAGATGAATTCCCTGAGGGGTGTAGTTTTCAAAATGGGGTGACTTGTGGGGGGGCTCCACTGTATTGGTGCTTGGGGGGTCTTGCTAATGCGACATAGCACCCACCAAAATTCCACCAGAATCTGAGCTGCAAAATCCAAAAATCACTCCTTCCGTTCTGAGTCCTGCCATGCACCCAACTGGTATTTTTTGGTCACATGTGAGGCATTGCCGTACTCGGGAGAAATTGGGGCACAGATTTTGGGGTGCTTTTTCTCCTTCATACCTTCTGAAAATGAAAAATTTCGAGCCAGAACTGCATTTTTGTGTAAAAAATGTAATTTTTCATTTTCACTGCCCACTTGTATCAAAATTGGTGAAACCCCTGGGGGTTTGAAATGTACACTATACCCCTAGATGAATTCCCTGAGGGGTGTAGTTTTCAAAATGGGGTGACTTGTGGGGGGGTTCCACTGTATTGGTGCTTGGGGGGTCTTGCTAATGCGACATAGCACCCACCAAAATTCCACCAGAATCTGAGCCGCAAAATCCAAAAATCACTCCTTCCGTTCTGAGTCCTGCCATGCACCCAACTGGTATTTTTTGGTCACATGTGAGGCATTTCCGTACTCGGGAGAAATTGGGGCACATATTTTGGGGTGCTTTTTCTCCTTCATACCTTCTGAAAATGAAAAATTTTGAGCCAGAACTGCATTTTTGTGTAAAAAAATGTAATTTTTCATTTTCACTGCCCACTTGTATCAAAATTGGTGAAACCCCTGGGGGTTTGAAATGTACACTATACCCCTAGATGAATTCCCTGAGGGGTGTAGTTTGCAAAATGGGGTGACTTGTGGGGGGGTTCCACTGTATTGGTGCTTGGGGGGTCTTGCTAATGCGACATAGCACCCACCAAAATTCCACCAGAATCTGAGCTGCAAAATCCAAAAATCACTCCTTCCCTTCTGAGTCCTGCCATGCACCCAACTGGTATTTTTTGGTCACATGTGAGGCATTGCCGTACTCGGGAGAAATTGGGGCACAGATTTTGGGGTGCTTTGTCTCCTTCATACCTTCTGAAAATGACAAATTTGGAGCCAGAACTGCATTTTTGTGTAAAAAAAATAATTTTTCATTTTCACTGCCCAGTTGTACCACAATTGGTGAAACCCCTGGGGGTTTGAAATGTACACTATACCCCTAGATGAATTCCCTGAGGGGTGTAGTTTGCAAAATGGGGTCACTTGTGGGGGGGTTCCTAACTTTTAGCATCTTATGGTGCCTTGAAACCTACATGGTGCCTAAAAAATAATCTCATAAAAAGGAGGCTCCAAAATCAAGTAGGTGCTCCTTCTATTATGAAGCCTGTGGTTTGGTCACCGTGCACACTAGGGCCACATATAGGATATTTATGAAAACAAAAGAATTGGGGGAATCAATTTTTAGTCACATTTCTCTAGTAAAATGTACTGTGTTCCTTATAAAAATGTATTAAAATTGCAAATCTGCAAAAAAAAAGAAATTTTGAAATTTCACCTACACTTTGTTTTAATTCCTGTGAAACACCTAAAGGGTTAACAAACTTCCAAAATGCTGTTTTGAATACTGTGAGGGGTGCAGTTTTTGAAATGGCATCATTTATGGGGGTGTCTCACATACAAGTCCCTCAAAGTCACATCAGAACTGAACTGGTCCCTAAAAAAATCAGTGTTTGAAATTTTCTTGAAAATTTGAGAATTTGCTATTCATATTGTAAGCCTCCTAGTGTCCCAAAAAATTAAAAGGAAGTTGAAATAATGATGTCAACATAAAGTAGACATATGGTCTATGTTAGTTATTCACTATTTTGAGTGGTAAGATTATTTGTCTCACAAGCAGAAAATTTAACATTTTGCAAATCGCTAAATTTTCCATTTTTTCACGATATTTTGGTATTTTTCACAAAAAAACACAGACTGTATCGACCCAAATTTACCACTAATTTGAAGTACAATGTGTCACGAAAAAACAATCTCAAAACCACTGGGATAAGTAAAAGCAAAAAAAAGTTATCCCCACTTAAGTGAGACATGTCAGATTTGAAAAAAAGGGCTCTGTCAGGAACGCAAAAACTGGCTCTGTCAGGAAGGGGTTAATGCATTTATACATGACACACATAATGCCCCTTACACATATGCCGAACACTATTGCACAACCAACCCACCCACAGACAGCACTCGCACAGCCGCTAAGACTGTGACCTCTGCCTCTGCTTGGATACAGATGTTTCCTCATACATCTTGCCTCAATAGGCCGTGCAGCTCCTGGCCAGTTCTGCTAACGTTGGGTGCCTTTTTTTGCTGAAAATTTGTCTTATTTGCATTGTTATGACCAGCACACACAAGGAGCTTTTGATGATTAAAATGATATGTGGCATAAATATATTCTGTGTGCGACTGTGGCTGTACCCACATATGGAATGCTATGTTACAGTGATTTCCATGAATACACTATTTCATATGCAGATACAGCCTCACTCACACACAGAATATAGACATGCTGCATATCATTTTAATCAGCAGAAGCTGCTGATGCCCCTAGGCATTCCAAATGCCCTAGGCAGTTGCCTAGTTGGCCTATGCCTAAGGCCGGCTCTGTGTGTAGACATCGCTACTAATGTTGGCAACTGATGTAGGCATGTGTATAGTCAGCGGTACTAATGTCAGCAACTGGTGTGGGCACGTGTATAGTCAGCGCTACTAATGTCAGCAACTGGTGTGAGCATGTGTGTAGACAGCGCTACTAATGTCAGCAACTGGTGTGGGCACGTGTATAGTCAGCGCTATTAATGTCGGCAACTGGTGTGGGCACGTGTATAGTCAGTGCTACTAATCTCGGCAACTGCTGTGGGCACGTGTATAGTTAACGCTACTAATGTCGGCAACTGGTGTGAGCATGTGTGTAGACATCGCTACTAATATCGGCAACTGATGTAGGCATGTGTATAGTAAGCGCTACTAATGTCAGCAACTGGTGTGGGCACGTGTATAGTCAGCGCTACTAATGTCGGCAACTGGTGTGGGCACGTGTATAGTCAGTACTACTAATGTTGGCAACTGCTGTGGGCACGTGTATAGTTAGCGCTACTAATGTCGGCAACTGCCGTGGGCACGTGTAAAGTCAGAGCTAGTGATGTCGGCAACTGGTGTGGGCACATGTATAGGCAGTGCTACTGCTGTTGGCAACTGGTGTGGGTATATGGTTACATAGTGCTACTAATGTCAGCAACTGGTGTGGGCATATGGTTACACAGTAGCGCCTTGATTCCTGTTGGAGAAAGTGCGCAATATAAATTCTACTTACTTACTCATACCCCATTCACACCAGAAATGCAGGGACAAACCCGGGAATTCAGTTCCCAGGACAAGCATGGACATTCCCGGGTTTTGACCCATTCACACCAGAAATGTCCCTGCATTTTCTGGTGTGAGAAGGGGGCGGGAAGGAGGCCGGCAGTAGGTGGGGAGGAGGCGGGCAGTCGGCGGGATGGCGTCGGGCAGTCTGCGGGATGGAAGTGGAGGTGGGGAGAATACTCACCCCGGTTGCTGGTCCTCCGCACAGGCCAGGGATCCACACAGGCGGCGGCACAAATGACGGGACAGGCGGCGGATGAAGATGATGCAGCTCTCCGGCACCCTCACTGCCGCCGGAGAGCTGCGTCATCACCATCCACCGGCTGTCCCGTCATTTGCGCCCGCCGCCTGCATTAATTCCCGTCGGACAGGATCCGGAGGACCCGGCAACCCGGGTAAGTATACCCTACACCTTTCACACCAGCCAGGTCCCCGGGTTGAACCCGGGAACAACCCTGCTACCTAGCAGGGTTGAAATTAGCCCGGGATTTTGTCCCGGGAACCTTTCACAACAGCGCTAGAACCGGGTTGTTCCCGGACTCAACCCAGGAATTTAGGCTGGTGTGAATGGGGTATTACTTACAGCGCTACTAATGTCGGCAACTGGTGTGGGCATATGGTTACACAGTGCTACTAATGTTGGCAACTGGTGTGAGCACTACATATAAGCAGAGCAACTACTTTTGGCAACTGGTGTGGGCGTTCTGAATAAGCAGCCCTTCAAATGTGGGTATATCCAGGAGTATTCGGAGCATTATGTGTAGCATAATGTGTTTCAATATCATATGGGCATTATGGTGCATGGCATATTTTGTAAGGAGAATTACGGTGTGTGGCATAATGTGTAATGGGCATTATGGTGAGCTGCATATTGTGTAAGGGGCATCATGATGTGTGACAATGTATAATGTGTAATGGGCATTACTTTATGTATAATGTGCCTTACTGTGTGTGGTATAATGTGTAATGGGCATTGAGGTGTGAAGCATAATGTGTTATGGGGATTACAGTGTAATTGGTACTTTTATGTGACGATGCCCATTCCCCATAAAGCTACGCTCCTACATTTTTGCGCGCTCCTACGGTGCAAACTCTCCCTGTTTTTTTAACTCATGGCACCAAAATGGCTAGTTACAGCTGTGTAAGGTGAATAATATTGTGCTACTATGTGGTGTAATTTGGAGTACTATTGTGTGGCCATTCCCCTTCCTTGAGAGATCACACATTTTTCTTTTGGTGTGCGCTGTCCCTTTGTGAAGCTTGGGTGGGCGCAAATTTACAGTTTGCAGGAGGGTGCCGAACCCCCTAGCACCGGCCCTGTATGAAGAGATAAACGTCCAGCCAATCAGCTCCTTACTGACGTTTTTCAAACACAGCCTGTAACATGGCAGTTAGCAGGTGATTGGCTGGACGTTTATCTCTTCTTATCACCCGTGGATTTATCTCTTGTTAAAGCTTAATACATCTGCCTCACTGTGTGAAATCTTAAGACTAGATGTAGGAGGACACATTTGTATGGATGGGAGTGTATAAAACCATCCCTTTGCTACAATGTGTATAGAATTTGGGCTTTGGGTTAATTAGGCCCACATTAAAATTAAAAAAAGTGTACAATAAATCCTTGGATGTCGTACCAGCAGGTTGTGGATAAGTTGATTGGGTTCAGATTAGGTTCACGGCCACTTAGACCCCCAGTCTCAACCACGCTAGGGGCCAAAAAACGGGTCCGGACGCTACACAAAGTGGGTCAGGGAAGTATGGATGTAGAGGACATTGACTGGGTCCAGATTAGGTTCACAGCCACTAAAACTGGAAATCCTGAGACAACCGGGGTCCCTGGGGCCTAAAAAGGGGTCCTGCCACAACAAAATGTGTCAGGGATGCAAGATATGACAGAGTTGCATAACATAAAGGGGGTAGAGGACATGGGGTTTAAGGAAAAAAAAATTGCTCAGATCCAGGAGCCCGGACTATAGACAAGTTTATGCCGGTCACACTAAGGGCATGGTGAGCGGTTAAGCTTAAAACAAAAGAAGGATAAAATTCAAGCATTGCTAACTGCACAACTAAACCCAGGCAATGCCTGGTACCTCAGCTAGTTAAATG